>NC_084664.1:159496971-159801057 GCF_028389875.1 Rhea pennata
AAGCAAAGGTGTAGTAACAGGACTGGTGGTGACAGGTATTAAGTTAGCCCCTGTGAAGGAGAGAGAGGACAGTGGATGAGAGACCACTCTAATAAGGACTGGAATGGGCCATAAAACCAACATCTCACGTTCCTCAGCTGTCCCGAATTTCAGCCCTCAGGTTCATGTTCTGAAGGTATTTGGGGAACTCCTTTGAGTAAGAAACAGGTTGCGTTAAAATTATCCTCCCAAACAAAAGAGCATTCCTGTCCATGATTACGTTCTCCTGTGCATGTCTCACCCTCCCCCAACTTCCACGAGGCATTTAGCTCACTGGGGAAAACGTATGCCAGGGGATGCACATTAAAAACTCATTTCATCACTCAGAAGAGGGCACTGAGGATGGTTCACTAAGGTGAAGCATCAGCAAGCTGTATTCTGATCATCTTCATTTTTGGTGCCTACCTGAAGGTCCCGTTTGGAAAGGCATCTAGCAGTGCCAGAGTGTTGTTCAAAGGTGGGAAGAGGACAAAAGTCCCTCTTCCAGCACACATCGTCACCATTTGGTGATTTCAATATATATTCCAAAGGAGGGTTGCATGCAATCGCCAGGTCTGGTAGGAGATACCTTCTTCTCTGTGGTATTCCTTCTTTTGAAGTGGCTCATTAAAAACACAACTCAATTCCGCAGAGAAATGTCTTTGGTATGCGGAAGTCACATTTGGGCCAGCATGAGCAGGCACCACAGAGAAGATACTGTGCTACCAAAACATGGCAATACCTGGCTGTTTTCACAGCTTCTTCAAGGTGTCTGGTTTCACAACTATAGTTGGCACGCATTTTATAAAACAGTATTTTGCAAAGCACGTTTTATGTCACCCACACATAACATATCTGGAGACACTTCTTTCCAAAATTTAAGCATTCTACATAGTCTTAATGGACGAAGTACTAGTAAACAGCGTACTATACTAGAAAAAAAATAGACTAACTTTTAAAATTCTCTAGCCCTGATCTGCTTTAGATGCTTTTGCTTCATTCTAAAAGGAAATAAAAAATAAATAAATAAATAAATAACCACTCTTTTTTTCCCTGGACATACTGGTAGAAAAATTTTAATGTTTCCTTTTGCACTCAATACTGTAGATGAAGAGCCTGAAAATCAATAAAAAGAAAAGAAATAATTCACCCAGTGATCCCAGCCTTTACTGACAGCCAGCTTCTAAAAATACGCATTTCCTACTCACAGGTCTGCTAATTCCTGCAGCACTCTTATTTTACGTTCATTAACTTCCTTCTAACACTACTGTAGGTTATTCTTAGGTAGTCAGAAAAAAAGGTGCAAATGGAGCAGAAAACAGAGGCGTGACTACAGTAGTTTTTAGTTTCCCAACAAAGCTCCAGGAGCAATAACATTTTCAAACAAATGCAACACTAAATCCTCCTACACTGCAGTGTAACAATCAATTTGTTTGCCTAGAAAACTTCTAAAGCTCTTCCAAAGTGGGGGGGAGGAAGTAAGTAGATAACAAATAAAAAAAAAATAGATAGTTCTACAGTATCAAAGATAGAAATTCTTAGCAAAAATCCCCTACAGCAAATAGCAGGTAAAAAAAAAAAATCAATTGAAAAGATCATATATTCAATTAAAATAATAACTGGCATCCCAGTCCTTACTTCAGCTACACTGACCCCTTTTGCATGAGTTTTCACCCAGCAAACTTTGATCAAAAAGTTCAAATACAAGCATTTCAGCACGACTTAAGTGAATGTCTACATATGCACTTCCTAAATAAACGCCGAGTAATTTAAACCAACAAGATAGATTCTGGTGCACAAACTGGCAGAGCTCTTCTCAGATCAACAGAAGAGCATCACTCTGCCTCAGCTGAAGGTTCAGAACAGAAATACAGTTTCCGCCCGCCGGCGGCTCGGCTTCGGAGCCCGAGTTCCCGCGTACCGGGGCGCGCGTTCGGCCGGCTGATTTCCACGACGCCGGCGGGACTCGAGGAACTACTCGCCCGGCAAACTGAAGCATGACATCTGTGTCAAGGTAAACACTCGAGTCCGCCGACCGCTTCGCTGGGAGCCGCGCCATTTTAGCTCCGAAATAAATTTTCCCCGATAGCAGCTTTTATTTCGTTTCGAATCCATCAGATCTTCCAGCTTCTAACTCCCAGCGCTGCCCCTTTGAGTTTTTAATCTTATCTCCCGAGTGCAAAACTGCTGTAGACCAGCACTTTTAAACACAATAACGCAACAGTTTCTGAAAGCTCTATAAATCATGCGAGAGACTATCCTATTAATTCCTCTTCTCATTACCAATTTTTCTCTTTTATTTACAGGGCTCAGGGACTTTAAAATTCAGTTACTCCGAGGGAAGGACGAACCGCAATTTGGTCGGGACCTCCCCTCCGGGCCTTGACATTTTCAGAAACCTGTTGGACAACAACAGTCGGCTCAGCCCAGGCATGGAAACTGTGCTAACTCTAGGACAGATCAATTCGAGTTTGCAGCTCTCAGATAATGACTTTGTGCGCAAAAGCAAAAAGAAGAAGAAAAATCCATCTTCAAAATATCGGACTAGCGGCGCTAAGAAAATCCTGTCTGGGAAAAAGCCAGTAAACTGGTTAAAGAACACCAGCGGGTAAAGAAGCAACTGGTTGTTTCATTCCACTTCCAAAGACCAACATTTCTTTAAAGAGAGGAAAGAAATCCCATGAGCTGTGAGAAGACAAATTTGCTGGTTTAGGTACAAGCACCTACAAGCGTTTTACGAGGAGGAATTTAACGCAAATACTTATTAAAACACCACTGCTAAATTCAGCTAGTTAACTGGGAGCAACTCTATCTCATAGCTCTCCTTGGCTTCAGGTATTGATGGGGCTCAGTGCTTGGGGGGCCACCTGGATACATCTGCTGTGCAACTGGCTCCGTAGCTTCTTGCCCGGGTCCCCTTCAAAAATAAACCTTCAAAGATTTGAGGGCCCTTGGGCTGAATCCGATTCTTGTCACACGGCCAGGTTTGCCAAGACAATTAATTGGCTTTGTGGAGCATGAAGAACCAGAAATGGCAACATGTACCTCAATCAGACTCTGTTTTTACAATCATTTTTATACTTGGCAAATTATGAGACTTTAAGGACTTCAACAAGTTTGTTTGATTTGCTTGTATCAAACCCGGCTAGGGACTCATTATGACAGTACATGCAACAGTTTAACGAGATTAAAATATGCCATCAAGTCAACCTCCCTGTAAAAGGCTTCAGAGTGCACAGTCAGCAGATCCGAAGAGCGCGGCAGTTTGCAGCTGGCAGTCGCCAGGCTGGTGACGCCGAGACGCTTTCACGATTCCACCGGCGTTCAAATTCATGAGCCAAAACACAGCACAAGTTTGCTTTTATTGCTGCCAAGTACAGCGATACAGACGGCCTTATTTAGCCTTTCACGACTTACGGGGCTCCTCCGAGCGCTCGAAGCGGGGCGTTTGCTTCACCGAGCGGCAGGCAGACGCTCCCACTTCTGGGTCCGAATTGCACAGCACGTAAAGTAACAACCTTAAAACCTGCAGCCAGAACGTATTGGCTCTTTCGAATCAAAATCACTGAAATTCTTAATTATTGCACTTTTTTTTTTAATTGAGGCAATAATAGAGGGTGACTGCTCCAATTCTGACTACTACCCTCCTGCCAGAAAACTGAGCCTAGTGTCCCACGCTTTGCCAGTGGCTAAAGGGAACATAAATGGATTAAGAAGGGAACACATAATGAGTTCTGAAGTTACTGATAAAATAATCTGGCATCACAAAAGTATCGGGACCTACGGATCCACTAAAAGATCAATAAACGTGCAAAAAGCAGCCTCTTCCAAAACCATTGCTTTCTGTTCAGTCTACGGGAACAAACTCGATGACACTATTTGCTTCACACCACCGGCTTCATTAAATAAGTCAAGCTATCCTCATCCACCCACAAAGCCATCTCCAGAAGTCTATGGAAAATATTGATTTTTCTTCACTATGTTCAGGTCAAAGATGCAATGCAATAAAATAGCTTAAGATAACTACTCCCTTCCCAGGGTGTAATTAGAGCCTCGAAAACCATATTTCCAGCTCCTGGTTTTGGATCTGTTATCAATTCGCTTTGACCTTAGGCAAGCGATTTTAAACTCTCAGGAACTTGCTTCGTTCTGTGAAGCAAGCAGAGTTAACCTATCCCAGCAGGCTGGTTGTTTTGCTTTGGGACATTTTGCTCTTTTAACTGTTGACGACTGAATGCAATCCACTCCAGTTTGAGTCCATTAGAAAAAAATATATATATATCAGCAATTAAAATTGTATTTCCTGTAGCTGAGAACCTAAGAAAGGAGATGAGTCTCCCTATACGTCATGGGATAGGAACAGGCTCACCAGAGTGTGATTTGCAGAAGTTACTCGGAACCACCAGCGAGAGGAGTTTTTCCTGGCACGACTTCCACTGGGAGGACCCAGGCATTTTCCTGAGAATGGATAAAGCAGTGTGTAACTCGCTCTGACTCACTCAGCTCGGAAGAGCAAGGAGGCAGAGGTAAGAAAGTCAGAGCAAGAAAACAAGCAACTTATCTCAACGTCAAGCATCACTTAAGTGATTGCGATTTGTTTGTTTTAGTGGGGAAGCAGTTCAGCAACGGCCCAAAATCACCAAAGAAATTTTAGATAAATGGTAGTGAGCTCCGAGGCCATGAAAAAGTGATCTAAATCAAAAGATGGTAGCCTTCTTTTACGGTTCATTCCATTATGATTCATAAAATATTTATTCTATTTTGGGCAATCTTAGTAATTTAATATCAAATATACAAATTTTCTCAGGCACTTGGCTCTTTTGGAAATTTAGAAAAATGGCACTGTTGAACTCCGTAATGCTAATTGGAGGAAAAAACTTTGCAACTTTTAATCTCTAATAAAGTACTTTCACCCTCTGTCATGGGACTTTCATCCAGTGAGTCACTTTGCTTCCTAACCATAATCAAAGTAATTCCAATTCCAATTTCACAAAAGATACACCTATCCCTCAAAAACATATTTTTATCAGAAAACTTTGCAGTAAACAAGTTCTATATAGAAAAGGACCTTCTCTGTTAAAGTTTATTAATCCTATCTATGATGTTTCCAGCCCTACTTACCCTGCACTTATCAGATCAGGGGTGAACTGAAAGGCCTGTAATACAGTTGGGTATAAAAGGATGCAGGAGATTAAGGACAGAGTTTATAATGAAATTTAAGATGCTCAGATCTAACTTATACTTTCAATGTTTAATTCATGGCAGAGAGATCAAGCTCCTTGCACCAGCCAGTCCCACAGAGCTTAGAACAATCTTCATGGAATAGGCACAATCTTAAAACGCTTGTGTTCCTGATACTGCAAGAATCAACGGTAAGAGGTCACCGTTGTTCAAGGAGCAGCAGAGCAGGAGAATTGCTGGCCGCCTCAGTGCATTCCCCTTTGGCCTTTTATAGCTCTGCAAGCTCGGACAAAGGTTGTGGGGAGTTCCTGATGCCCAAGCTGGAGAGGAATCCTCACCACCAAAGCCACCTTCCAACTACCCTCCATGACAGCACCAGAGGTTCCTGTATTTCCAGAGCAGAAGAAACAGGCCTCTAAAATGTCATATCACGTCTTTGAAATTCAACCCGGCAGCCAACATTGGGATCAAGCAAACATTACCATGCCACATGATTAATTCCGTTTTTTCCTCCTCCTTTCCTCACGCTTTCTACTTTAATATTTTGGACAAAACCCTGAGTTTTGTGGCAGCTGTGTTACGATTTCTTCCTAGCTCAGGGGCTAGATATCGAAGGCATAGCAATGTGCCTTTATGAAGTGTCAAGCATCCTTAACTACCTTGCACATGAAAGATTCACAGATTCATATGAAGTCCTTGACACATCAGGAGTTTCAGCCTCAGCTTTAAGCCAAGGAAAGCTATCATCCTGTTTCCCATTCCTGAGAGTACAGTCCGTGACAGCAGTGTGCTGACTCTGTTTGCCTAACACGGCGACTTCAAGGTGATTTACTTTCTGGGGGGCACAGTACAACCACCAGCTGAGAGTGAAACAAAACTTCTACCTTTCATTACTGTTTGGGTAACCATGCAGCTCTGGAAAGAACCACATTTCATAGACACCAAAAATATCCAGCCTATCACAGGAAAATAAATGTTTTCTCCTTCTCTTCTTTATGGAGAATAAAGAAATAAAAGGACTGTTCGAGTGCTGAAGTCGGTGCCAACCCCATGTATTTTTTTGGTTTGGAGCCTTTTGTTTTACCCAGCAGTACTCCAGGGAACAACGACACACCAGATATTGTGAGCTTTCTCTATATAAAGTCTCAGGATCATCTGAAAGATAGAAATGCTATTCAAGTGTTAAATTTCAAAAACGTGGGATTTAAAATCTTCAGATTTCCTTATTGCTAGATAGGCTACAAGACAGACATTCAGGTCATGGAGCTATCTTCTCAGACTATGTTCTACAGGAGTTGTATGACCAAGAATAGCTCCCGCAGAGGCAGCAAGTTTGATTCCCGTGGAAAAAACATCTGCTTCGAGACCCAGCAGAATGAGCCGTTCATTCGGGCTCTAATGAAACTGCAGGGCTGCCACGGAGTAATTCCATACTTAGAGTCAACGCTGCCGTCCCCAAAGTTGACGGAGGCGCAACATATAAATACTGAAGGTAGCGCTGATCTTGTCAGCGACGCCCAGCCGCGATGGTAGCACCAGGCTGCAACATGACCTGACTCACCTGGCTCTCCCGTAGTGAGACTGAAGACATCTTGCTCAGTAACGCAAGATCTCATGGGAAGCAAAGTGCTTTTTGGCTGCTCACCTAATAGACACCTGACGTTGACACGCTGAGCAAACTCTATGTCTTGGTGCTAGCAAGACTGTTCCAAATCACAAAGGATGAAAGATTTAAAATCTAGGGCTAAGGAAGCGATTTTTTTGATGCATGCTACAAGAGGAAGCTCTCAGACCTGTTCAGCACAGCAAACAGGAAAAGATAAAGTAATACAGTGTCACCTACCGAGAAAAAGGGCTCTAAAGGCTGATCTCTTTAGGTTATTTTACCATAACTCAATGTCTTGAGCCCAGAACCATGGTTCCATACTTAACTGGAAAACACCTGTACAAAGCACTACTAGTAACAGAACAATGTATTCAGCACTCTGAAATCGCAGGGAAAGCGAGCGATCTTCAACACATGCACAGGTTTCAATTTACTACATTGCAAGTTGGCAAAGTGTAGAAGGAAAAACGAAATTATGGAGAAACCTACATTTTTTTTTAAAAAAAAAAGTTATTTGGTTTCAAATCAAGAAAAAGTTAACTGTTTGATAACTCATATCGTTGATATTAAGCTTTATGTTACAAAAGGCTAGTATATAGCAACTTCTGGCTATTAAATGTACAATGCAATGTGAATTTGAAGGGTCTTTTTAATCAGATGAAAAGCAGTGAGGGGAAACAGCCTCTACCTCCTCACACCCTTGGTGGTCCCCCTACACCACTGATGGAGCTGGAGCCCCGCGGAGGCTGTGGCACGGCAGCTCTGCCGCAAGATCTGGTGTGTGTTCTGTGATCTGTGCTGGTCCCTCAGCACAACTAGGAACAAACGTCAACAACCCTCTGAGCTTTAGGAAAATTTGACTTTTGGCCAAGGAACAAGTTTACACGATGCAGGACCCTTTGTAAGCAGAGGAGCTAGCAACCTCATTTTCTTCCTTTTATTAATGAAACGTGAGATTTCTCTTTTGAAGACAGAGAGCAAACAGGAGAAAGATTGCAAAGCTTCCAATCAACAAGAGGAGAAAGGGAAGGCAAAGGGAAGGCAATGAAGTTGCATTTTATTTACTGCATAAATACACACACACACACACACACACACACTAACACACAGTGCAAGAGGTTGATCTCAGTTTAAAATAACTGGCTCTTCTTCAGCACAGTAGAGCTGAATGAACTCTTGTAAAGTTAATGCTTAGGGTGTTCTAAGTAATTTAAAAAGTAAAGAAAGAAAAGAAACCACAGCCAAGCACTTACCCATAATATTTTCACAGTCAGTAAGCTCCATTCACTGATTTCAGTAAGCCAGTGTGTTGATAAACGCATGAGGAATTAAACCGATGCTACTCTTACAAGATGTTCAAGTCCTTCTAGGAACCCCAGCCAAGACTAAGCTTTTGTAGAAATACTTGTAGGGACTGCAGAATAAATCATTAACTGCTTAGTGACCTTCTAAATCCTCCTCTTTCACTAAAACGTGAGTTTGGCAGACGTAGAGTTTTCCCTTCAACAAGCCTGGAGCCATTTTGTGAAAGAACGTATAAAACCTAGAGCCTTCTGACAGGCACTTAGGTTACAAAGATCCAAAACCATCAGGCTGATTAGTTCTTCGTTTTCTCCTGTTCTCTCTCATTTATCCCTACATACAGTTTTGTAGCCTCAGCGTGTGCTTTCCAAAGAAATGGTAAAAACAGAACCTTTCTATAGCTCCTTCCCCAGTCTCCAGCAGAAACTGAAGCATAACTTTCCCAACTTAAGAGTTTTACATTAAATCTGTACAGTTTACCTATGTGTCCCGCTTCTACTGTCAATTAACAATTCAAAATGAAGACATTCATATTCTGCAACACTGCAGGCTTGCAATCATAAAACACCGTGCAGCAGGAAAACCAAAGGTCCTGGGCTACTTGCCACTACGCACTGCCGAAGCGGCCGCTAGTAAAACACGATACCAAACTAGGCGTACAAGAAAGTAATCAGATGTTCCCTTACTGAGGTCAGCTTGTCCACGAAGAAAATAGCTACTGCATAACAGAATTTTAATAGGAAATATTTTGGGAAAAAAACAGTGTGAGGGCTTCTGTTGGAAGGAGAGCAAAAAGTGATGAGAAATGGCTAGCAAAATGTGTTGAAGCAGAGGAACAGCTCTTCATCACAGCATTAAGTCATTGTTACTTTATTTGTATCGTACACGGCAGCTACGCAATGCAGATGATGAAAATTTACCAGCCAACTGGAATGACATCAGCTTTGCTGTACTCCTTCAATTTAAAATCATCACGGTTCAAAAACTGACTCAAGGACTGAAGAAGTACTTGGAAAAAACCTAAAATCTTGAAAAAAAAAAAAGAATC
Source organism: Rhea pennata (assembly GCF_028389875.1). Classification (NCBI taxonomy): domain Eukaryota; kingdom Metazoa; phylum Chordata; class Aves; order Rheiformes; family Rheidae; genus Rhea; species Rhea pennata. The sequence continues at coordinate 159,506,127 of NC_084664.1, forward strand.
AGCCTGATCATCCTAGCGGGCAATGTCAAAACCAACACCTTTCCAACTGACATTTCTGCCAAATATTTGTCTGTAAAAAGTAAAAACCAAAGTCCTTTTTGTATGCTGCAGACATACTGTTAATAGCTGTCTATTTTTCAGCTATTTTGGAGAACTTGGAAAAGCCAGCTCTCTCCTAATAAATTTGTGCTCTTTGAGGATTATTGTAATGGAAACTTTCATAATCATGTGACAAAGTTCAAAAATAACACTTCTCATTTGTTATATAAAAAGGTACCTTGTGTACTCTGATTTATATCTTCATATTTCACTACTTCAAGAAAATACATGTTTTGATTTTTCTTGAATCGTGCAAGTCCTAAAGAATAAACAAAGCTATGGAAAGTTGGACAAATCCCATTCTGATTCTACCACCATCCAGAATGTTTTTAAATAAATTTGTCATTGCAAAGTCTCTTTAGCAGTGATTATTTATAATGCCAGAAGAACAGGAACTGAAATTCAGATCACTAGGGAATTGAAAGCCAAGTAGCAGCTGAGCTATTTGAGCTGGAAATCACCAAGACGCAAACAGGAAAATTCAGCACAGTACTTCTGATACTGTCACACTCTACAATTTGGTGGCTCCTTAATATGCAATACACATGTTGAAGGAAAATCCTTCACCTTTCACAATGGATATTTAAGTCAGAAGTAGTGGAAAACATTTATTCGCAATAACTTGTGGGCAAGGAAGTCAGTCAAAGAAAGTCCTACCTGTTGCACCAAGTCAATATTTTCAACCATATAATTTCCCTGGGAATATGTTCTCCATCTTTGCTATATTTGTGTGGCTTGAATTTTCTTTTGCCAGCTATGTGGAAAGATAGCATTGCCTCACGTGGTGCTTTAACATGTGCTTTCTGCACCTTCCTTCACCAGGATTTTCCAAATAATTCTCTACTTACTCACTCTCCCTTATAAAAAAGGGGAGACACTGAGCGCACCTGCATTTAGTGACTCCAAATAGCTGCTTTCTCCCTGACACCAAATGCGTTAACCTATCAGAAGAAATCTATGGCTTGAAACATTTCTCTAAATCAAAACTATTTGAAAAAAAACTTTCTGTAGAGATCCTTAATGGTACATTTAGCTGAACTTAATGCTATTGGAAACAGATGTAGAGTGGTCTTATTTCATTATAAGCAGACTTTATAAAGTAAAATACTTTATAAACTGCAATTCAGACTCTTGCCCACACATTTACCATCACACCATACATTTTGATTTATAAACTTTGTAATATTATCAGAATCTGGAAGCTGTAGATGTTTGGAAGAGGAATGAAAAAGCAACAGAATAAAAATTCAAGATTTGGCAGTCATATTATGTCATCTTAAACTTTCAATGATTTATTGTGACCAGGCCTTTTATAAACCCCTTTTACAATAATCATATATAATCATATATATAAAAAAGAGCCACATGCTTTCCAGGGTGGTTTTGATTAGAAAACACTATCTTAAAAAAAAAAAAAATGTAGAACACAATTGAGGTCTTTCTCTCTTGTGATTTCTAGTTATCTCCATCTTATCCTTTGGTGGACAGAAGCTAAGAGTAAAAATGTTGACAGGTCTCTGCCTCAAAAGGTGGTCGCTGTGGTGTGACCCTTTCTAGCTAGCCGAGGGTCAGCGCTGCCAGGCTCTAGGATGGAAAGCATTCAGCCTTGCCCAGCAGTGGGTCTGCAGGAAATCCAACTCTGACATACAGATTTTCTTATTTTCCTCATACTTTTCACAGAGCATCACAAAAAATTTACGGCCAGGGATGCACTCTCCTAATCGACTCGCTACTGAATATCCTGATGGTCGGACTGCTTGCTGCTTGCCTACTCAAATGGCATTGCAAAACAAATGGAAATGGAAGAAGTTATTTCTCCTTCCTTTTCCAGTAGTCTACACAGGTAGTAAGGAGGACCAAAGAGGGTACAACTGTCTTCATCCTCCCATGGTGCTCTGCTCCTGCAGATCCTCCTGATTTCAAATGGACCTTTCAAAAACCCCACACTTTGTAAAGTTAAACCCTAAGAGACTGCCCAAGGTAACAGAACAACAGAATTATTGAGCTGCAGGAAGAGAAACAGAATCTAGAACTGTATTTTTCATCGTAAATTCAATCGTCTAAAAGCTCTCTTCTCCATATGCTTACCCAGACCATCTTGAAATTTGCTTATCACATTTAATTGAGGCCAGATCAGAGGTCCACATTTGGATTAATTTGAGCAAGATGTTCCCACGACAACGTTTTCACCTAAAGGACTAAAATGAATTTGTCCCAATTTATTTTAACACGTTAGAAGGGCAAAGGTATGTCTCCGATTCTCCCAAACTCGTTTCAGTCACTCGATCTGTGCCTCAGACAAGCTGGCACTCGTCCTCTCTCGGGGACAGGGTGTTACGCTCAAGGATTTGTTAAGGACTAAGCCAGCAACTCAGAGCAGAGCTAACATCTGGCAGCCCAGGGCTCTGCTGAAGCGAGAAGGATGGGTCGTACAAGGGAAGAAGCTGTTGCTACCGAGCCTTAGCCGCATCCAGGCACTGAGGGCTCTAATTCCCATTTGGTAAAGCGAGGAGAGTAACCAGAGGGCCAGATGTTACTATCAAAGGGCATTTAAACTTTTGCAGCATGCTTTAAATAGCAGAACTATTTAAGAAGAAAATCTAATTATTTCTGAAAGGTAATATAGCACACATGTTCAAGGAAGATATGTGAAAACAACTCTTGAATCCTCAAGGTTTTCATCTGTTCCAAATAATCTTTCTCCTTTCCCCTTCAAGAACCTCCCTTCTCAGCCCTTCTGCCCTACGCCGTTCCCAGCATCTTTTCCTTGAGATGCAGGTTTCCTCGTGAAATCTGCTACTTATGGGAAAGAGCGGCGAGGGCAGAAACAAGGAGCAGGTTTTGAACAGTGTAACCAAAGTTCTCAGAAGCAATTCTCAGCACAAAACAGCAATGGTTATGCTGTTGCATTGCTTGTGCAAGCTTTTAAGATCTTCTGGAAAGCTTTAAAATACCATTGGACTGTTTTAAATCAAATTAAAGGAAACATTTCTGTCATTTCTTCTAAAAGTACCCAGATAGGTATACAGGCATAAAAATATATTACATATATATATATGTGTATATATATGTGTGTGTATATATATATATATATATATATTTTGCTATTCACCTTCTCAGATAAGTTTAATAGTAGTAGTTCAAGTAACGTGTGTTCTTACGATTTCTTATTAATACATTACAATACACAATTACAATTCTACAAAAGTCTTTCAGAGGACTTTTGTAGAATGGCTGAGCATTGTAAAATGTCTCAGCACTAGCCTTTTCCTGTGGATTTTTAGATTCCAAAAGATAGCCATTGGTAATATTTTCCTGGTATTTTGAAAATAATAATAAAAAAAAAAACTTTATGTTGCTTTATAATTAAGAATGATCCATAGCGGATGATTAGAGCGCTAAGTTGTTGAATACTAAACTTTTCCATAAACATTGTTGTCAAATAAAGCCCACAGCTTTTGTAAACTGAAGCGGAAGCAGCAAGAGCAGCTGGCTTTCCTTAATTAGCATTTTAGCCGTTTTTCCGCAGCTTTCCTAAAACAACGCCAACTGAATTTTGAGGCTGATATTCCTCCAGTCTAAACACTGCATCTTCTCTTACAGCTTTCAAAACATTAGCAAACGCCCATAACCAGTAAAACCCCCAGCGTTCCCGAGGCTGAGATACAACCCAAAGCCACGCCAAAGCACCAGAACAAGTTTCGGTCCAAGGAATCGATCGGCAAGCAGGAGATCCGCGCCCCCTCGTGCCCTCCACGCTTAGGGGGTTATTCCGCACCAGCACGAAACAAGGGAGCAACACTGAAGTCTAAGTTTCGAAGAAATCAAGGTCTGCGCCAACAATTTCACTGACTCGGCGGATTTAAGCCGACATAAAAATGCAACGAGAGATTCCTGAACGGGGCCGGCAGCTCCTGCGTGTTCAGCTATTTCACCTTCTCCGGTGATTCCTACAAGCCATTGCGTTGCTGACGTACGCTTTTCTCGCTATTAAGGAATATTGACAATAAATACATATGGATGTCCTGGGGACAAATTTAAAATTTCTCCCACCTGTTTCACCTACTCACAGGTTTCTTTTACATCACCACATTACCACCTGTTTCCTACTGCCCGTTAAATTTTTGCAAAAGCTCATTTTTTTCCACTGAGATTGTACATCTGTTTAAAACATTTTTTTTCTATTTCTTTTTTTTTTTTTTTCAATGGCAAAACTCCAGTGAGAATACTATCAGGGCTGTGGTTCGCTGAGTTATCTGAGTTTAATGCTTCATTTTAATCATATGAATAGTCCCACTGAAATGGAATATGTCTATGCTAGTCATAGTTATTAATAGCATTTTGTATCAAGCAGCGCCAGGAAGCCCGAAGAATTGGACCAGACATGATACATATAGGCTAAGAGATGATCAGTACTTTGCAGCAAGCTCACTATATCACAGACTAATTAAAGCAGCGGCAGAGCGACGGCAACAACAACTTCATATTTCGTCTGTGCTGTTATTATTCTGTACGCGTTCAGGGAATCCAATTGTTTCAGATTATTTACAAATTAGGCTAAATATATTGTGAATCGGCCCCGGGAAAAAAAAATAAATAAGTAAAAATAACACGCCTCTCGTTAATTTGCCTAAGGTAAATGAAAAGCAAATTACTCTTTCCCCATTGCACTTACAGCAAACAGGCAAGCTAGCAGGTTGTACGTATCGCCTAGCACATGTTCGTGGCTATTTTTCACGCTAATCATTTTCCCAGGAAGGGGGAACAAGTTCCCCATGTTTTCCCATGGTTTTCGCCAGATAAGCAAGCCCCAAACAGTTCGGGATAGAGAAAGATGACTTCTCCCGGACTAGCTGGTGCCTTACGGTCAAAGTCTTTCATCACAACCACTTTGGGTAGGACTTGGCCCACAGTTAAGGTATCTAAATTGAGTCACCTCCCTGGAGGTACGTGCACGTGCGCTAGGTGTTTATGGTCCCTCCGACAGTCTAAAGTTGTTCAGCAGGTAAGTAATCATGCTGAGACGTCCTTTCAACACATATCATGCCATGCACATTATATGTGCTGTATCATTGTAATACGTATTGTAACAATATCGAACCACAGTATGAGCCGCTCCGACCAGTTTTGATTCTGACGGAGTTATTCTCTGGCTGTGAAAGTTAATATTCAGCTTAATACCTTGCTTTAGAGGAGCAAATGTAGCCCCGTGTCTCATGTTGCACGCTTCATAAAGCCATTTATTTTCTCACACTTCCACTTGTGTAAGAAGTCACGCTTTAATAGCTCTGAAGAGCAGTTGGCACCTCGTGGGAAACTTAAACTAATTCCATTTGGAAGTTTTTATAATATGAGGCATTTTCTGTTGGCTTACTCTTGATATGTAACATGAAGTTTTGCTTTTTTGTTGTTTTTTTAAGGTAACACCTCTTTCAAAGAGCTGGTCCCCCAAAAGAACAGCATTTTCTACAGAAACCAGTTGTGAAGTCTTAAGCATAGGTTTAGAACATTAATAAAGCAGAGGATAAAGAAAAACGTTCCCCCTTAAAAAAAAAAAAAAAAAAAAAAAAAAAACACAAAATCTTATGTAGTGAAGAACAAGAAGGAAAAGTCTCCAAAAATTAGTTGAGTGGAAGAGTTTGCTCTAAAGCTTGCCATAAAGTTTCAGGAACTTTATCAGCTAGATCAACTTATCCCAAACATCTGGAATAGCCGGGCAATACTCAGCTGAAACATCCTCACCCTGCCTGCCATAAAAACACAGCACGCTCTGGCTCAGTTCTCATACCATATTTCTCTGTTGAGATTTTAATTGGCAGGTATTTTAATGCCTTTTTTTCTCCTGATTCAACCCTCCTTGTTTGCTCTAAACAGAGCAACTACTGAAGCTCAAGTGTACTAGTGAAACTAAATTACTCTTATGGAAGCCTAAAAGCAGAGGAAGACCAAAGGTCTGAAGAACATCGGGGTTATGGAGATGGCCTCACCGGAGGAAAGTATGAAAGCCCTCGAGGGCTGTGCATGCCTGGAGAGAAAGCTGAGCATCAAGATGATGGTGAGGTTGAACAACAGGAACGAAGAGAACGGGGAAGGGCAGCAGAACACGCGCCAGGCAGTCATGGGGCTATACTTTGAAGCAGAGATTAAGGAGCTATTTAATTGATTAATCAAAACAATTAGCTAGATGTCAAATCAGCACAGCAGCAAATTTAAACAGTCAATTAATTCATATATTCAAAAGAACAGTAAATAATTAATAAGGAATTAAAGAGTTTGTTAATTACGTGGCAGCAAATTAGTTATGCAGAGAACTAAATGAGAAGCAATTAATTAATTATGCAGAGAATCAAATGAGCCACAAAATATTTATGCAAAGAATCCATACAAATGGGCAGCTTCAAAGCAGACGGGTGGCAAAAATGCCGAGATACGTTAAGGAAAAATGGTTAATAAGATCAATTACTGGCAACTGCAGTTAGCTAAACTATTAAGTATATCATTTGAATCAAGAATGAAAGTCAGGTCAGAAATCAATTGACTGAGGAGAATTAGGTTATCAAACAGATCCTAAAATAAAGATCCATCCAGACATTGGGAGTCATTGACAGGAGGAGTGATCTGTTGAAAAAAACATGTCATACGGGACCTAGCAAAATTAAAACAGACAGCAAAAATACTCCTTTGTCATGGTCTTTCACTGTTGCAACCTCATCCATCCATGCTCTTTGCCATCATCCTTTGCTTACTGCTTCACTGCTGTGCCCAGCATTGTATTGAAATTGGATTATAAAAGAATTAGGAGTCACTTCTTACGTTTGTCTGCAAACTGTCATGCATTAGACAAATAAGTAACACGTTGCAAGAACATTATCCCCAGAGTTCAACTCCACCAGCACGCCTACCTTAAAATTTTTAATGGGCTAGGTAACAGATCCGAGAAGAAGGCCCTGCTGACATTAGTAAAGGGGAAAAAGATGGACATTATGGCATCAACGTAACTAGAATGCAGGTTGCACAGATGTGATGCTACAAACTTGTCACAGTGGTGCCTAGGCATCAAAATCAACCCAACGCAACATTTGGGCTCAATAAAATATGATGTCTATCTATAAGAGCTATTTGGCAATAAATGCCTATTTTAATACTCAGATGACTGAGATGAATTTGTAACACATCAAGCAACACTAGCACACGCAAGAAAAATACAGAATATTTCTTTACTCTGAAGTAATGTGAATTTGAAAAGGGATAGAGGTGCAGACTGGACGAGAGAGGTACAGCTTCGAACTCTTCAAGCTCTGCAGGACCATCAGTCCACTGCAGCCAAGTATATATCAGGTTGGCATTGCTGGTAATCTTTATATAAAACAGTAGTAACATAGAATTATTTGGGCTAAAATTAAGTATCTACGACTCTAGGATAATAGTGTAGCCCAGACAAACACAGGTCCAGTAGGAAAGCAGAGGCCTTTGAAAGCAGGGACGTGGGATATAGCGTTGAGGAGTACAGACATGGCATGGTAAGGGAAGGGTCACAGGCTGACACTGGAGACCCCAGAGCCATAAACAACTCAGCAATGGTAAGTTAAAGAAATGCACATACGGGAGTGGAAAGAGGTAAGAAAGGGGTAAGAAAGAGATCAAAGAATAGATCTAATATATCTAGCTAGTAAATGTAAAACCCACTGCATACAGTGAATTCAGTTGTTACACGGACTTGCAGATCAATTAAAAAAAGAGCAAGGTGTAAAAGCACATCAGAAAACATAAGAACAGCCTCCTGAGGAAGGAGAGGAAGAAGAAACTCCATCGTCATCGTCACACTCCTCACAGGGGAGAGCTTGAGGATGCTGACAACTCAGTACACTCCCCTGCTTCTTCTGAAGGAAGACAGCCGCCATCAACCTTAGGACACCAAAGGGCTGAAGAAAGATGAACACAGCAGAGAACAAAGGACAGACACTACGTACAGACAGACACTGACCGTGAAGGGGAATTTCTTCCCTGGGAGAGTGACAGAGCACTGGAACAGGTTGCCCAGAGAGGTGGTGGAGTCTCCTTCTCTGGAGATCTTCAAGGCCCGCCTGGATGCAACCCTGTCTACCATGCTGTAGGTGACCCTGCTGAGCAGGGAGGTTGGACTAGATGATCTCCAGAGGTCCCTTCCAACCTTACTGATTCTATGATTGTATACATATATAATGCGTGTAACAATTTTCACTACGCTACTATTACTGAACTTTTCTCTGTAATGGCATTCTTTCCTTCTTCTTCTGTAATAATGAGATCCAGACTAATATTAAATTCTTTAATGTGACTGTTAAGATTTCATTCTTAGCAGCAATAAATTCCTGGTTTTGCAAATAAAGGGTGCTTCTTTTCTATCCAGAAGAAAGACTTTGGATTGTGGCATCATTCTCTTCGAGTTACGTGTGTTCAGCTAACTACAACTTCTAAATTATGGACTGGATACATGATTACATTTCATAAAGAGGGAAAAATCAAGTGAAAAATGTGAGTGCTCACGGTTTCAAAGCACTCTCCAAACTTCCTATGCAACAAGGAGATCCATTACAGTTTGCTGAATTGCTGAAAATGGATTTCTCTTTTTACCTCTTCTTTTATATCAAGAGACAAGCTCTTCTAATGGCAAAAAAAAGAACAGTTAAAATTTGTTCCAGAATGTTGGAATTTCTCCTGAAAACTTTTGTTTAGAATATTTAAATAAAAAAATTCTTTCCAGGAAAACCAGTTAAGCTCTACCCCCTGACCACACACACAGAGCTTTAGAGAAGCTGCTCTACTAGCCTATCCTGAAGATCTACAAAAAGGTTTTCCTCCAAAACGCTTAACACTTGTGCCAGATTTAGATAGAATCTCTATCCATTAAAGAAACATTATGTAGTTCAACGTCAGAAACAAATCAGAGCTGTGAAACTGTACAAAGCAAAGGTAAAATAAACTAGGATAATAAACCACCATATTAACCTATTTTAATTTAAGAAATAACTTATCCTCCTCCTCCACCAAAAAAAAAAAAAAAAAAAAAAAAAAAAAAAAAAAAGCCTAAACAGAAGTAGACTACAGCTGAAAAGGCCATTTATTCCCCTAAAGAAAGCTATGAAGATACGAAGATTTCAGGAACCACAGATTACCACTGAGGTATTTTTCATACCTTATTCTTCTCCGCATGGCCTACTGCTCAGCACGGCCATGACCATGACAAACCTTGGCATAGGTTTCTAACACAGGATAAAACTGCAAGAAAGTTGTAGAATCCTCCTAGGTGTGGAAAAGTATATTCTTCTCAACATCTTCTATGTTAGGACTTCTGTCTAGGCACTACTACAGCCCCTTGCTATATAAGATGCCAAGACATAAATAAGAAAGAAAATAAAATCAGTAAATTATGCTTAAAATAGCATTAGAGAAAGAGTAAAATAAAATGTTTGCCAAGTGGGAGAAAGAAGAAATCAATGTTATTTAACACATTTCTAGATTGCCAACCACCAGAGAATGCAAGAGCTTACAACAATAAAATTACAACTTTAATACAGCACCAATAGTGAGCAGCAACCAAAAAAAAAAATCAATCAGAAGCTAAGTGAAATAAATGAAGCTCTGGTTCTACCTGAGAAAGCCCTCCTGTCCTCCCAGAGCAGATTGCAAAAAACAAGAGTGGGCTCTACCAAGAAGTCTATGGTTACAGCCAAACTAAGGAAACCAAGGTTACATCCAAGGTTTTAAATCCATTATAAATACAGAGGGCAAAAAACATTACAAAGTGCAAGAAAAAAATAAATGTATTCATTTAATGTATTCAATGTATTTGTATTTCAGAGTGATACAAAGACTAACAAGGGATAGACTATATGCAAATACCTTGTAGTATTCTTTCCAAAGGCCCCTCTGAACTCATCAGAAGATCCCAGATTAAGAGCTGCAAATTTCTATGAACCAGTTGGAAATACCAGCTTGCTGATACAGATTCTAGCTGTTTCCTCCCTTCCATGTCATCAGAGGTTCTGCTTCTGTCTTCTCTCTCTCTGGCAGCTAGAGGAGCAAGGGAAAGGGCAGGGCTCCATAAAGCATAGAGAAACATGGGACAGCATCAGTGTCACCATGAAACAATGAAGTCAAAGCATCTGAACAAAAGAAAACACTTCCAGTGCAACAGAGCACTGGAACAGATTGCCCACAGAGGTGGTGGGGTCTCCATCCTTGGAAGTATTCAAAATTTGACTGGACACAACCCCAGGCAACCTGCTCTAGGTGACGTTGCTTAAGCAGTGGGGTTAGACCAGATGATCCCTTCCAACCCTAACTAATCTGTGATTCTCTGAAAGCATTACCGAAGACTGATATCTCCAGAAAGAGTAAAAGAAAAAAGAACAGAGGGACAGATGACATTGAGGAGAGTTTGAAGGTGTAAGTGCTAAGGCAGCCATAAATCCAGACAAAAAGTTTCCTAGAACCATAGAATCAGTAAGGTTGCAGGGGACCTCTGGAGATCATCTAGTCCAACCTCCCTGCTCAAGCAGGGTCACCTAGAGCATGGTAGACAGGGTTGCATCCAGGCAGGCCTTGAAGATCTCCACAGAAGGAGACTCCACCTCTCTGGGCAACCTGGTCCAGTGCTCTGTCACTCTCACAGGGAAGAAATTCCCCCTCATGGTCATGCAGAACTTCCTGTGCTTCAACTTCTGCCCATTACTTCTTGTCCTGTCACACGGGGCAACTGAAAAGAGTTTGTCCTCGTCCGCTTGACACCCTCCCTTCAGGTACTTGTACACATTGATAAGATCCCCCCTCAGTCTTCTCTTCCCTGGGCTTGTTTAGCCTTGAAGTTGAACAGGATGGGACCCAGTACGGAGCCCTGGGGGACACCACTAGCCACAGGCCTCCAACTAGACTCCACACCACTGATGATGAGCTCTGCCTTTCAGCCAGTTCTCAATCCACCTCACTGTCCACTCGTCTAACCCACACTTCCTGAGCTTCTCTAGGAGCATGTTATGGGAGACAGTGTCAAAAGCCTTGCTGAAGTCAAGGTACAACGTCCACTGCTCTGCCCTCATCTCCCCAGCCAGTCATTCCATCCTAGAAGGCTATCAGGTTGGCTAGTCCTGATCACCTTCTCCTCCATATGTCTGGAGATGACATCCAGAAGGCACTGTTCCATCACCTTTCCAGGGATGGAGGTGAGGTTGACCGGCCTGTAGATGCCTGGGCCCTCCTTCTTACCCTTTTTGAAGACTGGAGTAACACCAGCTTTCTTCCAGTCCTCAGGCACCTCTCCAGTTCTCCAGGACCTTCCCAAGATGATGGAGAGTGGCCTTGCAACAACATCTGCCAGCTCCCTCAGTACCTGTGGGTGCATCCCATCCGGGCCCATGGATTTGTGGATGTCTAGCCTGCCCAGAAGGGCTCTAATCCCATCTTCCTCAACCAAAGGAAAGTCTTCCCTTCTCTGGACTTTCTCTCTCACGTCCAGGCTCCAGGATTCCTGAAAGCTGCCCTTAGCAGTGAAGACTGAAGCAGAGGTGGCATTCAGTAATTCTCCGTATCCCTTGTCACCAGGCCCCCCGCCCCATTCAGTAGCAGGCCCACATCCTGTCCCAGTCCTCCTCTGGCTGCTGATGTATCTGAAGAAGCCCTTCCTGTTGTCCTTGACATCCCTTGCCAGACTCAATTCCAGCTGGGCCTTAGCCTTCCTCGCTGCATCTCTGCATACTCTGACTGCATTCCTATAACTCTCCCAAGTAGCCTGTCGCCTCTTTCACACTGTGTACTCTCTTCTTCTGTCTGAATTTCCTAATCCCACTCTACCTATTCACAGGCAGGCTTTAACCAAACCTGAGTTTCTCAGCAAAGTATCTGTTTAATTGGATGAAATTTAATGCTTTTAGGCCTTCAGTACTACAAATCCGTGAAGAAAATTTGAATAGATCACTGGTCATGGCAGCATCTCCTCTTCACAAACCAAAGCTTGAGTTTTTAAACATACAGAAGCAGAACATCTAACTCTCCATACCTTCAGCTGGCCTGCAGACCTCTCCAGTAGGGCCACTGTTATTCGTACAAAGGAACACATATGCCAATTTATTTCTTACTTTGCTGATCACCTTTATGGATATTTGCATGAAACCCAACTATTTTCCCAGTCCATCTGTTCCTGCTGTTCACTTACCATGTGAGCTCTTAATTCTCCCTTTTGATATTAAAACTGGCTCCTGTGAAGGTAATTATGTCCGCAAAACCAAAGGATCATGATGCCTAATGGAGAATGGCAAGCAGAAGCTACCAGGGTTGCTACTAACAGCCTTTCTAATAGGTATTTAAATAGAATTGCTTTTACATACAGAGCTTCTCAGGATATATCTACTACATTAACGAGTCAAAGAAATGTTAGGCTAAATTGAAAAGCACATATTTTAAAGAAAGAATAAGAATATTATCTCTTCATCTAGCTTCTGTTTAACACTACCAGAGCAATGAATAATGATTTAAGGTGTTCACAAGACACCAAGCTACCTCTGCCCCCTATGTTTGCTTTCCCTAAAAGCCAAGGTCAGTTCTCAAGAACTCCGCACACACATGTACTTAACACAAACACAGTAGCCAAAGCTCTTCAAAAATACTGTCTCTGCAGATCTACACTACAGTTCCTCACTGACATTATCCATAAATTGTTTGGGCATAAACAGAAGTTCAATCCCTCTGGTGAGGGCAAATCTACTTAAATAAAATCAAAATGCACAATCCAAACTACAAATAAAATAAAATCTTTGCCAGTATATCTTTACAAAAATATGGTAAGTATCAAATGTATTCTGTACTTAAAACAGTCAGTAACATGACTAACCCAGTGCATACTCTACTCTTGGTCTTAATGGCATTAAGACTTGCCTTAACTGGTGAATCTCTGGTGTTAAGTCTTCCGGAAGAGCTTGTCAATAGGGAAATGGTATAGATGCTCATTTTGTCTATCAGCACTTAAAATTGGGCATTAATGAATCTTCTTGAGTTGTACTACAGTTTCAGTAGATTCAAGCTTACTTCAGGCGACTTAATCTGAGTGTCCAATCTAATTTTTAAAATAAAGCAATGTATATTCAAAAAATCTGAAAATTCCCCAGGCTATTCAGGCCTATTCAGAAACTTATTTAATATATTCTAAACTGTTTTTCACTGAGAAAATAAAATGACGTATGTGAGACATTTTATACTTCATGGGTAACTTTCATATATTTCTAGTCTGAAGCTTGTTTCAGTTTGCAAAGGTAAGTGTCTTGACTTTTCCTCTTTGCTTAATAGCAGCATGCAGGGTAATATAAGCCAGGAAAGTCGGCATTTTCTTTGAGCAGGTTCTACTCAGCAGGATCCAAATCCTTAACAGGAGAAAAATCAGCATAATTTCTCAAACATTAGATCCTCAAGAAACACAGAGTCATACCTTTTTGAGAAATCCTAAAAAAGACTTTTATTATTATTATTATGCTAGCCTGCAGAAAGTCAAATTTGATTACGGTAAACAATATTGCTTGGAAATTGTGATACATAACACCAAAGTAGCTCTTTCATAGAAAACCGAGAATGGGATGAATGAATGAATGAATGAATGGAGGCAGAGCCGCAATGCGGTGCTTCTTCCGGCAGTTAGACCTGCAAACTTCCTTACCAGTTCTCTAAATAGCAGCTGTGATTTCTTCCTCTAATTACAATTCACTCCCGCTCCCCTCTTCCAACCCCAAACTAATTTTAACATAGCTTCTTGTTAATTAACTACATTAATTGGTAATGCTTCTTGGCAAATTTAGCAGATTTCTGCAAGCACTGACTCTAATATCTATGTCTAGTAAATGCATTTACATTCTGATAAAATCCATGTAAAATGCCTCCCTCTCCTCTTTATACAATTCTCCTAATTCAAAAATAATAATAATAATAATTTCTCTTCTTCTCTTAGGTCTGGTTGTGACATCCCAGAGAGTTCTGAGAAAACCATCACTGAATACATTATAAGCCAGAAATTAAATAAGCACATCCTGTCCTATCAAGCTACATTCCTCAGGATACTTTATCCTGAGGGTCTTTGGAGATGTCATACTCACCAATCTTTGAATTTATTAGGAAAAAAAAAAAAAAAAAAAAAAAAAAAAAGATTACAAGGGCAGACTAACCTCATCCAGCCCAGAAAATACATTATTAAGTGTTAAATCTTTCTCAAGATCTGGTATTTAGTGCATGAAGGAGACAGAGTCACACGTAACACCACGGAGCTCCAGTAGATGCAGATAAATTCTGCCAAATACCTTCTGGAGTCAATGAAAGCCACTGGAAATCAGCATTACTGAAGACTATTTATTTAGGTACCCAAACACTAGTTTATCCAGGCTACTAAACTACAGATTTCAAAATGTTGGCTTTAATTGTTTTAAATGAGTTTTAAGACTAATTCATACATTACAGTAGTGAAATGATACTACATCACGACAGTGGTGTTTTTTGCCAGGATTTCAGAGGGGGGAGGTCTTGCACGAGCACCTCTTTTGCTGGCCAACATCTCACATCCCAAAGGCCCACCACCAGGTATTACGGACCTGCTCTGCAAACAACACAACAGTACATTGGAAATATCTGCAGTATTTTGAGCTGTGCATTAATATTCAGTGTTTGTAATTTGAATGAAGGGAAAGGGTTTTTAGAAAGTTCCTTTCTAGCAAAGCATGCGCTTTCCTGCAGCAGTGATGCTGCAGGACACAGAAGTGGGCAACCTCTTCCAGAAGTCTGGGAAACACTCGGAGCTATCCTTCTGTTGAGGAAAATAATCCAACAGGCCTGAGAACCATTCCTCCTTCCCTCACTGCTGCTGTCCTCCACACAAGGCTACTTCCAATACATATCTGCAACGAGAGGTTTTAACTGTGGCTGCGTGGCTGATGAGAAAATAAGAAAAAGTAGACTCAAAAGCATTTGAAAGTCATTCCAAAAAAAATATATATATATATATATATATATATTGCAGCCGTACAATATTGCACTAGGTCCTGGGAAATGAGAGCTGCCACCTCTACTCAGTCCCCCTTAGCTAACAGCAAAGTGAAACTGCTGGAAAATAACTGCTAATAGGACTGGGAAGAAAACTGCCAACTGCATCGCTAACAGGAGTCCTATTCACAGCAACCTGGCTGCCTGACCTGTAGCATAACAAGTCTCACTCCATAGAGTAATGGATAGCGCTAAGAGCCATAAATCTTTCGGTCTTTCATTAGCAAGTGACAACCATCACAGTGCCTGAAAGGTGTCATCTCTAATTTGCCTCTTCACACCTTTAGTAAGATATTTTATGTCTTGATTTTAAGGTATGTTCAAAAAAAAAATAAAAAAATAAAAAAAAATAAAAAATAAAAAATAAAAAAGACCATGTTTGAGCTCTCTTTCTGTTTAATCTTTAAGGAGTCCTTGTAATCTTGCACAGCCATTTAAATTGTTCTCAGCAGAGCTTCTGTTCAGAAGAGCAGAGACTATGGAAGCTTCTTCCCCTTCACTCCAACATGGACCGTTCTTTCAAAAGCTCTATCGAACGGAGAGGTCACAACTTCCAAAAGAGAAAACACTGAACTAGCATCAAAATTAGAGGAAGATATAATTGAGAAAGCAAACAAAACCCTGATTCAGGCCTGTTCCTTGCAAAATCTTGTCTTCTGGTCATCAATCCAAAAAATCCTGCCACGCTTAACCAATCTATTAAGATTGTAACCTACAGCACTACTCAGAGTAGCGAAACAAATTAACAACCCAAAAATCGAGTATTAGTAAAAGTAACAAGCACACAGAAAAAGCTACCAGCAATACAGTCTCAGTACAAACACAAACAGCACTTGCTATTTTCCAGGTGTGTGTCACAACAGCATGTTGGAACCACTCCTACCAAGTTTTCTGAACTGTGGAGTATTTGAGCGTATTATACCAAATAGCCCAAGGCTTTTGGCATTACAGAAAAAGCTCTCTAACTTCAGGTGTGATGTATTAACTTCATAAACTTTATAATACGTATTTCCACAGTGGAGCACGGCTGTGCCAGAATTCTAAAAAATGTAGTCCTCTTCAAAATTAATGTGGACATTTCTCTAACGAATACTCACACAACATAATTTTTTGCATGAACTATAGCTTATGCATTCAGATTTTGTTATTTTTGGTTTTAACTGCTTCCAAGAAGACATAAATTCAAGCCCTAATAACAATAAGCAGAGTCTCCAGAGGTTGCACTTAAATCTTGGTAGCACAAGAAGTAGACAATAAAAAAAAGTTAATGCAAACAGCTGAATTTTACACACTCAGGAATATTCCTTGAATTTAACTGCACATTGTTAACTATCTGCCACATAAGACCATATCTTAGCTTGCAAAGAACATGCTGAGCAACTGCTGGATCTGCTTAACTACTCTTGTACTCTCTTAACTACTATACTTGCAGGAATTAGCAAAATAACTTGTATTTAAGGAATCTGTAATTTAGCTATGAGAGGTAACATCAGCAGTAACCGCACCTGATCTACGCTTTGTACTTGCAGGAACACCAAAACAACCTGTATTTAGTGAATTTATCGTTTAGCTAAGATGGGTAAGACCAGTAGAAAAGGCAGGGTCAGTAAGGACTCCAACCCCAGCTGCATAGGTCCACCAGCAAGAGAGCCGAGAGCTAGTTCACTTGGTAGCCTGGACTGAAATTGAGGCTACCTGGACCTTCGTTGTCTGTCACCACTCTAGATTCACAGAAATCAATGCAAAGAAGCCTACGATAACAGAAACACGCTACTGCCTGGCGCTCTCTTGCATACTCCTCACGGCCAACTGCAGTTCCATACTCAGCCATATCTGCTAGTACAGAAATGTTCTTTTAAATGTTCTCTTAAACACAGTTTTGTTTGTTCTTCTTCTTTAAGAAGTTCTAACAAGAAAAATTCAGAGGTGTTTACTTAGAAACGTAGGTGGGTAGTTTAAGTACTAGCCTCATGCAGTCGTCACTCTTAAGTAGTAGTGGTGTTTTAAGGAAGGACATCTTGCTCACTGTCATTGCTGCAGGAATTCTCAGATTCACAGCATCTGTCATTCTACTAAAAAAAAAAACAGTAATCTAGATATGATGATGCATCACAGTTCACATCATGGCCATTAAAACTCATTGCTGGAATACTACTAAAAATTACCTCAATATAAACTTCTGAGGCATTATGTTTGCTAGCGTATTGTAAAATGTCCACTGGGGACCTTATTCTGCCATGGCAACATACAGCATCATACTACTGAAGGAAAAACAGCAAAGGATGTTAATATAGCAGCACTGATCAAAGGTTTAGTGTTCAAAAAAGGATCATAAAACTGAAATACGTCACCATTACTCCATTCTGATGGCTGGTCTAGGGCTCATAGAGCAAACTAGCAGCAGGAAACTGCACTTACGTGCGAGTAAATATGGGGAACATCAGATGAGCAATAGTTACTCGCATGCCATTTTTCTGTCCAAAGAATCATTACACAGTAACAGCTGCAGCAAAGAAATCATCGCAAAGCTTCATAAACTTTCCCAAGAAAAGGCAATCTGCATTTATGAGCAGTACCTCCAGCCTGACGGCCATTCATCCCTAAATCCTTCTTCAACCCACCGAAGCCCCTGCCCCTCCTTCGCTGTAACACGACGGTGCTGGCCCCGAGCAGGGTGCAGGGGCACGCGAGCGACCTGCGCAGTTGTGAAGCTTAATTAACGGTGCGGGACGGCGCTGACGAGTGCAGGGGTGGGTTTTGCTGATAACGGAAAATTGTAAAATTGTTCCGAATAATCAAAATCAAGAGTTCCCTGCGAAAAAAACTGCAGCGTTGCAAAATCCGTCGAAGAGACGGGCCGATAAAACGGCAGCAGAAATTCAGAGGAAGGCAGATAGGTCTTAAGTGCAGTGACAGGCTCTTAGTTAGTCATTACCAGTCGGGAAAGAGATCCTGGAGGTACGGCAGACAGCTCCAAGAGCATGGCAAGAAACACCAATGCTCAGCAGTCACCACAAGAAAAAAAAAAAAAAAAAAACATATGGAAGACATTAATTTGGAATGGTATTGAGGGAATGAGAGGAAACATTAATTGCTGCTCTGTAAAAATCTGTGGTGCACCCATCTCTCAGATGCTGCGAGCTTAAAGAGGCAGCGGAAATAAAAACACAGAATGACAAAAAAGGATGAAATACGGCATGTCTAACATATGAGAGGGGAAAAAAAAAAACAGTATTTTGATTTTGCAGCTGGCGAGAAACACCGCAAGGAGGATCGGACACAGTCGTATAAAATCATGAATTCTGAGATTAACCCAACTGGGAGCGATTATTTCACAATTTCGCGTAACACAACAACTGGGGCACGAGTGAAGATCGCCAGGGCCCTCTCCGTATTTTTTTTGCAAAGGAGAATCTGACTTTTGATTTACTGCGCAGTTACTGCACAGTTGTTCAAGTGCAATGGGATCCTTTTACTTCCCTATTCAATTTACTGGGCTTCGGGACCACAGATATATTTTCCTGCTCTTGAGGAGCCTCAGACGGTCACTTCTTCTTTCCCAATGGTGTATTAAAAGACGGAAATATAGTTTATGATACCAAATTGTCTGACGCTTACAATCTGTTTCTGTGTAAAGGGGATCATTTTTTCCACACAGTATTAAAGAAGAGAGATAACAAATAGCAAGGGCTGGATAAATAGTTTTCTCCCCCAATTTAATATCTGCAGCACTTTACAACGAAGTAATTTTAACTGAAAGGAAAGTCTAAATGGTCATCCATCAGCAGAAAGAAACACTGCTATCGCTCTCCCAGCCTGACGGCTGAAGCCTATTGGAGACCATCACCGTTCCCACCAAGTCAAAAATCATTATTTATTCGTACAAATCAATACGGATTGTAACCGATCAATAATGCTACCGATACCATTATTAATTGATAGAAAATTCTGATGCTTTTCACTTGCATTGCGGCTATCAGTTGCCAAGAAAGTTTAAAAACTAGGAGACACGCTTAATAACACGGGTACTTCACACATCATTAACTTCTGTTGACACTTCATTTTGCCACTCTCTTCCTTTAATAATATTTTAATTATAGAGGTTGATTTTAAAGTATCATTTTTCAAATCTGAAAAGTACTGCTAATGCCTATTAGGTCTGCAAACAATCTTTTAAGAGAGAAAAAAATACAAACATGCACAGATTTTTGGTTTTGTTATTACCATGACAGCTGAGCAGAGATGCTGAAACAATCTGTAGGTAATTACTTCAGAAAGATGGCAAGTAAGGGACAGTTACTTGGAGACTGCTCAAATTCCTGTATTTTTTCCTTTCCTTTTGTGCAATTAATTTGCAAATTTAGGAGTTTTAAAACTCAACCTTTGTTAAAAGAAAAAAAAATGACAAACAAGGGAAAGATACAAAAATTAGCCTGTGGTTTAAAAGTCATAAGAGACGGACAAAAGAGAAGTAGGTATCATGTATACATAAAACAGACAGCATGGCTGTGCCCTCTTTTTACTAAAAGCCTTTAAAAATATATCATTATCGATTGTCTACAGGGTTTTTTTGGCATCTTAATGGAAACGCATCTTCTGGAGGGATCTGAACATCACAAGGAAATGAGACGCTGGCCTGGCTGGAGGAGAAGACAGACGAGGGCAGGTTGCTAGGCAGGGAAACGAGGCAAGAAGCAAAGCAGTGGACACCGCCTGGCCAGCTAGAAACAACAGGAGACAAAAACCAAGCATGTCAAATAGTCCGTTCCAAACGGTATGAAGAGAAGAACTTTTTAAAGACAAGAGAATGACAAGCAGGAGGCTCAGAAGCACCCGAGAACCTAAAGCCCCTCATCCAAAGCCAACCACGACTTGCGTTGAGAACATCTTTGAAAGTCCTAGGTCATTATAAGAGACCTGCAATGAGGCTTTAGAAGAGGGAAACTGGAAATATTTAAGAGTCCTAAGAGTTTTCTAGGAAAATAGTAAACGTATTTCATAATCATAAAAATCACACAACTATTCAAAACCTCCTGTAGTGGTATAGTTGTTGGATAAGAATAACGTCAGCTGGTTTAGGTGCATTTTAAAAATCAGCTTAACTAGTACTCTGGCTAAGAAAAAGACTTTTTTGAAGTATACATTTTTCATTCCTGCAGCAACTCTTGAGCAGTTGTTTCAGTGTGAATTTTATCAGCAGCCTTTAATAAGAGCACACGATTCAAGATGCAAGCTGCATCACGAGCAACTCCGGACAGCGGGGCGACACGAAGAGCCGCTCGCCTACACCAACACGAGGAAGGCGACGTCTCTCCAAAGAGTAACAACGCGCCTACAAGTCTGTAATAAAATTGATGATTTCAAAAGGCTTTATACTATCGAAAGATTTTAAACCACAAGCCGTAAAGTTTTACGCGTGCATTTGATGGCAAAAGGTTAAAAATAGCTGCAAACTTTCATGGCTTCGCACTCTCATATGCAAAAGCAGCCAGCTGCTCTGAAGGATTTACTACCTAATATCTACCTCCCAGCTAAAGGAGAAGGTCTCTCGTATGTGACTCTCATAAGTAATGAGTCAACAACATTTTAAAAGGAAAATAAAGAGGCTGTCAAGTCACCTGCAGCTGCAGGTTTATCCCAGCGCAGAGGCTGAGCTCGCACCAGGCTTGAGCCAGTGAGCGGTTAGGAGGATGCAGAAAAGCCCGGACGTAGAAGAAAAGGGATTTTGAACATCTACGTAGAGCACAGGACAGTTTCCATGGGCCACTGCCACCAAATTGGGGCTACCAATGAAAAAATACCCTCCAAATGCAAAACAATGTTTGAAAAGCAGTACAGTTTTCAGAACGATCAAGTTATAGCTTGCAGTTGTTTCAGAGTCTATATTTATATGTCTCTTCCGAATTCCACGAGCTGCAATTTCAGGGACAAAAGAAAAATGTGATGTTGTCAATATAGTTTAAAGCAACTTCAGTATTACAAGAACAAGCAAGTTTTTCCACGTATTATCAGCACAGGAGTTTGCAGCAGTACAACACAGTAGTAATTTAAATGCCAATTAAGAAAAAAAATACCGAAGGCATCTTATGGCCTAAATTCAGGAAACATCAATCACTACATAAACAGCTATCTACGCCACCTTAACTTGGGGCATCAAAGGCAAAACCCTTGTCGTCTCTAAACCAAAACCCATCTAAAACAGAACCACAGTTTCATCCCTAGCAAGATCAAGCTACACCAGGAGACAAAAGCTATTTCAATACAAGGAGACATTCCAACAGTAAAGGAAGCTCTTGGAAACAAAGTGCCCAACGGTCAAAAAGAAATTCAAATCGTTTTATTTTAAGAAAAAATACCTTGTGCTTTATTTATATGGGAGATGGTGGACTGTAAAGCTCAGCAGTGTTGGCTGTTGTGTGAGCGCAAAGGCGATAGAGCGCAAAAGGAGCAGCGGAGTGGAGTTGTGCACAGGCCTTTGGTAATTAAGAAGGTCTCCTCAGCTCCCAGGGCCCACCTCACCAGTTTTTATTTTCTTAAGACTGCCAAAAAAGATGCCAATTACAGCTACATATAACAGAACAAGATCTGCTCCTGTAAAGTGCGAGATAAGCTGATCAACAGTTGCCTTCGAACTGCTCACCAAATAATTGTAATGGATTTTCCATTGCTTTGATTTCAGAGATGGCAGGCAAAAGCCGTCAAGACACTTCTGCCCGATCTCCACCAATTCTACGAAGCTGGCAAACATAAGAAAGATGCTATTTACTCAAATCAGCAAACAGTGTATTAACAGGATACCTACTCCAAATGTATTACTTCTCCCCAGCAGCCTCAGTCGTGCAACCTCTAACTCGCCCCGGCCTGAACAGAATTGTGAAAATGTGAAATCGAATGACACAGACTATAGTGTTTCTCAAATGTGGTCTGAAAAATAAAAATAAAAAAATTAGGAAAAAAAAAAAAAGGGATGTTTACTCTGTTCTGTTTACTGCCAGAAGCAATCTATCCTTACACATTGGCAATTAAACATCAAAACTCAGAGGTACGGACACTCGGGAGCCGCGTCCCCTGGGCTGAGGAGCTGCACCAGCAAGGTGCAGAGCCCACAGTTTCTCCTCGACCGAAGCAAGCAGCGGGCCCTGAAGGCTGCCCCGGCGCGGCTGCTAACTTCGAGCACCTCGCTTACAACTGGATCACCGAATTCCAAGTGGGGATGAATAAATAAGGTAGGTGGTTGACTTTAAAGGCAAGTGAGACAAAAATAGAAGGCTCTTTTTATAGCAAGAGAAGCCTTGGGGGATATCTCACTACCTCTCCTCCCTGCTGAAGAATGCTATTTGCTTTTTAATTAAAGCTTTTTCGGTTTCTTTTTGCAGCCTAATTTTCGCTGAACACCAGCATGTCTGCGGGGATGAAAAATGCACACCATAATGAATTTTAGATTTGGAAGAAGTCAGAGCTAGATATAAAAAAGGCCTCCACACGCAGCCAAGACTTGAAGGTGAAGTGATTTAATGGCTGACTCGACTCATTATAATTATCATTATTCATGTTACGGTGCCACCCAGAGGCTCTGCGTTCGGCACCATACTAATAATATACTTTCAATAATAAATCTGTTTGCACCACGCTACCTGGATTTAAGGGAACAGGCAGCCCTTAAGCGAGAAGGAGAGCGGACGCATGGGAAGCAGGTGGGAAACGAAGGCTCAGTAGACAGCGACCAGCAAGCGAGCCAACGCAGCTTTGCTTCTCTGAAGAGGAGAGTACGAAAAGACTTCAGTAATTCAGATGACATTTCAGTATTTTTTCCATCTAGGGAAGACAACTTAACGTAGCGTCCCAAGGAGAAAGAAGGCACCGAGCGCAATGCCTCAGATAGTGCAGCACAGCACCCTCCATAGCACGGGCACCGAGATCCGGCGCCACAATCTTAAGCAAAAATCTTTAGGCTTTGAACGCATTTTAGGTTATTCCTTGCCAAGTGACTAAGCTAAGCGTCTTCGGTAGCAAATTTTGCAAAAGTCTCTGCTGACAGCTGCCACTTACATTTCTTCTGCAAGGAAACCCACTCTCTGCATAAGAAGCAAATCTATAAATCAGTAATTGAAAATAATTACAAACCAGTTCTGTCTGGACATACCCAAATGAGCTACATGCATTGCAGCAGTAATACTGGGCACAGCTCAAAGCGTTTTGAAGATGGGAAAGTATCAAATTGCTGTTAAGTACCAAGTTACTGTTAGCAAGAGTAGGATCTCTCCAGTTCCCCAGGTCAGACCCTCACTACGTCAGGCACAGGCAGCATGAAGTCTTTTCTGCCAAATTTAGCTGCGATACGACAGACGCGTAACTAAGTTTTGTTAAATTGATAGAAATTTGATCCTAATTGCAACAACGTAAAAGAGTAATTTGCTGTGATGCGGTGGGGTGTCCCTGGGGATTCTGCAGCCCTTCTTATTTCGAGCCGTTACCCCCAGACCCTCTCAAAGGCTATATACATCCCCGCCGTAAGCATCACGAATCAAGTTGCTTTAGTTTTTGTGGTTATCAGATTCTACTGCAGGAAACAATAATTACACTACAATAATTCTAATGACCACACCAAAAAGCTATTTCACAGGTACCATTGGGTTCAATTGTAGCAAAATAGTCTATATTTGCCATGAGAAACTAAACTGATTAGTAGTGACATTAATGTACACTTCTGCTTCATTTGTTTTGGATTTGTTACTACTCATCACTTGGCAAGGTTTTTTCACTCCACATTTGTGCAATCAGAAGGCTATCAAACACCAAAAATTTCTGTGAGGACATTTAACCAAACCATTCTCTATTTTTATTAAGGACACCTCTATTTACTCTCAGTTGCACAACACTACTGGTTAAATGAAACATAACCGCAGCCTGTAATTCCCAGTCAGCCCTATAAGGATACAAGGTCAATTATTTCATCCTGGTAAATCAGGGGCTGGAAGCGGCATCCCAAATAACCGAAAGCCTAACAGACAGGCTGTTTTCATTACACTTTATATCAATAGCAGTTGTCAAAACGAGAAGAACGGAATTCAAGCTTCATTTGCTTCCTACAACCCATTAGCAAAAGTGTAAGTCTCTGTTTTGATAGGCAAGGGAAGCCTTTATAGTCTCATAAATGCAAAAATAAAAGATCTAATTTATTCACTCATCAGCAATGGAGGATACAGCTTGACAAGCTTATATGCCTGAACATCCCCCCTCCTCAATTAAAACGGTGAGGATGGACGATCATAGCAATGCTGGTGCACCACAGATAGCAGCCTGGTGAGATTGTCACGAAAATTAGATGATCTTGAACCTGAAGAAGACTTCTGCTCCATCTCCCTTTCCTAAAACAGGAGCTTGCTACACTTAATCGCTCCCAAGAGATCTCTGTCTAGTCCTGTCTCCAAAACCACCACAGCCTCCTTAGGTCATATCTTCCATAATTTTGCTATCCTTTTTTTTCCAAATAGTCTGTAAAAAAAAAAATGCCACTTTTATTTCAAAACTTTGTTAACCACAAACACAAATAATCAGCTATTTAGGTCTTGCTCTTCCTTTTTACAGTAGCCTTTGGAGGTCCATTATGGTCCTCCATTGCAGGTCCATTATGGTCCTCCTAGTCCTCTATCAGGTTAAATAACACCAGGTCTTTCATTCTCCCGTCACAGATCATGCTCTGCAGATGTCTAATTATAGAGCATTTAAAATATAGTTATAATTAGTCTACATCCTCCTGGAAAGACACACCTGAGAATTAACCAAGTACTCCTGCCTAAACTTTGCAATTTGTCCGTGTTACTATAGAAATTCTAATTCTTTGCAGTCCAGTTCTTCAGATAATTTTGAATTTTAATTCTGTACTCATACACACTCACAGCTCATCACAGCTTGTTTGCATCTGCAAATTTAACAAGTGTCTTCTAGTGTCTTACTGCCCAAGCTGGTAATGCAAATACAAACTGCAACAGGTCTTTGCAGAGCTCTGTCTGACCCATCTTTCCAGTCCTGCAATGGACACAGTTTCGTGAAAGTGGTTTTCCAATGAGTTTTACATTCACTGTACAGTAATTTAGCTAAACTGTATTTCTTTAGCTTCAAGTGATGTCAAAGATCTTACTAAACCGCTAGAAGTACATCATCTACGGATTCTTCACTCTCCAGAAGGCTTGACTCTTTCTCACAAAAGGAGGAGATTAGATCTTTGTGACACCGCTTCTTTTTCCCTACTTCCTGCTCATTTCTTATCGCCTGGTTTGAGGGCATTAACACCTTCAATCTTTTTTCTTAAGCTCAAAAGGAGAACAGTGTTTCCACTCTGTAGATTAGTCCTGACTGATGAGGTGGTCACGCCAAGACATCAGAACCTGTATCACTATCAGTTTGCGAATCAGCATGTTTACAAAATCAGAAGTGCCAAACACCAATTCCACCCTGAATACTGAGCTGTTCAAAACGGCATACTTAGTATTCTTTACAACCCAATCTTGGTAAACGGGCTGCTGCTTGAGCAGAGAGGTCGGACTAGACGGTCTCCAGAGGTCCCTTCCAGCCTCAACCATTCTGTGATTCTGTGACTTTTTTAAAGTATGAGCACAGTGCTTATTCTTGGTGGACTTTTAGTTTATACCTGCCTCCATGCATTGCACGATGGCTCTGCTAGGTGAGACTCTTTTAGAACAAGAGCAATAAATGTCTGCTTAGGAACATCCGTACTTCTGTGAGTCGGTGTTTCTGGTCTGCCGATGACAGCAGATCAAACCCGCTGAGGGTACAATTACCAGCCTACTTTCCCAGTTACACACGTTTCAGCTGGAGGTTCAGCTAAGAGAAAGTCTGTGAGAAGCGGTGTCAGCCCCAGGTTTTGTTTTTCCCATACGTACTCCAGAGTGTTGACAATGGGTTGCTCAAATACCAACAGAAGTCCGAGTCTAACCACTTGCTCCTTGCACAAATAAAAATTTACACAATTTCAAGCAAAATGCCAGGAAGATCTCTACGTTTCTCCGCAGTCATAAGAAAATACCAGATACGTTGGCTGGAGTCATGGAGGTTAAAACTCCATTGTCCAAATTGGTCACTTTTGATAAAAAAAAAAGTTTAAGGTCAACCAACATAACACCTCTTTAGACATCTCCCTTGCTACTCCCAATTCCTCCTTTCAGCCAAAGCTAAAATCGCAACGTAGTAAAACTAACCTCGCTGTTAGCTTAATATACTGCAAGGACGTGAAAACCTGAACAACAAGCCCGGCTTGAATTAGCATGAAATACAAAGAAAAAGGAATTGTTCAATTTTAAAACTTGAATACTTGCTTGGGATGACCCATGGTACCGGTCTCACGCTCTCTGGGGGGGGGGGGGGGTGGAGAAGAAAGATGTTACCGATAAACACTCATGTTTTCATGAAATGTTTTGTGATGAAAGAAAGCAGACCCAAAGATAATAAATGGTATCCCATCTGTTTAAAAACTTACGGTTATTATTCTACTGTAACAAATCTTGTTCAGATCCAAAAAAAATTATACACTTTAGTACTTCTCCCTGAGCTATAAAAATTAGTTCCAGGGGAAAAACAACTGACACAAAGTAATTTTATAACAGTTTGACATTTATAAAAAATTAATGCTTCTACTAATTGATTGGCTGGGAGAAAATATGGTGACAGTCCAGCTAAGCCAGAGTCTCATGAAAATGCTTGCAGAGAAAAAAGGCAAAACTCCCTTTGCATCCGGCTCAGACTTGCTCATGTGTACCTATTTCTGTAATAAAACAGGGTTTATTCAATCACACTGTCTCCATATTTATCTGGGCCCCTCTTCATTTTTAATTTTTGAAGTATTTCAACTAAATTTTAAAAAATAAGTAGAGGTCTTAAAAGTATAATGTTCTGACAGGTTTCTGGAAAAATGAATGCCTCGGCAGAGGAGCTCCCATCAATTCTCACAAGCTAAAGGCAAGAAGAAAGCAGGTATCATCTATCTACTAAATCCAACACTTTTTATGCTGTTAGAAAGGACAAGATTTGTTTTTAGTTTTCAACTATCTCCCTCTTTCCAAACCCAGCAAGAAAAGAAAAGAGAGGGGGAAAAACAAACAAACAAACAACAAACCCCAATCTCCCTTCATCTGAAATACCACCTCCTGTTCCTTGGTAAAATCTTGTCGATACATTTCCAAAAAATTTCGCAGTGTTAACATGAAAAGGTAAAAAGCTAAAAATATCCCTCAGCTGACTCATCTCTCCTTTCTTATTTTATGTTTTTTAATTTAAGATCATCGAGCTCCAGAGCAAGCCACGCTTCTTCTCTCGTCACGACTGTGGTGATGGTGACTGAATGATAAAACCCGGATGCGATGAAGAAGCGGGGTTGGAGTTTGCAGCTGATAGGCAAGGGCTAGACTACAGAGCCGAGACGTATAGCAGGCTTGCTGAAGGGTGCAGGCAGAGGAAAGCCAACCTGAGAGTCAAAAAAAAAAAATGGCTTACGCATTTCTACAGACTATGGCTGCAAAATAAAGCAAATATAGTGTTACGCGATTCCGAAGAAAAGGTGTTCAGGTCTTTGGCTTTGTTTCCTGATGTTTCCTGGACTGAAACGGGAATGATTAGAGCTGGCTTAAATCTGAAATACTGCCTAAAAGGCCGACATATAGGCCATGGGAACTTCTGCAAAGCTTAGGTTTTACTCTTTCGTTCAATCTGTTGAAGGAATCTGCTGAAAAAATCAAAAGGAAAAAAAAAAAACCCACTTACTGGGTTATTTCAAAACTCTACATGTATCTTTATGCATCTACACCATAATAAGTCTTTTTCTAAATCTATGTTGGAGTGGCCTCCTCAAAACCAGTAGAGAAACTAGAGGCAAGATGTGGGATTTGAAACTTCTCCTCTGCTGGCTTTCAGCCAGCGACCTCCTTCTGTGCTGAAATTAGCCCTAACTAGACACTTTCTGTTAGCTATCAATGATATTTCTTGTACATTCATCTGGGAGTGTCTTTTTAAGTATGCATCATCAGTGCCTGTCAATGCAGCTATACCTCTCTTCTATGCTTTAATTTTTTAAAGCCTCTAAATTGCAAGATACCATTTGCTTTGCATTCCATCACAACAAAAATCCCATTTATTTAGACCCATATTGCAATGAAACTATGATAAATAGTTGAAATGAATTCACTTAACCAAGCTATTTTATTAAATCAGTGCAGTTTGCAGATTTATAAAGCAGCCTTAGAGAAACCACTACAAGCGTTTACTACAGCGGCAGAGCACAGCAAGCAGGCTCACGCTTCCGGAGCCCAGAGCTTCAGAGCAAAGTCACCTACTGGCCAAAATTCTGCTCGCGTCTGGGACGGAAACCCAACGTTTTATTGAGAACTTCACGTCCACTGTGACCGACGGTGGCTCTTCTCCCGATGCGTAAGAGATACCATTTGCAGACCAGAGGTTTCTTCCCTCAGCATCTTATGCGAGGTTAAAGATACTATTTTGATATGCGCTAAACACAAAGCGCCCGTCCACAGCATCCCATGACATTTCACATTCCCAGCTCCAAACTGGTTTTCCACCCTACGGCAGATCCCCAACACGCAACATTTCCCGTTTTCCTATTTTTTCTTCCGGGGGAATTCATGATGTTAACGAACACTTGGGAAATAAAAACCACGGGCAATGCATTCCCTCATCCTATGCAATTTGATCAATAAATGCCAGCTTCAAGTCACTGCTTCTGCAGCCTGCAGGTTTCTACACGATTATTCCAAGGGAGACGACACGGGCCCGTTACAAGCTATTAGGCTTTATAAAATATATACCAGTACTGCTAGGCAGCAGCAGGTTGCCACCACACATTTCAACATAATTAAAATATTGGTACAAATTCACATGTCAGAAAAGAGGTTGAAATTTTTTTCTTACAGATCGTGGGAAAATTGATTTTTAAATAGCAAAGTAAACACGGGTTTCTCTAAGCTGCCTCACACCCAGCACACAAACAGCACACAAGTCCGCAGGGCAGGAGCATCGCCTTTGTGCCGAGACTCCTCCGGGCCTTTCCGGGGCACTTTCTTAGAAGTGTTAAGAACGGAATTTTCTCATCATGAAAATACGATTCCTTCATCGCGCCCCTCTGAGTCAGTCAACTCGGGACACGCGCACCCAACAGCACTCTGCACTAAAGCCCCTTTTTGTGCTTTGCAAACAAATTCTTACTTTAAAGCTGGGGCACTCACAGCCACCTTCTTCTACTTTATCTACTCTGCTTTGGGTCTCCAGATCTCCATCTGGCTTGGGAGCCCCCTGGCAACACTGGTCACCATTACAGCTATCCATTCCCGCTGCTACCAAGACCAAAATAAATTGGTGGTTTGAAACAACTGAGCAAAAACTATACCCGTTGTTAACCTGTATCTCATCTTTTTGTATTTGCCATCGATATCTAAGCTTTGGAATAAATTTCCCCCCCACCCTGGTCTAAAGGGCCTGAGTCACACTCAAGTCCTCCTCATGCACTTGGAACTGAGATGCACCGAGTCCTCGGCATACGCCCCGCAGGAAAGGTAGGTGCGATGGTCCCTATCATCAGCAGCAATCACGGGAATTGCCTTTCCAGAGAAAGATCTTATTGCTATGCTTGCACTCCAGCCAAAATACGTGTTGGGGGGGGGAAAAAGTGTACACTGTGGCTGTTAACCTCCTTCATGTTTGAACAAAAACTCTGAAAAGATAATGCTCCTATCCGTCAACGCTGTCAAGCTACACGTATGCTGTTTAAAACACAGTCAAATAATATTTTACGAACTTTGGGGGCATACAGAATCACTACAAACAGACTGCAATAAAATCCTTATTTGACCCCAAAATATAACCATTGCTTTTTATGTTGCATTGCATAGTCACAACGCTATTGCAAGCAGCAAGACTAACTGACTACCTGGCTTGTGCCCCACGCTGGGAATTTATCTGAAACAAAATATAGAAGCAAAACTAGGTAGGAGAGAATGAAGGGAAGAGGTTGAAGCAAGGCTTGCCGTCTTCTCCAAGGACCCTTTCCTAAAGAATTTTCCCCTGCTTTTAATTCTTTGCTCCAAGCGGCAACAGCCTCAGTTCTTCTGGTCCTCCCTGTCTAGGTGCCTTCACCGTTGTTGAAGGGACCTCCACCCCACCTCTCCCCGAGCGGACATGAGAGCCCGTTTGCCTTCTTAATGGGCAGCCAGAAGTCACAAGAGGTATGCAAGATCCAGGAAAACACCCAAAGAACTATTCAGAAAGGTTACGTGCAAGGGTTGGGGATGAAATAAAATTTTATGGAGACAGAAACAAAACTAAAAGAATTGGGCAACTTATTTGGAGTTGGTAGCGGCGCTCGGGTCCATCTGCAGAGCGAGGCACGGGAACGCCCCAAATCTGTAAGTTCAGTAGGTGAATAATAATGTATGCGAACATCCCATGGGGTTCAACATGAATACTTCTAGGTGTGAAATTATTCACATGCCCAAATACTTGCAGAATTGAAGCTTGGATTGTCAGATAAAACAGCCCATTAAGAAGCCTTCTGCTCCTGGGTTTGCTGTCAGCAAATATTGGAAGGCCAAGGGATATAACTACCCCCCAAAAAAAATTAAAAAAGAAATAAAAATCAGGGAACTTGGACTCCATATATTTATCATTCTCTACTTTGTTTCTAATAATCTTTTTTAAAAATTAATTTCTTACGAGTTTGATAAATTCATTTTTTAAATTTCTTATTCTCCTGTACCCACACAATGAACTGCAACAAATACAGTAGCCCACTCATTCAACCAGAATTAGTGGAAAGTTTTTGAATTTAAGTACTTAAAGAGTGGCAGAAACGTGCAGTTAACCCACACTTCCAAAACAAGGCTCCCTGATGCTATATTAGAATATACTATCAAACGCAGTGAAAAATAGAAATGGTTAGATTCCCTGAATAATCACAGTGCTAAGTTATAGTTAGCATTAAATCTTCAAAGTAGATGCTTAGAAAAGTCTTGCCTTAGCAAAACTTTGGAGATTGAGGCATTGAGGGAAAAAAGCAAATATTTAAATTATTTTCGGCAATGGATGATATCTTACCCAAACTTCTTTTCCAGCTGCATACTGTAATGAATACTCTAAATTTCTATTCTTATGTCCTACCCTATGCATTATGATTTTGTAAAAAAGAAAGTGTAAAATTATTTTTTGGAGAATTCCCAAAAGTAAGAACATGCATAATTTCATTTAAAGAGAACAATTGTTAAAACATTGATAACTATTATTGGGGGGGGGGGGGGGGGAAATGTGCCCAGAAAAAAATCTTATTCAGATTAAACGCTTGCTAATCAATTTAATTTGTATTTTCAAAACCACTTGTGCCAGCCAGATGTACCGCCAAACTGGAATAAGAAGTCAGTTAAATTCAAATGGATTTTTACAATTAACATCTAAGAAAATGAATCCTTCTAAAACATATCATCTCCCATGATGTTCCAAAATATATAAATATTCCCAATAACTTTCCACATTATTCTATTACTAAGGGTTTTTAGCTCAAGAAACTGCAACACCCAACTGAAAGGGGCCGTTAAGGAGAAAAATATCCACCCAGGAAAACAAGTTTTCCATAATCTCGTCACCAGGCAAATACCATTGCTCCCGAAACGAAGGATGACCCGATATAGCTGAACTAAAAATCAGATCACTGCTCGTTTTGCAAAGGATTTGACTTCCGCAGCTATGAAAGTTTCTGCTGAAATCGGGACTGCTGCCTTTCTATTACGATGAAGGAAACGTCCTGCGAACTTGCAGCGTAACTCTTGCTTTTGCACACACTGAGCTCTCAGGCCTCACACTGGTGGTCAAATACTGGCACAAAAGGAACGCCATACGTCATTTCGCATTAAAAGTGCTTTTTTCTTTTTTCCTCCTCCATTTGGGGGCAGCTTGCAGGCCATAAGCTTGGGAAACCAAAACTAGCTACTGCATTTCTCGCCCGTTTTATTTTAGCAAATACAATGAGACCTTATTACAATTAAAAAGTATGAAATTAATGCTACACGATCAAAATTAATGACAAAATTTTCCAAAACTTCTGAAAATTTGTTTCAAGCTCATTTCCTTTATTATTTGCTTGTTGAATTTAATCCGAGATGCAAGACTGATTTTTATTTTATTCAATACTTTGCAAGGATCTTAAAACCATAAAGATCAATCTTTTCCCTTCCTATGATTTACGAAATCAACCGACTTAGCAGAATTAGCATTTGTGTTTTCTATTTTCTGTATCACTTGACATATCGCTGTGCTTTAAAACATCCTATTCATTTTTCTTTTCCTCACACTGAAACATTAGATGTTGTTTTTCACCCAACTTTCCCTTTCTCCTTTTCAGTATTTCTTCTTTTTGAAGCTTTTTGCACTGTATTTTGAGCTAAGGAGGCTCTAAGGGCAGCTGCTTTCCCGAGCAGCCTCTGCAGTGGCTTTCACCTCCAGGTACTCCGGGAAAGGGAACTAAAGATACCGAAAATAATTTTAATGGACACAGGTCAGCAAAAACATCAAAATAACGGGTGTCCAAGTAAATAAGGTGGAGAGAGGGAGAAGAAGAAAGAGCGGATACTTAATTATGGGTTGTAATGACACGCTCCGTTTTGTCTCCGGCGGGAAGAGGGATGCGATTTGTTCCCTGCAGCTGATGGATGCCACCAATTTTGGTTCAGCTTCACTTTGCTCAAGGACTCGGAGAAAATTTCAGCAACAAAACCCACAGCATTAATGTCATTACGGGCCTCCTTTACCTCTGTGTTGGAACAACACTAGATATATAATAAAATTCAGCAAAGAGGAGGCACGCAGGGTACTGCAGGTGACCTGAAGCTCAGCATCCAAGAAGCTGAAGCTTACTGAAAAACATTATATTAACAGCATTTGCAGCACATGTGCTATTTACATAAGTTCACTTTAAGATTTGATTATAAACTCTAATTATTATGCAACACAAGTATTCAGCAGAAGAATTTTCAAGCTAATTTAGTGGCTTTATTAGTTGCATCCCATTAGTTTGTTCACTCACAGATTCACAGTTTGCGGGAAGGGGGGAAAAAAGTCTTTACTTCAAGGGGAGCCCATTAAAGGTTTTCAATCTCCTAACTCTATTTCCAAAATATTAGAATAAAACAAGGAGATATCCAGATCCCTTCCTCTGCCTGTTGCCAGTCTGGAAATGCAGTTCTGTATTTCAGCCTTATTTTCCGCACGTCTCTGCGGCGCGCTTACGACTATGGGAACCAGCACACGCGCGAGGCAATTCCAAGCGAAGGTATCGAGTCCTCGCCTTGCTCAACGTCCGAGTAATACGGGGACCTTTTTCTTTCCTTGCTTTATTTGTAACTACCTACCGAGCCTTTCTTAGCAGTGCTTACGTAAGGGCGCCTTACACGAACTGCTCTTTATTAAATGTTTGCAAAATTCAGCACAAAGCTTAAGCAACACCGACGTTCTGATCAAACGCACAAGTCTCGTGCATTTGGCAAAGCCGCTAATTTAATTATTATTTAATTAATAGTATGTATATTTTAATCCCTTGCAGATTTGTTGCTACAGAGGAAACAAAATATTCACAGTTCTGCCTTATAAAAAAAAAGAAATAAAGTTCTTCTTTTGAGAATTCTGTTCAGTTCAATATTTTAGGACTTCCTAACATCTTTCTGATACTCTGGATTGTTCCAGTCAGTGAGAAGCCAAAATCCAATCCAAAACCACACTGCTGCCTTTTTTTTTTTTTTTTTTGTTTTTTTTTCAGGGAGTCAGGTTGTAGGAATGAGGAAAAACAGTTTGAGGCTAAATCCCATTTAAAGCATTAAGTTCTGCTCTCTCTACACTCTGTATTCTGTCTATACTCTCGCATCTACTTTATACAGCAATATTAAAATTCAAACACGCAAGACCTGAGCTAGGAGAGACCTCGCTCCTGAAAGAGGACTCCATAACCTCAGAGCCCCCGGGATGCTCAGGACCTATCGACGACCTTGCAGCCGTGCGCCCAACCAAAGCACTGAGGTGGCTTCACAAAACTCATACCCAGTGAATGTGTCCCCCCCCCCCTTTTTTTTTTTTTTTTAATTTATAGCTTTTATACAGATCGCAGTAAAACTTGTATTTTGCGGGCACGCAATGGTACATAAACAGGCGTGCACCACCATCAATTCTTACTGCAAAGAGCGAGGTGGCCCTAAGCTGTCCAACAGAAGCACGGTCTTGCCGATCCATCAGGCGCTTTGCGAAGGACACCGCGGGGCCGCTAAAAGCACCGATTCCAGCGTGGCAGCGTTTCTACGCAGCGGGCACGCGCTTGTTGGCGCAAGGAAAAAATATCATCGGTCCTGACTAACAGCTTTCATCTTCAGGTAGAGCAGTATTCCCGTACAGCAAAGTGCTTTTCTATTGATCATTTTTATACCCCCATTAACGCGTGGCGGCTCTAGGGTTTGCAGCTCTCCGGAGCCGAGCCCCAGCCCAAGCTTCGTTCGGAAAATTAGTCCTTGATGGGCAAATCAGGAACGGAGCGCGTGATTAAAAAGCGGCACGGTCCAGGCAAAGCGGCACAAGCCGACGGCCCTCTGCAATCGCAGCCCGTCCCTCGGCCCGGCAGCCTCTTGGAGAGTCTCTGCGCTAGTCAGCGTCAAATTCTTTCAGCAAGTCACTGAGATCGCTTATTTTTGCTCTGAACTCAGTGGGAATCGTCTTCAAGCAATAAAATCACATCGCCTGCCAGAAACGGGGGAAAAAAAAAAAAAAAAAAAAAAAAAAGGTATACTTTTAGACTGCTCGTAGCCTTGCAACATTTATGAACCAGTGCATCTCGGGGAAAGCTGAAGCTGCAGGATTCAGCATTTTCATGAAGCACAACGAGGTTTCCATAAATTGCAGAAACATCTCTCCTAGAGGCGCATGAATAAAGTCTATTTATGGAATATACAGCAAGTGGAGCCAGGGTGGAAATATCACTTGCATTTTCAAAGACCAAATCAGCAAGTTTTCTGCATCCTCAATTCCATAATCCAGTTCCTCTACCTTTTTTCTTCTCCAAATTTTACATTTTTGCAGAATTGCATGCTAATCATATTAAATAAATTGGCCTGCATGCTGCTCTAGTATATTTTTTGTATGTAAATAAGCACACACGTGCAGTAGAAACACTATATATATTCACATACACCCATACATACATAAAACTATGTCTAGATATAGCAACAGCAACAAACAAATTTTAAAGAAAAATGTGAAAGCTGAGACTAAAAATATGGACCTCTTGAATGGATACCAAGATGATTCGTGCAAAGGAGCAAAGACAACTACCTCTCACAAACACCCAGCTAAGCTCCTTGCCCTTGGCAACTCTGATTTGGCTGGCAAGAGCAGGAATCTGCAGTGATGTGCCAATCACAAATAGCACTAATGTCTGGAATAACTGTTTGCTCAGAACTCTCTATACGGTAAAAAATTATCTTTGCAAGGAGAGCACAAAAAAAAAAAAAAAATAGGGTCCCCTTAAATGGTCTTGGTCAAAGCAGGCATGGCATTTTTTTTTTTTTTTTTGCTGAAAAGCTACAAAAGGATGTACATCCTTGGGAGCCCTCTTCAAATGGCTTCATGCGCTGGAATCTAGATCACAGCTAAGTGCTTGAGTGCCTGTTGGCTCAGAACGAGTTTTATTGCCTGAAAATGGCTTCAGAGCCAGCAGTGTGTTCAAGTCAATGATCCAAATATTGCTAATGCTGCAGCAAATGAATAGAGAATTCTCTATCTTCAACAGAGATTAAAAAAAAAAAAAAAAAGAAAAAAAACTTGTTTAGACAAGTCCTAAGGCCATTATACTTCCATATATGTTTTATCACTTCAAATAACACATTAAATCTTCAACTGATTAGATATTATTCTCACAGGTTCTATTATTAAGCCATGCAAAGAGACATTAAACAGTCTGATTACTGCAAATTTTACATTAGGCTTCAGAATAGGAAAGCACCTGCAATGAGTTCTTACTAGGCAGCTCTCCCAGTCTTTCCAGACTGATCTCCTACGACGTATACCCATTTTCCCAAAGAAAACGTGTGGGTTTTCAATGTGACCAAAGAATAGCCACTCTCACTGATGTTCTTAGAAGTTCTGGTGTTCTTCAGTGGGGGAGGGGGGGGAGAGACTAAATAATAATATATATAATAGCATAACGAAGTTAGCTTGGCACCAGGCATCCAGAAAGCATCTTCTCTTTCAAAAAAGATGTTAAGAAAAAAACCATGAAAACCTGCAAGATGGAGATGTCAATAGGAAACATTTTCCGGGGAAAATGTGAATTAAAATACATGAAAAGCTATTATATGTTTTCCCAGCTCAGGTGCAAATTAGAAATCCTAAGAGGTAGCACCGACAAAACCCGAGCAGCATCCTCTAAGGTGCACTGCTCCATTTGCAACGTTGCCGCAGGAGAAACTAAGACGTATTGGTGGCTACGCACAGGAAAACACAGTGCAGATCCTACCACAGAAAATTGTACCCTGAATCTGGTCCCCTGTGCCCGGAGAGCGAGGGGCAGCAAAGAGCATCACCCTTCTGCAGGGCTGCCGGCACATCCCTCCGCGCCCGCTTTGACGCTGTGCACCCCGGGGATAACGAAACACGAGCATCTCACAGACGGAGAGGGAAGAGCTAGGGAGGCCACTGCCGCCTCCCTTTCTCACTTTGTTGCACTGAACCATTTCTTTACGCATTTCAATAAACTCTGAAAATTGAGGGACAAAAGGAAAAATACAGACAGAGAGCAAGTAAATACCACAGCTGCTCCCAAAACGCTCGAGTAAGTCTGTATTATTTTCACATAAATGAACTAATCAGTAGAATGAACTTTGAACACACACACGCGCGCAGAAATTTTTCCTTAACAAAAAAAGAGAAAGAAAGAAAGAAACCCCACTTTACAATGCTTCAATGCCAATATTACGCAGTTTAACTAGATGAACAGAAGAGCTCACAAGCTGAGTCAGTGCTCAAAATTGTAAGTATACGTTCTCTCAAAAGAAAGGATGACATGAAAACACAGTGGTTAACAACCAAGAAGATCTCCAGCGTCAATCTGAGGGCATGTTGATAACATAACTGAACCCACCAGATCCAGGGCTCACACTCCACTGAAGCTACTCAACTTTCCCATCTTGTTTTCTCTCTCTTCCTCATAACCCTGCATCCTCCAGCTCACCTTCAACTCCACCTCTAATTAGTGTAAATACTGAAGAAAAACTGCAGTGCACATCAGAGGGCTTTGCAGCTCTTTATAAGCATGTTAAAGAGAAGCTGGGGCTGGGCTAGGCAGCGCGCTGTCAAATCTCCTCTCTGCTGCGAGCTTGCCACCTGACCTCGGCGGTGTCTCCATCCCTAACCGAAACGCTGTGCTCTGCAACTACAAGATTGGGGCGTCTACGTGGGCTCGCAAAGCTGGTCCAAAGTGAAATTTTAATTTCTAGAAGTGATTTGACAATTCTATTTTTTTTTAATTCACTACATGACTTTTTCTTTATACCTGTAAATACCTGCCCCAAAATACGCAGTGTGAGAGCTGCATGCAAGACATTGCAGAGCATCCTTGTATGTCATAAATGAAATCTCAGGAACGGTACACACACTGAAAAAATGCAGCCCTCTTGTCATTGCAAACAAACGCCATGTATAAGA
Source organism: Rhea pennata (assembly GCF_028389875.1). Taxonomy (NCBI): domain Eukaryota; kingdom Metazoa; phylum Chordata; class Aves; order Rheiformes; family Rheidae; genus Rhea; species Rhea pennata. The sequence continues at coordinate 159,544,026 of NC_084664.1, forward strand.
AAATAGCTGCACAGACCTTCCTCCCCTCTCAAGTCATTACGTGCATATCAAATTTGACTTTAATTCTGTATTTCCAGCTCTCTGGGACCAAGCAGAAACATTTACTTTCATTTCAGCTACTATTCTAATAAAGAGTTTCAAGATAAATCACCGTCTATGAATAATTAATCCCACTTTCTCGGTTAGATATGTGATTATTAAGTCATTATTTGTTTACTGCACTGACGCTTACTCCATTTCCCCTGCTAGTGTTCAGTCATACTACGCTAGAGGAGTAAAATGAAGCTTCATTAGATAATTTTCAAATAAGCAGTTGGCTCTGAAGAGTTTCGAAGTGTAAAATATCCAGTTGGAGAGCTAGGAGGATAAAAGAATACTTTGTGATGTGGTTTCACAGCCACTGAACTGGCCATTGGCTGAAAGACTTCCGGTGGCTCAACTTCAGCATGGAGAGCAGGACACCAGGCGTTGCACGTAAGCATTAGCTAAACTCATAATGGTGGGGGCTGGTGGGAACCAGTACACTGGGTTCGCTCAGGAGCGGGACTCCCATTTCCCCTTTCCCCTGGGGACTAATTCTTAAAGCAGTTGAGCCAGGCTGGCCTCATCTAACATCAATTTGAGCCAATCTTCAAACCGTGCTTGAAGCAGTAGAAGGAAAACCCTGGGCTGCAGGAGCAGGAGAAGACTATAAGTTTGAAATCCCACCTGAAGTCTGGAGCCTTGATACCGACTCGGAAGCAGCCCAGGTTTGGGGATGCCATACCTGTGATCCTGAATAAAACCTCACACTAAGGGAGGCTTCTCACTACGCCAGGACAAGATGGGTCTCGGCACAGGGCGTATTGCTGCGATGCTGGGAGGATGTTTTGAAGTTCAGAAGAACATAAGCCTACCGACCCTCCATTGCCAAGCCAGCAGCAGCTGAAGGGAGTAACAAAAAGAGATTTGAGAAACAGTCGTATTACAAGCAAAAGGACTACCAGGTCACACTGATGTGTAAATAAAGAAATTGGAAGTAATTCAGTGTAGAAAAGCATTTGTTTTGTTTACTAATCAGCGAAATTGCCAGAAGCAAAATACAGTCTCATAATTGCAATTTAATTTGAAAACTGGACTGACCATCCCACATTATCAAACCCAAAATAGAGGACATTGCTCTGACCAAGCACCAGCTAAGTTTTATTCACCAGTCTTCATTTGCACCGCATTTTAAGCTGCTATCATAAACGACTCATTTACTGGTTAAAGCAAGAGATTGCAAGACTGAATTTCCCACTATTTTACTGACTTATTCTGTAGCCAAAGGCAAAATAATGATATTTGCTCAGTCTGTCTGAATGTAATGTGCACATTATGCTCCTCAAAGGGATATGATTCGCTCACTGATGATAAGAAACACTGCAACGCTCTCAGAAAAACAGCATCATAAATTTGCAAGAGGTAAGCAACAGAGTGAAAACCACCATGTTCTCATACCAGTACGGTAGCACAACTTAAAAGCTACAATAAACTTTTACCTACAGATATACAATTCTCTGGTATCGAGCCTCCTGAGGGTTTCTTTTTGTTTTTTTTTTTTTAAATCATCTTCCCCCCCAAAAAGAGAGGTTTAACAGCATTATAAACCTAAAGCTGGCCAGAAATGAAAAGCTGTAAATTTATTCCACCCTCTGCGAATACTACTCATTTGGCTTTTTCAGGACTTTTGCTTTGGAGCCAGACGGGATAAGAACTTCCCATCTCCCGATCCCTAGGAGAACGTGGGAACCACAAGCCTCCAGCTCAGGAGGACTAAATAAGCCAAGGAAAATGAAGGAGATGGCTTGAGACCCTCTCCTGGAAGTACGAAGAGCTGATGTGTGGCAAGGAGTTTAGAAGAAGGAATCAAACAGAAAAAGAAATGGTGAAAATAGGATGTGCCATTTAACTGAAGAATAATAAACAGATTTGTCCATTTATTTCATTAAAATGCTGCTGGATTCTGGCTGGTGATGGAGTTGCAGAGACTGATAACGATACTTCCTCAGCTCTACCCAGTATGAAAGAGGAGCTTTAGCAGCTCTTGGAGAGAATATTGCAAGGTTTTCTTCTGGGAACAGGTTAGAAACCAGAGGTATTAAAGAGGTTGCCTCTTTATACAGTCGTGCTTCTAGCTTATATGGCATTTTGTTCTTAGATGCAACGCATGGTGCCCAAATTAGACACCTTCATAGGCTTTGCCTCCCTCACTACACAACACCATTCTCTTTCCGTGTTTTTAACAATCAGTTTGGATTATTCACATTACAGTGCCTGGACTCATATTTATTGAGTGAAAAGGCAAAATTATTCTTTTATCTCCTACTTTTATCCTCCTGGAACAGATTGCTTATTTTAGCGGTCACATTCATCAGCTGAGGTGTTTCCTGCAGATCAGAGGGCTGGAGCACCTGCCCTCTGAGGAGCGGCTGCGAGAGCTGGGCCTCTTCAGCCTGGGGAAGAGAAGACTGAGGGGGGATCTGATCAATGCGTACAAGTACCTGAAGGGAGGGTGTCAAGGGGACGGGGACAAACTCTTTTCAGTTGTCCCGTGTGACAGGACAAGAGGCAATGGGCAGAAATTGAAGCACAGGAAGTTCGGCCTGACCGTGCGGGGGAATTTCTTCCCTGTGAGAGTGACGGAGCCCTGGCACAGGTTGCCCAGAGAGGTTGTGGAGTCTCCTTCTCTGGAGATCTTCAAGGCCCACCTGGATGCAGCCCTGTCTACCATGCTCTAGGTGACCTGCTTGAGCAGGGAGGTTGGACTACATGATCTCCAGAGGTCCCTTCCAACCTTACTGATTCTATGATTCAATGAATATTTTGGAAGGAAATTTTTTGGATTACTGCAATGCAATTCAGCAGAAATGTACTTTTCCCAGACAAAGTCTTGGTTCATTTATTCCTGTTTATGTTGAACATATCACCAGAAAATTCTATTAAATTAAAAAAAGTTAATATACATTTTTATGTACTTGCTTACACCAAGAAAAAAAAAGAAAAAAGAAAAAAGAAAAATCCCCTTCCAAATGGAACAAGCATCCCGATTATTTATTCTGCAAACAAAATATATGTGAGCAGGCAATAACAACAGAGTACCTTTTATCACATCTTAACCACATTTCCAGCATGTCATCACCACACAAGTCAGAACCTTGAACAAAGAGGAAGATTTTACGCTGGGCCCCGATCATTTATAACGGAGAACAAGAACGAAGTGCACCCCCAGAAATGCTTTACCTGAAAGGACGCCAACCCAGGATGCTGTTAACGCTATTTGGATTCCGAGTGCTGAAATGGTACATAAGACGACAGTCGGGCAAGGCTACCTAGCACTCTATAAATTCTTTACAAACCTTGAACCACAAGTTGGAAACTATAGAAAAGATATTTAATATCTTAAGACTCTTTCCAAGGTTCACAAGAGCTATAAATAGAGCGTAAAACAACATGTCACTAGTTACACGTTTACTAGTCACTAGCAGCAAGTCACTAGTTACAGCTAAAATACCTCCACTTAAGATGAAAATCCCAAGTTATCCCACTTCGTATCACAAAGACACGTTAGCACAGACAAAACTCCCAAGCTGAGCAAATTTAGAGGACGTTAGGCACCGCCCAAAGCTTTCCTTGCAAGAGCGCTCGCAACGTTGCCACCGTCAAACGACCTACTGCTCCAGACAAAGTGAAACGCTAAGACCAAGGACTTCATTTTAACTTGAACTGGATCTACAGCCCGGGCTCTGCCCATACAGTGAAGCGAAGCCGTGCATTAGCTCCAGTAGGTAGCACCGAGCTCTCCAATACGGCGCTGCCCCAGCCGGAAAAGCTGCAGCTGAAGTGCTGAGATTCTGCGATGGACAATTTTGTACAACTTCCAGCCTTCTCTCCAAATGGCTCAGTCCTTCCCTACTAACCACCCTTGCTATTTTTGTTGATGCAAGGAGATTTAAATAGAGATTCTTCAACTGAAGCTTCAGTTATGTTGGGAATCGTTCGTCCTTTTGGCTTCTGATCGTTTTCCAAAGCCATTTTTGTGATGCGAGAAAGCAGCCAAAAGGACTTGCAGGGCTATCAAATGTGCTGGGGCAAAACTCAGCATAGATATACGAGGTCAGAAGTAGGTCACATTATTTGCATATTTTATAAAATTTGCCAAGTTACACATTAGAAGCAATCATGCAGTAAACCTCCAAACACGAGAAAGAAAGCAGCAAAATCCCCTCAATTAATAAACAAATTAGGAAAAGACTATACAAGTTGCAGCTATAGCAGAAAGGAGAATAAATAAAACATCTATGGCAAAATACATTTTCAGAGAACGTTAAGTGCAGGCAAGCATTTTTGTCTTCACTAAAGATACAGCTTTGACATTTTCACTCTCTCGGAGAAGTTATGTATTTAAAACAAAAAGATCAAACTAGTAAATGGCAACTGCCAATTGTTGCATACTGGTTCAATGTATGTCAACGAAGGTCTACAAGTCTATTTTGCAATTTTTTTTAACCTATCCCCCTGCTTATGGATGAAAACAAAGTGTTTTTAGTAACTGACTTGCACTGAGTTTTCCCAATTTGCAGCAAAGTGCATGTCAGAAGTCTTCAGCTTCATGCCAATGCAAGACCAGCCTGGAGTATTACCCCATTAAACCCCAGAAGAGCTGTCTGTATTGTACCAACAAATGCCACTGCTAGGAAAAAAATAAAATCAGAAAAAAAAAAATGTTCCTTGCAAGAAGGCTTAGCCAATAAAGCAAATTACTGAGTATAAAAATGGCTAACTCTTTAGAAAAAAAAGAAAAAAAAAACACTATTTACAAAAAGAGATGTAAATTTGCAAGACACCACCATTAATTACATCTGCTCTAAGCCCAAATAAGAAGTAAATAGTCTAAAAAAGCCAGCAGAAAATGCAGCCCAGACAGCAATCCTACACGGGACTTCAGACGACAAGGTGAGTACGAAAAGCATCACGATTACTCCACAAGTCGTGGAAGATGAGAAAGCACAGTAGGATTTCCATCCATCCATCCGGGACCTAAAACTTGCTTATATTTCACAAGCTCCATGATCACCCCTGCAGGCCATGAAAGCTATAAACAAATAACGTTTTCATTTGCAGTTAGGCTCCCGGGTTATGATTTTACACGATTTTATCATATTCTACACTGGTTACTTCTGCAATCTAACAGCTAGAGCACACCTCGAATTCTCTGCTTCGCTGAAGTCCGGCGAGAAATCTTTATGCTACCATCACATTCCCAGGAATTTCCAACCCCCCAGTATTTTAAATCCATCACTACTTCTGTTTAAAATTATATATATGTATGTATGTATGTATATACGTATGTATGTATATGTGTGTGTACAAGTTTGTTTATACTTTTTGGCAGGAATAAGCCATTCAAGCACTACAAGCCTTTTCATAAAGCCTCTCTGTCATTCCCTTCAGCTGCTGCCCATTTACCCAAACCTTAACCAACTACAAAAGCAAACGGTTGTAGAATTACGATGTTTTCAGTTACTCTGCTCCTTTTTGAGAAGTTTTCATCCTGGGCCTCTGCCGGGCACCACTATCACAGAACGACGCTAACAGCTATAACCCTGTGGACTAACTCAAACTACCAAGGCTTGGAAATGACAGTGGGGAAAAGAAAAAAAAAAAGAAAAGAAAAAGAAAAAGCCTACCTTGGGCATACAGAAAGAGGCAAATTAAAATAATTCCTGGCTACGAAGGAACCTCTCTGAAACGGCAGGCGATAACGGAGCCCCTGTGCCAGAAGATAAGAACAACCTCCTGCGGGGCAAACGCCAAGACGTAGAAGCACAATTCATTTCGTTAGACATCGAGCTGAAAAGCATACCTATCGGTGTACTATTTTACTCATCCCCTTTTCTTATGCGACACAATGTTTCGTGAATAAAGGGAGTTACAGAACAGCTTATTACTATGCAAATACGATGACAGGGCCTGCGTCTCCCCGAGCAGCACAAAACCCGGATGCCTCTCCTCTGAGGAACCTTCTCGTTTTCCTAAGCTGTCTGCCAACAGCCTATTTCTTCTCCGCCTTTCCTTTGATCATGGAGCCCTAATTTTCTCCATGTGCCAATTTCTCTCTTTTCCCTTGGATTTTTATATCAAGATATTAGCAAATCCCTCTGAAGTTGAGCATCCATGATGGATCCTCAGCTAATATCTACAGCCTCGTATTCCTGGAATTATCCCTTTTTTCTCCTCCTCTTCCTCTTTTCTCCCTTTGGCATGTCATCTAATGGTGGTTCAGGAGGCACATGTGATCTCTTCGTGCCCACTGCGGGCTTCCTCAGCCCGCTACGGGCCACCTCGGAGCAGACCTAATCATCACCACCCACGTCTGATCCAGCAACCACCTCCAGGCTCCTTCCTTCCTTCGGTGAGCCGCACACTGGCATTGCATCTTCGGCTCGTGCCGCGCACGGCAAAGGAAACGAACAGTGGGGACGTCCCATAGAAGGGGCGGGTGCCTAAAACTTGTCGCTGGAAGGGCGGGTTGCCTTTCGCTTGCACCCGATTTTATCCCCTGTAATAAAAAAAAGTTTCCTACAGTGAATCTTTTGACTAATAGGTATCAAGATGGTCTTTGGGAAAATAAAACCATTCGCTTAAGGAGAAGGAGAACGTTTAATGCGATTGGATACATCATCCTGCCCCAAGTATTCATTTCATGCCCAAAATCCTTCCGATGTTTTATACCTTTAGTGTCACAATAAAGAAATCTTCTTATTGCTGAAGCTGGATGAGAGAGTAAACAGCAGCTGTGCCGTAGCACCGATGTAGCAGAACGTATCCCCGCGAGGATGCGTGACCTTTCAGCCTCCGGTTTTGAATGCTGCAGCTAAAAATATCTTCTCTCCACTGACAAACATTACAGCGCCACGCTGCAGAATAGCAATGAGGAGCTTCATGCTCTAATGGCTTTACTATAAATAGAATCTCTTCAGTGCTAAAAGCTCTTCATTAAAAGGATTACTGACTACAACACACAACAGGAACAAGCGATACCAAACCTCAGGCTTCGTAGCACAACTGATTTTTTAAATGTACTAGATTTAAGATTTCCAAAGTATGCCTAATTTGGTAAGCAAAACAGGAGGAAAAAAAAAAGACCGAATTCTGTCCTTCCCTTGCAGCAACCTGAAAAGCTTTCTTTGATATAATATTAACAGGTTGAGGAATCTGCTTCCTACTATTCTCATTTTCTCCAGTTCGGTGCCAAATTAACTGTATAATGCAACGTCAGATTGAAGTGCAAAATCACCAATGTCAACGTTTCAGCACTAAAAAAAAACGATCAGTTTATCTGTCAGAGCAGAACGATATTTTTCGGTGCCCGGTTTAAGGCAAGGGCTCTCATCTCCCAAGGCCAGGCTACGACGCTGCAGGATCCAGCTCCGCTGCGGTGAAAGTTATTCTCAAGGAATGAAGTCGCAGGATGACAAGCGATGGATGGGACGGCAAGTAGGACGGGCATCCGACTTCCCATTTCAGGACAAACCCTCAAAATAGGCATCGTCAGAAGGGTTCTTTGAGATGTACTGGCAACGTACCACCACACTGACATCTCAGATACTGCGCCACGAGGAGGAGACCACAGACAGGGGGTAAAGTACAGCCGAAATTAGGCACATTTTAAAAATGACGAGTAATCTTAACGTATCGGCAATGAAACACCGACAAGGAAGGCACAAACTTCCAGGAAGATAAATACGACCTGCCAATCACCAAAAGTATTTTACCACTTACAGTTGCTAGAGATAACAAGCTTGTAGAGTATCCTGTCAAGCTAACAAGAACACATCTGAAGGATTCAAAGATTGCTGAAACTTCATGGATAGGTACTAGAAATTGGTATGTACACGTAGCCAATCAATGAAGTGTGATCCCCTCAAAGATTGTATTTCAAAGCATGTAGTAATCCTGCACAACCACTGAGAAAGGAAAGCATTTCATTCCCAGACGCAGTTTTCTTGCTGCCATTTAAGCCTAGACTACCAGCCATCTTCCAGCCAGCTAGGCCTACAATTACCAGTGCTTACAATCAGCCTCATAAATGGGCTAGAGCATCTTCTAAAGACTAGTCAATCGTAGGCCCATATGAAGATGACTTCATGCGCTGCCTAACCAAAGGTTATTTCTTGCAACAGCCGGGTGTATCTGTGAAATGTTATGGGGGAAAAAAAAAAAAAAAAAAAAAAGCGCGGAGGAAAAAAACCCCAAATGCTTGAACCTTGCTTAAAACCTGAAGGAATGCATACTGAAAGACTAGAGTATATCAAGCCTCCAAATTTCTTCACTGCGAGAGTGACACAGCACTGCAACAGGTTACCCAGAGAGGCTGTGGAGTCTCCTTCTCTGGAGCCGTTCGGACACGATCCTCAGCAACGTGCTCTACGTGCCCCTGCTTGAGCAAGGGGTTGGACTAGATGATCTCCAGAGGTCACTTCCAACTTCAGCCATTCTGTGAACCACTGAGGTCGAAAAAGAAAGTGGTTGTCTGTCTACAGAGCCATACCCACCCCCACATAGTATTATGTGTATAATTTTAGTTGACAAAACAGCACACCACCTGATTGTCCACCACTAATTCCAGAGCTCCTAATCCCGTGACTTTTTACTCCTGAGGTTCAGCAAATATGTTTTTTCTTCTGCATTTTTCACCTGCTTGAATTAAAGCAGATGTGGTAGGTAATGCAAAATTGTTTTTGAAGGAAAGGCACAATTTTGATTACCTGGAACTAATAGCACATTTAAATATAGTGTGGGTTTTCTTCTTTTAGTTTTGTTTATCGTTAGAGAAGAGAAATCACATCAAACAAACTAAATTTAGACTACCCAAACAATTAAGGATGAGTTTTTCCCCTCTGACATTTAGATAAATGGCAAATTTTCATTCCCCTTCAAAGACTTCTAATATACAGAACTACATACTTTTTTTTTTAATTTTAAATTAGAGGATTTGCTACTAACATGCCATATGCTGCGTGATATGTTTAACAGAATGTTACACTTCTAATTGCCTACCAATCAAGGGCTCATATTTTCCAACAATTAGCAGGCTAAAGTATAAATTTCCTCCGTAGTTAGAGCTTTCAGGCATCTAACAGAGCCTACAATATTTTAATCCACACTTCTTCAAAACCACAAACATGATTTCACATCAGTAGGAGACCTCACAGACAGAGGGAAAAATGGGAGGATACAGAGAGAGGAGAACATAAGACGTATTTCTACCTACAGCACCATCTTTCTTAATTCCCAAGATCTGCCATAAAAATTAGTGTCAGAGTCCATTACTCTCTCATCAGGTACTTTCAGATATCAGTCACAGTTATAAGACATTCGGTCCCCAAAAAGGGGTAGAGATCCTAGATCGGGTTCTACAGCTTTCAACCCTTACATAGGGGGTTGGTTTGGTTGGTCTGGGTTTCTGGGGGGAGCAGGGAGATTTGGTAACCTTTATATATTTTTGATGTCTCAATCTCCCATAATCAGGATTCTCCACTAAAAGAGGTTGAAAGGAAGAATATGCAGCTATTTCTGAAGGCTTAAGCACTAGAAGCTAGATGTTCTGCATTCTTGCCAATGATAGCTAGTGAGAATGGGATATCAGAATGGAAAAAAGTTAGGAAAGATCTCGGAATTCTCCACTTTCTTGGGCAGTAGAAGGTGTCCAACCCTGTTCACCTTTATCTTAGAGCGTAAGAAAGTTTTAAAGATGTTTTATGATGACATAAACTTGCTTTTTACTTGCATCTATTAACTTACTTGCTGATATTCAAATTCCACTAACAAGTGATGAGTCTTCCAATCATATCATTTATGATGGAGCCACAGAAAGCTGCTTAATGAATAGCAAGATGACTCCGATTCATTTTAATCTCTCTTTTAAAATACAAAGAATCTCAAATGGCTTTTCACCTTGACCTTATTAAATCCAAGTCAGATCTCTCCAAATAAAATATTCACTTGTATTTACTTCAGTGTTCACAAACTATAATACACTGAGCCGGGTATATGAATAATATATGAAGAAATGAAAATTAAAGAATGTCTAGTCTTTGTACATAAAAATAGACTTATTTGACAGACACTGTCTGCACAAGTTTTGATTCTAGAGAAATGCTGAGGCTGAATCCACTTGAGCACAAAATATTTGGACCTGTGTTTGTATCTCCCATGTCTTTAGCCTTACTCCAGATCTCCAAAGAGTCCCTTGTATAGCCTCCTCTCCAGATATTAGCATGTCAGGAAAAGCACAGAACTCATCACGACGGCACTGGAGTTTAGTTTCTTCCCCAAAGTAGTTCAAAGACTCAATAGTGCTAGGTTGAGCATAGACAATATTATCCAATGATATCCAGAAGACTCCCACACCAGGAATGTGCGTGTTGCAACACGTGAAACCATTACACTAGTCTGAATTTTTGTGAAAAAACAAAAATAACTGAACAATCAAGGCTCACATTTGGAATCTGTGCAACTGAGAATCAGTCAGCATCCCAAAGAATACAGTGAGGTCCCAATTAGAATAAGCTACAGTGTGAGCTAATCTGAAGGAACAAATGGCTTCAAAAATTCAACAGAGCAACATTTTAGTTGCTAAAATGTTGGAGTAAATGAAATATCAGGATTTCTATAATGCAGCTTTGGTCCCTTCATCTTTAAATTTAGATGCACAGCAATTGCATAGTGACTCACTAGCCACAGGTCTCTCTAGCTTAATTTGACTGAAGGTTCCTTGATTATTATGGTATGATATATTGCAAATGAACAGCTCCTCACATAGATACTCCAGACAAAAGATAGAGGCAAATGCCATCTATGACATTTTACATAAATTAAGTAATGCTACTGGATTATTACCAAGTTATCCATGCCAATGCAATAAAGAGAAGGATTAAGGGTGATGCTATACAGTGGATCCAGAGTTGTTTCTCATCTCACATAATGCACTGTTTCAGAAATAATTTATTAAAACAGCCAAAGGAAACCTGCGGAGGTTAGTTCTGCATGATGAACAGTTAGTTTAGTTCTTCCCTCTGTCAAAACACAGATCACCATGGCTGTTTGCTCTGGTGCCTTTCAATGAACAGCCTCCAGATTATCGTGTCTAACTGCTGCTGCGAGCCGTTGCGTATCACGACATGACACAACCCCACTTTACCTGTTCTCATTTTCCCTTGACTGCATTATGCACGCCTTTCTTCATGGACTTCCTGGGCCAAAACTAGGAGCTGTGACAGCTACAAAGCTGCAATTTCCCCTAAGTAAACAATCATATTTCTGAATTGTCTCATTTTTATTTAAGATCCCTTAAATAAGAACAGGGAGAGTAAGCCATTTCATTTCATTGGAAACATGGATAATGCTGGTGAAAAGCTCCTAAAGTTCTGTCCTGGAAAGTCACGTGCAGAATTATCTACCATGTTAACTCTACTAAAGCTATGATGAGATTAAAAAAAAATCTCATTCTTGGATGGAAGAATGAGATTCTGCTGAAATCAGGGGTATACATAAAACACTCAAGATATATAACAAATCTTCTACATGATGCATCCCATTATGTGAAATACTAAGTATTTATCAATCATGTGATCACCCACCCACACAAGAGGTGACAATAGATGATCTTGAAAACAAAAGCATAGATTTACTTTACTGAGGGAGAGACCTCCAAGGATCCGTGTCAGGAATGAAGAGCTAATCAGCTGAAAATTGCTTATAATGTTGCCATCCATATCTAAGAGAGAGGGAAAAAAAAAAAAAACACACTACCTTATGCACAGACAGGATCTACCATCTACCAAGCTAACTGTGGGAATTAAAAACACACACACACACACACACTATACTATCAAGGTGACTAGAAGAGTTTGTTCTGTGACTGCTGTGTGTAAATGCACTGAAGAAAGAGGAAAAAAAAAGGCAGAGAGGAGGGAAAAGCAATTTAAACTAAAGAACAATATTGACACAAGATCAAAAGGGCTGGAAAATGAGTCACAAATAAGTTTAATCTGGAAGTCCCTGCCCACGGTACGGTTCTGAGACAGCTCTCTAAGTTTATAAAACCCTCGCCAAACAGAGCTAGAGGGACATCTTCTGCAAGCTATTTCTGAATTAAGTAACATTTTACGTAAAAAGCATGTACTTCATGTCACGAGCTTAATTTCAAACACTAAGCGGACCCTACGCATCTCTAGTAAGTATCCATAGAGAGATTCATTTCTTTCCAAATTCCTCCTAACTGCTAACAAAAGTAGTCGATAAATAGCTAATAACGAGAGCACTGCTGCTTAATAGCTTTCTCAGGAGCAGATGTTCACCCACCGACTGGGTGCTCCAGCAAGCTACACGAAATAAGGGATGCTAGGAAACCCGGAGAGGTCAGTCTGCCTGTTTAACTGACAAAGTTCAGGACGTTCGTTCCCTCCAATTGATAGCTGTCTACTGGTCTTGTTTTCAGCCACTTTAAAACCTTTAATTATCTCTCTCTCTCTCTTTTTTTTTTTTTTTTTTTTTTAAGTAAGTTTCCTTATTTCGCTACCACAATTTGGCAATAAATGCTCCGGGAGGATGAACTAGGGGATACAACCACTCCATTCCAGGTTCAGTTCGATACAGCAAAGTGTACCACATCTCATGCGGTGTGGAAGCAAGAGCTAAAAATGACGACTTCTTAGGTCTAACTCAACTTTGTGCATAGCCAGTTCAGGGGTACTTCCCTTGTGGTTCCCAACCTTTTTCCATCATGGTATTCAACACTGGCTTCCATCAAGGTTCCCAAGCCCAGTTTTCTTCATGGTTCCCAACCACCTCTGCTTGGCAGCCCTGCACAGAGACATAGCCGCACGCAGGGAGCTCCCCTCTTAGTTGGGTTTATTAGTCCTGGCCAGGTCAGGCCTCAATTTCTGGGGAGGACAGGCAAGCTCCAACTGTATCTTTTTTCAACCGACAGCTCTGGATAAAAGCATCCTAACGCAAAAGCGCAAGCACGTGGTTCACCCAACCCACCCGCCTTAGCAGTGGGGAAGGCAAGGGCTCAGGCCAGGCTTGAGCTGCTCCCACTGGTGTTTGGGTGCAACATAGAAGCAGCTCTGAACCTTCCCATCACGCAATATCAGACTTGATAAATCCTCTCACAGCTACCAGCATCGTTCAAAGACTTCCCAGCAGAACTGGGCCCTACTGAGCTCAGGTAGGTCCAAAGAGTGATTTGCTGTGAAGCTGCTACGTTATGTTCCCCAACACATAATACCTGGGTTTTTCCTTTATCCATTAACCTGGATACTGAGAGCTGATTGTTTATCAAGTGTAATCAAAAAAAAAAAAAAAAAGAAAAAGAAAGAAAAAAGAAAAGAAAAATCACACACACAAAAACCTAAGGTCAGTAAGTTCAGTGCTGAGTATGCAGTATCAATGAAGACACAGATTCACGACTCAGGAAAGACCTTCTGTTTGACAAGCTTCCTTTGAAAATCAAATCAAAAAGCTTCCCTGCTTTTAATGCCTTTCTGGCCTAAAACTCTGCAATCTTTTTTTTCAAAAAGAGAAAAAAAAGATTGCCACATACAAAGTTTTAGAATACAATATAAACATGAACATTAAGATAAAAAGTTCTGACATTCAGTTTTGCCAAAGAATTTAAAGAACAGTGGAAGAACAGGCAAAGAAAAAAAATAGAGAAAAAGAAGATGGGGGGAAAAAAATCTCTAAGCTAGAAAATAAGTAATTAGCTGCCAAATTTTAAGAGACAGAGAGACAGAACAAAAATGCGGATGGGGGAGAGAGAGGGAGGAAGGAAGGGAGGGAGGGAGGGAGAATTGCAGTGATAGCTTACGTTTGCTCCCACGAATCTCTCCGTTCTGGTCTCTGCTCACATTGCTGAGGCTTTGACAGTTGGAAGCTATTGATTTTGGTACTACAAGGCTTACCGAGGTGGATTTGTGTTCTCTATAGTCATTAACTATAGTCATTCTGCTTCCTTGAGGAAATAAAGGACTCCTTCAGGACAAACACTTAAAATTGAAGCAACTTCCCTCCCTCCGAAATGCTGGTCCACCAAAGAACCACTGCTCAGAGGCCAGGCTGACCTTAACCTAGGAATTAAGGCACATTAAGGCACGCATAGGTGCGTGAGAACACCAAGGCTGCTTTTGCTTGCAACGGATATGCCATTAGGTCCCAAGCATATGCATTATTATTTTTATTTATTTATTTTTAAGAGAAACCATGAGCTGTTGAACCTGTCCTACGCATTTCCATTAGCATACTCTCCATTTCTCATTCTCTGCACCCTTCACCGTACGGTTCATTTAATTGCTGGGTAATTAAAATCCTGGCTGATCAAAGCATCTTTCTTATTTCTCTTGTTAATAGGGAGATCTTCTGATTGGTTTTTCCCTTTTTTCTTTTCCAATCCCACACAGGCTGAACTGCATGTTTCTAAATTTTTATGCAAATAGATTTCTTTTCTTCTGCTGGACACAGAAGATACCATTTCCCTGCAGGTTTGGTGATATTTTGCATCAATTGCTTCACATTTCAAATTTCAATTTTGCCTCTTCAGTCTTCTTCCTTATAAGTCTTTGTACCTTTTTTCAAAGTGTAACTCATATCCGTGATTTTTTCATTATGATTTGTAAACTTTAAATTTCATAACAGATGAACTCAACGTTCAGATTAATGTCTAACAATACCTAGAAAATTAAACACCTAGCTTAACTGTGTTACAATTTATCATCCTTATAGTGCTCCTCAGTCACCTCTAATGGCTTACACATAATGTGGTGAACAGGATTCCTACAAATAAGCACAAAAAGTCTATGCATAGCAAATTATTTTTTCCCCTTTAATACTACAATTAAGTTTTGTAAAACAAATACTGAAAACAAAATAAGTCGCTTACTAATCAGAACAATGTGACCAAATAATGCATAAGTAATGTATTTTCCTCCTACCACAATTGATTAAAGAAAGATTGTGCTAAAATCCTTAATGCTTTCTTAAAATATATATATAGTATATTATATATATGTATGTATGTATATATATACACACACATACACACATATATAAAAAAAAGGTGATCGAACAGCTCCTTCTGGATGTCATCTCCAGACGTATGGAGGAAAAGAAGGTGATCAGAAGTAGCCAGCATGGATTCACCAAGGGGAAATCCTGCTTAACCAACCCGATAGCCTTCTTGTAGCCTTCTTGGATGGAAGGACTGGCTGAGTAGATGAGGGGAGAGCAGTGGACGTTGTGTACCTTGACTTCAGCAAGGCTTTTGACACTGTCTCCCATAACATGCTCCTGGAGAAGCTCAGGAAGTGTGGGTTAGACGAGTGGACGGTGAGGTGGATTGAGAACTGTCTGAAAGGCAGAGCTCAGAGGGTCGTCATCAGTGGCGTGGAGTCCAGCTGGAGGCCTGTGGCTAGTGGCGTCCCCCAGGGCTCAGTGCTGGGTCACATCCCGTTCACCTTCTTCATCAATGACCTGGGTGAGGGGACAGAGTGCCTCCTCAGCAAGTTTGCTGATGCTACCAAGCTGGAAGGAGTGGCTGACACACCTGAGGGCTGTGTTACCATTCAGAGAGACCTGGACAGGCTGGAGAGTTGGGCGGAGAGGAACCTCCTGAGGTTCAACAAGGGCAAGTGCAGGGTCCTGCACCTAGGGAGAAATAACGCTACGCACCAGTACAAGGTGGGGGCTGACCTGTTGGGAAGCAGCTCTGCCGAGAAGGACCTGGGAGTGCTGGTGGATGACCAGTTGACCATGAGGCAGCAATGTGCCCTTGTGGCCAAGAAGGCCAATGGTGTCCTGGGGTGTGTTAGGAAGACTGTTGCCAGTAGGTGGAGGGAGGTGATCCTGCCCCTCTCCTCAGCCCTGGTGAGGCCTCATCTCGAGTACTGCGTCCAGTTCCAAACTGCATCCAAACTCTTTTCAGTGGTGCCATGTGACAGGACAAGAGGCAATGGGCAGAAATTGAAGCACAGGAAGTTCGGCCTGACCGTGCGGGGGAATTTCTTCCCTGGGAGAGTGACGGAGCACTGGACCAGGTTGCCCAGAGAGGTGGTGGAGTCTCCTGCTCTGGAGATCAAGGCCCGCCCGGATGCAACCCTGTCTACCATGCTGCAGGTGACCCTGCTTGAGCAGGGAGGTTGGACTAGATGATCTCCAGAAGTCCCTTCCAACCTTACTGACTCCATGATATATATTCATTAATGGACGTTTATATTCAGCATGCTTTGTGTAAAAACTTTCCCTACTTCAGCAATTTTTTCCCCTTGTAGGGAACCTGGGCCTCTGATGCATTCTTGGAGATCAATCATCTCTTTCTCTATGCCTTAATTTTACTAAATTTAACAAAAAAAAATAAATAACTCTCGGAGAAAACACAGTTCAAAGCAAGCTAGATACTACTCAGAGTAAAACTAGCTCAAGTCCTGGAAAAAAAAAAAAAAAAAAAAAAAAAAAAAAGCTCAAATCTTAAAAGCAGGTCAAGCAGGTGAGGTCTACACTCACTCCTCAGACTTCTAATACACAGTCTAGCTTGCTTTGTCGTATCTCTATAATGTAAGCGCAAGAGTCTCCACTCCTTGATCACCTCCAGAAGTTTACTTTTTGCTATTCTGGTATGAATTCATCTCTTCTGTAGGAAGTTTCTCATGGGAAGTACCTGCACAAACATCACATGCACCTTTTTTTCATCGCTGAATCAAGGGGTAGCTCAGAGTAACGCTTCCTCAGATGCACCCAGCACCTTCTCCTCTCCAGTCACTTCAAGCAGATTTCTACATTAGTAGCCTCAGCATAGATAATAATCTTTTCTGGACTATATTTCATCCATATTACTTTCAGTACTTTGGTTTTCCAGATCATCTATTGATTCCTGTGTGGTATCCTGATCCTTTTTTGGAGAGATGGTGGTGCTCATCTTTGAGCCATCAACATATTTCAACAGTTTATGCTTTTTTTTTTTTTTTTTTTTTTTTTAAGAAAAAAGTAAAGGTCACTAACGATTCACACTAGTGAAACTGCAAAAGAATGGTCCAAGAGCAATACTCAAAAACACTCCAATAACATGTAAGTTCATTTTCCCCTCCAGCCTTTTCTCATTGATTTGCTAGAAATAGTTGCCCTGCAGCTTCAGCTACCAGATGTTTTGGACACCCGCGATGGAGGTACCCACGGGCTTTGCACTCACCTGACTGTCTCAAGCTCTCTGTCTTTCCAGGTGACTTTTTGTTCATTTGTTTTCACTTTAGGGTGCTCTCTTTATTTTCAATATCTTATCTTTGAAATCACTACTGGTCCACTAATGTCTGAAACCTTTCTCTACTACTTTTTCCTTTCAGTTTAGAATAACCAAGACTTTGGTAGAAATTAGAAACAGTTGATTCAAAGTATATCACACAATAGCATGTTTTGACACGTGAGAACATTAGTAATGTGCAAGATGCCCTAGTTTCATCAAGTTAGTCCCTTTTTCAATGTACTACTCTAGTCCCTTAACACTTCCCTGTAACTAAAGCATCTTGCTAGCTTGACATTGCCAAAATATCCCCCGCATGCAAGCTGCTAGGATATGAAAGCCTTCCCACTTCTCTTGCATTTAAAAATAAAAACAAAACAAAAAAAAAAAAGAAAGATTTTTCTAAATGGATGAGGAAGGTTGGTTACCTAGCAGAATTCATCTCCCACACGACTGCTTCTGTTTCAGCCTCTATGAGCCACACTGAGATTCTCTACATTATGGATAGCTTGCTCTTGAATTTTTTTCTGGTTGATGCTCTTGCTTTCATCCTTGCACTGATCATAATAGCCAGGCTATCATAATTCTAAACTATCAGTCATTAAAGAATGTCTTACTTTGATACATGAACAGAATGATGGCATCCACAACACACCTTTGCAGCCTTAGAGACGTCCAATTTCCTCAGCTACTTCCTGAGAGACATTTCACAATACTTTCCTTTGCATTCAGGACACTCTGGTTTGACACTGCTATGGTCCCTAAGAGTTAATCCCATGAACGGTGGAAATATTTAATTATGATCTGAGGTCTGACTGGAAAACGGAAAATAAAATGGATGAGTAGGTGCAGTAATTAATTTTAAGATCCATGAAATAAATAAGCTCCATGCATTAAGAACTGAGTGCTTTTTAATTTATTAAAATTATTTTTTTATTTTTTTTAATTTGTTAATAGTTTATTTAGAAAGTAAATACTTCTTTCTGTAAGATGTTTTGTCAGACTACCTAAGCAGACAGAACTTCCAAACAAGCTGTTGTAAAAGGGACCGTGTACTCATAAAACACTTCAAAAATCCACGTACATCTACCTCCTCTCCTGATGCCACTCCCCTACGAGGTAAAATTTAAAACCATCCTTCAGTTCTGAATTTTCCATAAATACAGCATGTCTTCACGATGCAAGCAGGCAGCCTAGTTATGGCGAACCCACAACAAAACGTGCAACATTCTCTACCTAGAGGTTAATAGTTAAGACTTTGGCTGTTTGGCACCACTTTCCGTAATTACGATCCGGAGAGCGTTCAGTAACGGAAGCGTTAGTTTCCCCTTCAGTCACATACTGGAAAATTAAACTTCCTGCCTTGCAAAAACCGTATCCAGGCTTAATTTGAAATGTTATCATCTGTCTTGAAAACTCATGGATTATAAATGAAGAAGTGAAGAATGAAGGAACTGAATGAAACAAAAGAATGAACTGAATGAAATAAAAGAATGAATGAAAACAGTAAGTTATTTCTGGACTTTTCCTGTGGTGAGGTTAGTTGTTCAGCTAGTTTCTCCAGGGATAGAAGAGCTAAATATTTGTTTATCATATTCTATTGCATTGAATTATATGATAATCATTATATTTAACACTTGAAAGTTTGTTCACAATTCTAAATTCCTAAATCAAATTTCTCTAATAAGTCTTCACTCTTCTACATACCATCAAGAAAAGACAAGTATCCCATCTTTACCTGGAGCTTGCAACCAATGAGGGAAGTAAAGTTTCTTCTGTTTTATGAAGGAGAATAATTAAACAAAACTTTTTGCATACAGCATTTAAAATGTTGGCAGCTTTATCAAATAAAGATTGAAAAAAACATTACCGTGCAAGCAACTCCGAAAGCTGCCACCTGACCATTTCCAAATCTAACCCCAGACCTGGCATTAACACTATGTCTTGGAAGAGTCTCGGTTCCCCGCCGCAATCTCTGCGGGCTACGTTTCTTTGATTTGATGATGTTAATATAGTCACCTTAAAACCACATCTATTCCTACATTTGGTTTGTTGCCCAGCAGTAAAAAGAAAATATGCCATAAATTTCAGAGAACACTGAACTTGCTAGTGTTGAGCAGGATTATGTTTTTCAATTACGTGTGATTTAATAACCTCCCTAATAGACAACTCCACTTTAAAGAGATGTCCTAAATCTTAAAATCAATTTTAACAACACATTAAGAACTCTCACTCTGCCCTTTGACGTATTTTTTTCAATGATCCTTTATGTTTTAAATATTTTTTCCTGCCTAGTCATCTACCGTATATGAAACCATGAACAACACTGTCCACCAAAAGCCACTTTTTCGCTCTGCACAACTACTTTTAAAGCTGACTTCTAACTCTCAGACCGACATTTTAGTGCTATCTTTTAACAGTCATCTTTTGTATTTAATGCAAAGACAGATTGTCAAATTTACATGAAAAATTATTTCACTGTGTTTTTGTAATTTTAGAAGTGTAATATTGCTCTAGTATGAATTAAATATGTCAAAATTTAAGGGAATTTTGAATTCCAGCTTGTACAAGAGCCAGCTTTTTTTAATCAAAATCCTATTAAATATTCATTCATGTTTCAGTATAAGCATATATAATGCAGAAAACCTTTCAATGTAACCATCAATATGGCAAAAATCTTGACTAATCATAGAGTCAATTTTACTGCACAAGGCAACATTTCTTAGTCAAAATATGCAAAGATTGTACTAAAATAATTGCTAGCATTGAATAAAAATTAAGATGTAAGCAGTTCTTACCCACCTAAAAAGGAAAACTCAGAGCTGAGCAAGGCTGTGATTACAAGTGTTATGATTGAGAGAAACAAGCACCTCAACCTGCTGACAGTACCATAATATTTTTAAGCTACTTAAAAAAAAAAAAAAACAACAACAGCACAAAAAAAAAAGAAGAAGTAGGTAAAGAAAACTCACAAAAAATGCCTTAATAATTAAGACTGTAGTTCTTTTTTGCAGGAAACCTCAATATTTAAAGAATTTAAGATTATTTTCCTAAGTTTATCTTCCTGTTGGACCATCAATGAAAGAGCTGATTCCTGCAAGGTAGTTGAGATCTCTAATAAGCCACAGGAAAAACAGAAATACTACTTCCATTACTTCCAAATTTCAGGAAAAAAAAAAAAACAACACAGGGATACCAAATTCACTTTTCACATTAGGCCTGGGATGATTTGAAACCCCAGACCCTTTCCTGTGCCCCAGAAGAGCTGAACAGGAAATACCTTCTGCTAAAAATGCCAACTCAAACTCTGGCTGACAACGTCACACTGTTAATACCTGACACGTGCACACACACACTTGGCTGTCCAGACAGTCCAGCACCTCTTTATCATTACCATCTACCAAATTGAGAACGTAATCTTTGAATTCCTATTCCATCCTCTACAGAAATCAAAAAAGTTAGTCCCTCCGTGGCCATGGTGCCCTTTTTAACACGCCCCCCCTCGCTTTCCTTATCTGACTGCCGTCAAGGTTACCTGGCTACAATGTAGTAAAGTCAACTAAACAAAAGATTTAACCACCAAATATCTGAACTTTTAATTAAAAGAAACACGTCCATGGTTTTTTATTTTCATTTTCCTTTCTGTTTTCAAGAAGAAAAGGGTATTTAATTGAAACGTCCTTTTCAATAACCTCCTTGGTGAATTACAGCTTCTCTGTGGATGTAATTTTTGTTATGCAAAAACCAATAATACGTTCGATAGTGACTTCAGATTTAGAAAATATTAGGTACGAAAACAAGGCAGACTTCTGCCAAACCAGTATTTTCTGCTGAACAAACAAAAACAAAAAACTTTCCCCCCAAATTTACTCTTTTTCTTAATCTTTTATCTTACCTGTTGAACAATGTCACCACCCCTAAGCAAGCTATCTAGGGATTTACCAAGTCTTTGAGATCCCATAGGATCTCCCAAAATCTCAGTCATACTCAGCCTACAGACTGTGTCAAAGGATTTTGCAGTGGTCCATGAGGCAGTGAGTATCACAGGCTTTAGGTCAGTGTTCATATGGGCTGAAAGCTACAGTAACAAGGACACTTTAACTGAATTAAATAGCAGTATCAGAAACTACCAACTGCACAGGCAAGCTGGTCTTACCACAGATCAGCCCTGCATTCACGTTCTCCTGCAGGCAGACGAAAATGAATTACCATTTGGGCAGGAATAGCAAACACAATCTTATCATTCCAAATGTCTCTTTTACTTTTACTATGGAAATGGTGGCATTTACCAGTCAGAAGAAAATTAAATGAGGATAAAAACAAAAAAAAAACAAAAAAAAAAAACAAAGAAAAGAAACTCCACATTTTTCCTCTTTAAGACTCTCTCCCACAGGAAACGGGCAAGGGAAGATTTTCAGATGCACAGCTCAGGTTGCAAACCCCTAGAAGGCCAGGAGAGCTCAGCAGACTGAGATGACACCGAAGCGACCCGTCGGAGACAGACCTCATAACTCACGTCTGACACAAGCCACTTAGTTCACGGATAAGGACCAAGGTGACTGTGGCCAATGCAAGTCCTACAAGCAAGGGCTACCAAATCCCTGAGAGTCTGGCATCACTTAAGAGCAGAGGCCAGATAAGCACAGTTTTAGAGAGAAATGTTTACAGTCAAGGTCTGACATGTATACAACATGCTATTTGAAACCATTAGTTGTTTTCATGTTCTCACCTTACAAACTTTAACATTCCTGTTGAGGATGGTCCATATGCTTGAAAAATAAAGAGCATTTAAACAGCAAATATACATAAATACTAGAGTTCGGACTTAGAGTTCGAGGTCTCCTTAGCTTTAACAGTTAATCAACAGTAACGTATCACTGTTTCTTAAAATTGGTCCTCTTTAGGTCATAAAATTCATTAAAACAAGGAGAATCCAGTTAAACTTGCTTTATAAACAAAAGGCTTTCAAAACAATTTTCTCATGAACTGGAGATTTGCTCAGTAAACTGTCCCTGTAATAGAAGTGTTGAGGATAAAACATCACGTGTTTCAAAACCTCTAAGTAAGCCTTGTTACGAACCTCAGACAGAAGTCACGTTTTCATGACTCTTCAGAATTAAATTAACTCAATACTTCATAATTTGAACATCATTCTGAATGCGTAATTAAGAGAAGTTCTTCTTCTCCGCTACCCAGAGTAATAACCTTTTCTGTGCTTGAAAAGCAAGAATAATGGAAATGCCTAGACTAAGATCATAAATATACCACAAAGTTTGTTATAACTCCATATGAAGACATTTTAGAGGTATTACTTTGTAATACACACTATTAGGCAAAGGAAAGGTTTAAGCAGCAGCCACCTCTCACACAAAACCAGCAGGACCACAAATTACAGGAACGAAGTGCATATTCAGATCTCACAGTTACTACCACTGAACACTGATACTTAAAATAAAATAGGCTCAATTTTATGTTTCTCTTCAGCTAAGCAAAGATATCTAAAGAAAAAAACCCTAGCAAATCCATCAGGATCCTTGACTGAAAATTAATTGTAAACAAAAACTTCGGCATTCTCACACACGGCACACTGCAAACAGGTTTGATGATCTGACATTACAAAGAACATTATTGAGGAAAAAGTACTGCCAAGAATTACAAACCAATACATTCCCCCCAAAAGGGTCATTGATAGATTTCCATGTTACTCACCCCACTGAAGAGGAGCCAGCTGCAGATGCTCTAGGACCAGCTGATTGAGAACACCTTCTACACTGGCTTCCCCTCCGCGCTTCAGGGAAGGGTAAATGAGAATCAAGGAAAAACTTGGATTCAGAGAGGAAAAGAGCAGGTAATGCATACAACTTTTATTATTGAAAATCAAAACTCCATCCTAGAGACTCGTTAAAGGTTACAGCTACGGACTGGGTCTTATTAACCCATGAATTGGCTGACGATAGTAATTAGAACAGCTGATAACTTCAGATGTCAAAATGACAAATTAAGAGCAATCTGAAAACAAAAAAAGTGTTAAATTTAACAGGACAATACAAAATGGAACAAATGTACATTGGGAAAGCTGTGAACACTGGCGAAATGCGAGTTTGGTGGGGCCCGAATTAAGGGCAGTGAAGCTCTGCAACAGACTGCTGGGAAAAGCAGAATCCTTGTTTTCGAAACAGCTTCAAAAACAGCTTCTAATATAAAAGGTTAAACAATATCCAGTGTAACTTAAAGACAGTATTTTCCATTTAAACAAACTAATATTAATTTTCTGTGGGATCTGTCCATCAAAACTATGATTTTTTTAAATAAAATTACGGTCAAGGCTACCTCATAAACTCAAATGTATTCAAGGCATGGGGAGAATACAGCCTACACACTTTAAAAACACTGATGGAAAGTCATGCAAACTTTCAGCTCCGATCTTGGATGTTAGGAAGAAAAGCAGCCATAAGCTGGGTTCCTGATGCAGTTAAATCTAAGTCCCAGGACAGAGCACACTCGGTTACCAGTGAATATTAAGTACAGTGCACTGCCACTGAG
This sequence comes from Rhea pennata, assembly GCF_028389875.1. Taxonomy (NCBI): domain Eukaryota; kingdom Metazoa; phylum Chordata; class Aves; order Rheiformes; family Rheidae; genus Rhea; species Rhea pennata. The sequence continues at coordinate 159,567,883 of NC_084664.1, forward strand.
CAGACAGCCTCTAACTATCGAGAAGCATGGATAGTGTAACCCAAAGAACCATCTAGCACCCTTGCGATGAAGAACAGGGCCAGGAAAAGGAGACTGGTCCTCAGACCCTGTGCCCCAGGCGTGGAGATGGTGGAGCTTCTCTAGCTGCCAGAAAGGATCACTAGTGCTGCATCGGTGGTGACAACTGGATAGGCAGGGGATCTGACAGCAGGTAGACATCAGCTCTGACCAACCATCAGGAACGCATCCAACAGTATCCTGTGAACAGTTCAGCCAAGGATTCATGAGGCTTACGTCCCAGGCCTGATCAGTTACCAATTAACTCCAATTCTGCATTTAATCGCTCCAAAATCATCTCTCCCCACTTCTGTGAACCAGCATTCTGAAAAAGGGAAACCTACTTTGGCAGTCAGAATTTCAGGAAAAAAGACCAGGAGCAAACTCACTCAATGCCCTAGTCCTGTAAGTCAGCTGCTTTCTGGAAAGCGAGAAGGTGAGGGAGGTTTACATTACCAGCTTTGGAGTTGCAAAGCATGCTGCAGTTGATGGTAAGTATCAACCAGAATGCACGAGTCTTGTATTCCTGGGCAGGAAGCCAGAAAGGCAAATTATCGCTTCCAAAGACATGACCTTTGTAAGCCTTGCCCAGGAAAGAGTAAACAGTTACTCTTATGGTACAAAGTTGCACCAAAGCCAGCGAATGCAGCTTTTCATTGATATCATCTAAATATTTATGGTCTCTAACACCATACCGCTTTAATCTTCTACAGCCATCCAAACCTAGAGCATGGGATGGATGTGTCGAATATCAGGCATTGCTCTCTTTACTAGAAGGTCACTATAAATTTTGAGTGGCTGCAGAATTTCAAGGTTACTGAGGTAAAGTTTCCAGTGGGAATGATCTCTCCTTGAGTCAAAAACAGACCATAGACTTCCTGTTCCTTTAGTTAGCACTGCCTGTCGTTTGGGGTGCAAGATGCAACTCTCAAAAGCATGGAAAAGAAGATGGAATAACCACCGGATGCCAGAGTATCTTTCCTTCATGATAGGCAAACCTTACAAAGTTTGCAGATGCCAGCGCTCCGTTTGGGAATGGACATGTTGCTAACAACAGAGATCTCAGGAGTAACCCTCATTAAACTCAGCAAATGAAGACTTAAGCACTTCTCAAGCTTTTCAATCCACGAAACAAAATAAGAAAAATAAATTAAAAACAACAACAGAATGAATGTCCTACAGAGAGAATGGGATGCAGTTAGCCTGGAACAGGAATGAGAGGCCCCTGTCTCAGGTAGGTTGAGAGGAACGGATGGACACAGAGTCAGAAATGCTCCTGAAGTAACCATAGGTAAAGAAAAGTCCAACTGTAATTAAGGGCTAAATTCCTCTTGATAGCAAGACAGATTGAGTTTCCACCCAACTACTCCAAAATTACTGGAACTGTTTTACTCAAATGTAGATCTAAGATAGAAGAATCTATGAGTTTTTATAAACTGCTCCTAAGCATGACCCAATACTTTCTCTGCAAAACTCTGGAAAGAGAAGCACAGAATGTGACGGATAAGATACCTTCTCCTATGTGTTTCTTCTATGCAGATACTCATCTGCATAGATACTTATCTGCAGGTACTGCAGATAACTCATTTCGACCACAGAACATAAGAGGCAGGAAAAAAAAATCTTAAAAACCTCAGATTAAAATGAGGTCTAGCAATTAGTGATTTTTAGACTCAAGAACTCAAGGAGATGTAGAAGAGGGGGAATCAATACCACTTTTCTTCTTCTAAATAATCCTCATGGCCTCATATGGACTGAAAAATGTCTTAAATAGCTTTCATTTCCCTAAAAGGACTACAATTGAAAAAAAATTACAAATCTCAAAGAGCCTGAAAGCCCTAAATAACATTAAAGAAAAGCACCTATCTGTAAAATTGAAGGCAGCAAAATGTCACTTCCAGAAATTATCACTGCTGAAAGAATAAGACCTGGGACACCAACACGACAGAACAATTTCCATTAATGGAGTTATAGGATAGAGAATACATAATTTGGATTACTTTATAGAGATAGCAGATAAATATTTCTTTTACCACATCTTTAATGTAAGGAATATAAGTAAGTGAGAGAAAAACTAATAAAAAGGCAATATTTTAAAGAAGTTTTAAAACAGAGTGTCTGCCATTAACTGTAATGTTAAACTAACTTAACTGTAATTTACTTACAACTAGCTCACAGTGATGCCTAGAATATTACAAATTTTTAATGCTTAAAGCTCCATGGAAAGCTTGATGTCTCAGCTACCATTATAAAATGACAATAAAAAGGGTGATTCTCCATTCTTTACTATTGGTAAATGCCATCAAAGCAGATCCACGTATTCATAAGGAAAACACATTTTGCAATTTTAAATTCAACACAGCAATGCATCTATAGATTATTTGCTAATACCAACTTCTTAAAGGTGGTGCAGAAGACTTGTTCTGCATGTGATATTTCTTCAGAGGCCCACTAATAAAAAAAAGAGTAGTTCTTCAGGGTAGTAGAATAACCAGAAGAAAGTCTATATTTAAACTGGAAGAAAGTTTATATTTAAGCCACTATTCCTCTTCTATCACAAGCATTTACAGTGATAAAAAAAAATATGCATATCTATGGCTCAAATAATACAAAAAGGCATATACCTACACTTCCTAAGTCCTGTGGTCTGTTTTGGGCTCCCCAGTACAAGCCACCAAAATACTGGACAAAGTCCCCTGGAGGACTACCAAGATGATTAGAGGGCTGCAGCACACAACAGATGAGGAGAGGTTGAGAGAACAGGGTTTTTTCAGCATCAAGAAGAGGAGAAGACTAAGGAGTCGTCTCACTACTGTCTCTCTTAATTAGGAGGGTATAGAAAAAATGAAAGCAGACTTTGCTTGCAGTGGTAGGAAGAAGGGCAAGGGACACTTAACAAATTGGGAACACCTGAAATTTCAAATAGATACAATGAAATTTTTTTCATATTAAATGGGGTGATAAGACACTAGAAAAGTTTTTCCAGAGAGAATGGACACCGATAGCAGTGAATTAAATATTACTGCTCTGCGTCTCCTGAGTGTACGTCAGGCACTTCTACAACATTGCTCATTTAGAGGTATTATGGGCTGAACACTGCAGCCAACGCATCGCCTTGGAGTGCATAAGCAACTGGGGAATGCAGTAGTAAAATCCCAGAGCAAAAAAGAGAAAAAGCCTAACTTGGCTTGCCTACTTTCTAAGAGAAGCCTTCGGATGTCAGTTAAACCAAAACCCTGGCAGCGACAAGTGCCAATATACACTTTCGTTCTTAGCTCAAAGGGGAATCCGATACATAACAAAATTGCAAGATCTAGAATTTCAAATTCATTGAAAAAAAATTGCACAGCTAAACAGAGGTACACATTGCCCAAGTCAAGTTGGACCTTACGGAATACATTAGCTTAAATAAATCTCCAAACGTTTCGCTGAGCTCTCGCTGAGGTTAAAAACTTGCTGTTCCATGGGAGTCAGATGCGTAAATGTCTTTAGGAGCCTGGGCCTCGGCTCCTACCACGTAATCTTTATTATTAGCACCGTATGCATCAGCCTGGAATGAGACAGCTGACTCTCAGTTTCCAGTGCAACTGTTCATATTTGGCAATTTAAGACACCATATTTTTATTTGCACAAGCAAACAATTTTCAACTGAGGCCCCAGAGCCAACAGAGCCAATGAATGCGCAACTACCAGATGCTTTTTAAGAAAAAAAATAAAAATTTTTTAGAGTACACCTTTATTTCGTGTTTCTCTAGCAACAGATTGTATATAAGGTAAACTGTTTCACGCTGAAAATCTGAATGACAGTCAAATGAACTACTTATTTTCCTAAAGCAAAATTTTGTCTTTGATAATATTTTGATTATCTCAGATGTGCTTGGGTGTCCACAACCATAACTGAGCATGCCACCTGAAACCTACTGCTTAAAAAGAACGAGGATTATATTTTTTAAAAAGGTTTCTATCTTAAAATTGCTGATTTCTTTCTCTCTGCTATGTTGTACTCCACCTCTTGCATTCTTCTAAAATTTATTTTCAGTAACTTATTTCTCAGTTTCTTTGCAAATGCAGGTGGAAGCAACCACACCATCATAAACAAACAAGGAAATGTTCATAAAAAAAATTTACACTAATGAAAAACAATTTTAAATGATTAATGATCACATTTTACTTTTAGCAGTAGCCTTAGTCGTATTTTAAATTTCCAGCTTATTACTGTGGCTCTTTAGTATTAAAACTAATTACACCCAGTTATTAAGGTTCTTAAATAACTGCTACTATTGTAAACAATTGTAGATGCTAAGAAGTTGCATGGAAATGTAAAGCTCCCTCCAACTGAAGCAGTTCTCCGGAAACCTTTCCTAATGCACAAAAGCACCACAACACGCAGTATTTTCATAACCGGAGGTTCATAATTATGATCACGATCAACTCATTAAAAGTTGCACAGACAAACGTTTAGAAAAGCAAATTTCAGTAACAATTACCACTGGTTTGCTGTCAGGCCCAGACAGCATATCAAATGGCATAACTCAAGGTTCTGTAAAACACCTCATCTTTTTAATATTTTGATTAGCTATTTAGATGATGAAACAAAAAGAAAGCCATAAAATTTGTGCATCTGGAACTTAGAAACTTAATAAACCGGTGCAATGTACCAAGATCATTTATTTAGATGAAATTCAATGAAGAAAAGCTCCAAGTATCAGGAAGAAAACGAAACTCATAAACGGAAGATGGGAATAATTGCCAAACAGAGATGAGTTATGTTGGACCATATGCAAAATACTGATCGGTATCAACATAGGACTCATCGGTCCTACACTGATCGGTATCAACTGCTGCAAGAAGACAGGTCCAGCTCTCTGCGTCACATTTGACACACACAAGGTAAATCTTTAATTCCACAGGAAGCCCCACTCGAAATAATGTTTCCAGCTTTGCGTTCCGCTCATCAAGAATATAGCTACCTTGCTGACGCTATTGAAAGAAAAAATGGTGTGAAGAGAAGCTGGCAACTGGCTTTAAATATAGAAAGTAAAAACTAGAGGAAGGGACACCAAATACAATTTGCAGAACATAAGAAACACTGCAAATACGACAGGCTTCATACACATCGCTAAAATTAATACTGAAGTAAGAAAAAAACTGTCAGAAGAATTAAAAATGGAACATGATATTTAAATTGGCAGTAGGGCATTTTTAAAATTTAAATTGGCATTTCCAAAGGTTATTTGAGCCAGGCTTAAAACATTCTCCTAAACGTTAGAGTCTCATCTCACTGAAATAGCAATTTTTACTTGATCTGGGAAGCAGATTAGAAAATTTCTCAGACTGAATCCAAACCTGGAGAGAGGAGGAGAGAGGGGAAGAAAAGATAGTTTAGTTTGCAGCAGACTTATTCTCTGATCCAGTTCACCATGAGGCTGCATAAATCACAGAATAATTTATACTGGAAGGCAACTCTGGACATCAATATCCAACCTGCTGCTCAAAGCAGGGAAAATGTCAAAGTTACAAGAGGGTGCTTGGAGCCTTGTCTAGGAGTTTTAAATATCTTCAAAGATGGAAATTTTACAGCACTTCTGGGCAAGCTGTTCTCCTGCTTGACCACCTTCATTGTAAAAGGTTTTTTCCTAGTACTTGGCTGGAATTTACTTGGCTGCAACTTCCTAGAGTTGCCTCTCATCCTTTCACTGTGCACCACTAAGAAGAGTCTGCTTCTGTCCTTTCCACAGCCATCTTCTGGGAACCTGAAAAAAAGCAGTCAGATCCCCACCTAGGCCTAACTTCTCCAGGTTAAACAAATCCAGTTCTTTCAGCCTCCCTTCACACATGCATTAGAGTCTCCTAATCACACTGGTGGCCTCCCACATCCTATTTTCAGTATCTCCATCAGTCTGAGAGAGCAAAACAAGACATTACTCCAGCTGAACACACAGGATTGCCAAGGGAAGGGTAATAGTTACTTTCCCTGACTTGCTGCATATATTCTCATTTATGTAGGACAGGGTGCTGGGAGTTGTCGTCAACACGAGGGCATACAGCTGACTCCCATTCAACTTGATGTCCTAGAGGACCCAATGTTCTTTCTGCAAAGCAGCAGTCAGTTCCTAGTCTATACTGATGCACACAAGAGCTATATTCCAGGTGCAAGAATCTCCTGTGCATTTTGTTGAAACTCATGAGGTTTCTCCAACCTATTTCTCCAGCATGCCAAGACCCTCCGAACGGCATCCATGTCCTCCAAGATATTTGCAGGTCCCTCCAATTCAGCATCATCTGTGAATTTTCTGAGGGTGCCTCACCACCAGGTCTTTGATAAAGATATTAAGCAGTATCTGTCCCAGGATCAAATTCTGAGGAATGCCACTCATAACTGGCTGCTAGTTAAAATTTGACCTGCTGATCACAACCCTCTGTACTCAGCAATCCAGCCAGCTTTCACCTATCTTGTAGTCCACCCTTCCAGTCCATACTTCCCCAGTCTGGCTACTGATCACCAAACTGTTTGTCATCTCATCACAGAAGGCAAACAGACTGATCAAGGTACAACTTGCCTCTGTGAAATCTGTGCTGGCTGCTGCCAGTCACTTTGTCCTTCAGAGGCCTGGAAGTGACTTCCACAAGGATTGCATCATATCTTCCCTTAGGACTAAGGGCAAACCATGTCACCTCTCCTCATCATGGTCATTGCAACTTTCCAAGGTTATGATGGGAATCAGTCTCCCAATGATCCTGGGCAGCTCTCTCAGCAACCATGGATGCAGCCCATTCAGTTCCATAGACTTCTGTGCGTCGAATTTACTGACATGGTCTCTAACTTCTTCTACCACTGTTAATACTTCTCCCTCCCAAATTCTGCCATTAGGCAAAGAGGATTGGTAGGCCTGTGAGATGACTTTGCTAGGAAAGACCAAGACAAATAAGGCATTGAACATCTCAGCCTTCTCCATTTCAGTGCCTTTGATTACAAAGTTGCCCACTGTCTCAGCAGTGGGTTTGTATTTCCCTTGATTGTCCTTTTGTTGCCAGTGTACCTACTGTGCAGTTTTGTTTTCTCTGCCACCTTCCATATATTTCTTTTTTGCATTTGTGCTCTGTCAGTTCAGCCAAACTAGTCTGATGCTACATCTTGCTTGAAGAGTTGGCTGTATCTTGCTGACTACTCAGAAACTTTGCTTTGAGAAGGATGTTCTTCAAGGTCAATCAGCTCTCTTGGACCCCTCTGCAACCTGTACAATCCTGCTTGCCTATCAGTTCTCCAAAGTCTCCTCTCCTGCAGCCCTGAATCATTATTCTGCCACCTGCTTTCTCACTTCCCTCAGGATATTGAACTCCATCACCTTGGGGTCACTGTAGCCAAGGATGCCATCACACTTCACATCCCCAATTAGATCTTCATTATTTGCAAGCAGCAGATCCAGCACCACACATGCTAAATCAAGCCTGTACACAGAAAGCATCCCTAACACACTCCAGAAATCTCCTTGCCTGCAATAGGGACACTTCTTCCAGTTCTTTAAGGAAGATTTCACCCACCTTCTCCTTTGGATCTTCCTTCTCCATTGTTCTCCCACTACTCTTCAGGCTTTGGCCTCCATCCTGCAAGGTACAAAGTTTAAAGCGCTCCTCACTAGATTAGCAAGTCTGCTCTTACCTCACTTCTTCAGGAGAGTGAGAAGAGGCAGCCAGAGACAGAGAGGGAAATATTGTCCATTAGAAGAGCAGGAAGAGTTATGCCAAACTGAACTAAATACAAAACAGAAGTATAAATAACTTCTTGATGACACCTCTACCAGGTAGTTCTGTGCTTCCTAAGAAAAATCACTTCAGCCACCTGAACATTCTTAAATCTTTCTTTGCATACTCTTCTAAAAATGAAGATCACTTCCACGTGACCAAATTCTCTGAAATAATTTTGAACATAACTGAGCTTCTGAAGTCAAATGTGGATGGCACAAATCAATGGTATATTCTGAGGAGTAATCATCTCTTGCAGGTACAGACCACAAAACCTTCATCTCCCACCTACGGAATCTGATTTCTTAAGCTATGATTCTGAAGAAGTCAGGTATCAAGTATCAATATAAAGATGCAAATCTTAGAGCACTCTGCAACAAACAGCACTCTAGAAATTTTAAAAGACACTTAGCACGGATGCCTTCATCCAGAAGTCAGAATGCATAGAAGCTCCTTGAGAAAAATATGACTTTTGTTTAAAAATATTTAGAAAATATGAAGAGAAGCGTAAATTGAAAATATTAGCCACCTTAATACTACATGTGCTCCATCTGTTCAAATCCTGTGTTAAAACAACAAACCCTGGTTTATAAGCTGATACCAGATGCCATTTACCAGATGCTAAAAACAAGACAGCGTGTTCTTAATTTAAATTATCTCAATACACATATAATCTCAATGATACTATAAATTAAATTACTCCACAGTTTCTTTTTAATTGAAAAGGCATGGCAGTAAGCTTTCTCAGAAGACAGTCCATTTTCCTAATAATTTTCGTTCTGTCAAAAATGTAGAAAGGTTGACCTGAATAGTACGCTGTGTCCTCTTTAGCTCCTGCCTCCCACTCTCCAAAAGCATAAAAGAAACTGTTATGCTTTACAGTACTTTTGCAAACAAAACACTGAAATACTTATCAGTTGAAGACCTGAATATTTCAATGGATAAAACAATGGAAAATACACTTGCCATACTAGAAGGTGCTGAAGGAGTAACCTGATACTTCTCATCATTTTTGGACTATTTCTGGTACTTCAAGGAGTTCTAAATAACTGACATTTTATGGCAGTCTATGTCATCCATCCACTGAAAATTTGAAACTTTTGTTTGTGTGACGATTTCAAAAACATCAACTAAATACTGTAATTCTTCCCAACACAGATTATGGTTTGCTTAGAAAAATAAGAAATACTGAGTTATTCTTTTCTTTACTGTTCCTACCATAAATCCAATTATATTTTAAATGTAAAAATAGGCTTTGGCCTCCCTATGCTGGAAACATCTTTATGAACTTTTCTTTGGTTACTTATGAACACTGAATCGCTCATAAATTCTAACCATGACAACTCATTTTTTCCATTTTATTGCACTGATAGAAACAAATATTGGTTTCTATTTATTTCTAATAGACTAAATAATATATCCCTTCACTTTTAAATAATATATTATCACTTATAGCAAAATTGTCCAAACTATGTTCTCTAAAATCTATGTTCTTCTCACGTGTATAGGCATATTGGCACAGAAAGGTTAGCTGGAGAGCTCAAAGTAGTTTGAAGATGGCAGACACCTAAGAAGTCACCTCGTCTTCTCATACAAAGCCTTTGCAAAAATGCTTTCTCTGGTAACGAATATAAGCAGAAACATAGCTTAGTAATTTTGCAGATAAATAGTTTTTATCTCTTGGCTGGATTTAGAGTGGTTTCTGAAGGAAAACAAAGCTTACACAGCTAGGCTGTCCATCAGTCTTTCTGAAATAAATTCTGCTTGCTAGCTTCAAATTACTCTGGCAGAAGGACAGATGTTATAGAAGTGAGGAGAGAATTGTTTCTTTTTCTGGTTGAAATCTAAATGCTGTTGTAAGGAATGAAAGGATGAGAAAGACTGACTGTCATTGGGACATACAATCTAGAAAACAATTTACACGTTTCTTCAATAATTTTTACACACATACACACACTTCACTGCCTTACATTACAGTAGTTTTAGTTCTGGTTACAAAAAAAAAATAATAATAAAAATTGTAGAAACATGGGGACTAACTCTTGCCCTGAATTTAACGGATAAAAATAATGAATTGTCCTATCAGTTTTCTTAGGTACTGACTTACATACTGATCGTTCTGATAGCAAAATACAGAGCACAGAACGGATGTTAACAGTGTTGCTCAGCAACAAAAATGAATGAGGATGTATTTTTACACTCTGATAAAACTATGACAGCTCTGCATTCAATTCCAGCATAAGAATTCAACTATGCTATCAAAGAATATTTACATCTTTCTATAACAGGCAAATTTTCTAAGTGAGTTCTGGTTAAATATTGACTTTTTGCACAAGTGAAATTCTTTTTGAAAGGCTGCCTCGGGAACCTGGGTGGAACCAGGCACCAGGAACTTCATTTATATTTCACTTGTCTTTGCCTAACCATGCAGAGCTTTATGCAGTTTTAATAATTAGTAATGAGGAATCGTCTCAGATCACTAGATAAAAGTACAATTAAAGGTACAAAAAGGCGTCTCTAGAGATAAATCATGATTTTATTGCCACTCTTCTCTCACTTCACGCCAGCTACCATCACGCGAATTTGAGCACGATTGGAGTGAAAAAGACAAACCTCCTGAAGGACACCGTGCAGTAGCAGCGCCCGGCTTGGCGGGCTGCCGGCGGCACACTACTTTTCCCTGTTGACAATCATGGAGAAGAGTATTTTTGGTAAGCCTCACCCAAGAATTTTTATGGAAATCATGAAACTTGCAGGAAAACAAGTGGTTTATTTTAACTGCAAATTGAATGTATATGAAATCTTCTTAATGTACTTCTTTATTAATAATAATGACGTAATATTTTATTGCATTAAGCATGATTTGGAGGGAGTTATGTTTAGGATTTTCATGACTAAGTCAACACTGAAGTCCTTTCCAAGTCTTAAAAAGGTTGCCTAAAATTAGTTATACTACTAAATCTGTAAAGAATTAGATATAAATACTTCTAATACGCTCTGATTTGTTCAAATATAATTAAATATATGAAAGCTCTATAAATCATTTAGTACATCTTTTATGGGCTCAATTCACTCACGCAGTATAGGGGAGAAGAGGAAAATTAGACCCTGTAAAACTACTACTCATCAATCCTCACTGTACTTCCTCAGTTCCCTAAAAGTTTTGAAAAACACACAGGGCTTGAGCAGACTCAATGACTTGGAAAAAGCCATTAGAGTAAAACCCAAACATCATCTAAATAATATACAGCACAATTAACCTTAAACAGTCTACAATTATGATAAGCTTCATAGTTCCAATTACTTTTCTCTTTAGTAACACTGCTATACAGTGAGTTGAATTATAAAATAAAATGTGTTACAGGGCACCTATTTATATATTTTTAAATGAGGTATTTATGAAAGGATATAATTTTCCAGCAAATATCCAGCTTGCTGTTAATCTCCAGACCTTTCGCCTGCTGCCTTTCTTCTTCCAGCTGCTTTGCGTTCGCAAACTGGGTCCCATCAGCAGGGGATTCTGGAAAGCTCTCAAAATTGAACTTGTCCACTTGGATAGCCATACTGTAGTGCAAGGAAAAGAAAGAAAGAAAGAAAAAATCACTGTAACAACTTTAAAGAGATGCCTTCTACAGAAACCTCTGCAGACCACTGTGAAACCAATCGCTACAAGATGATAGTGGATTAGGCTCAGCGGGATCTGTTCCACACAGTAATGACGTAGGAGCCATATGACGTACGCTGCCAAAAATAGGAGCCTGAGCCTGTTCAAGATGGTAAGATAAACAAGCATCAGGCAATGTTTTAATGCCTTAGCGAGCAGTACACAAGATACTTGTTTTGCAGTTGGAACCAGCTGACCTCACTGTGGCTCCACAGAGATTCATCTGCTTTTCCTCCTGGCATGCAAACGCTCCTGGTGTGTTTTATTAAGTTGTCAAAGATCTAACGTACTGTGCTGCCAAAACAGTTCTAATTCCTTAAATTGGCTGAAATAGAGAAGTAATTAATGAAGAATAAAAATACATTGCTTTTGAGACAACTTTGCCAAGCAACGAGCACTGAAAACCATTGGTGGAGCATAACTACAGTCGAAGAGGAGGTATGGAAGGGCATTTCACATCATACAGTGGGGTTACTATTCCTCCCTTGCTCTATTCCCACCTATATCAAAGAGGGAAACAATTTCCACAGGTGTTCCCAAAAAGAAAATACCAGTAACTGAAGTCAACAGGAAAGTGCTTTAAAATCCCACCAAACTAGACAGGTTTTGCATAATTAGCATTTGTTTAAGAGGAAGTTGATCCTAAGAGAAACTGGAAAAAGACACAAGGCAACTATAAGAGCAAGGAATAGCCCAGAAATTATACAGTTTGCTGTGGAAAGATGAATTTGAATAAGCAGGTCATGCTTCACTCTGAGCAAAAAGCTTCACCATGCCACAACTACCACATCTACAAGCTGCCTCCTCTGCAGACCAGATATTTGCTGATCTTCACATTTAAATGTAAAAAAAAAAGTCAGTGGAATTAATCTCTGCCTCTCTAAGGGATGGATTTTTTTTTCTTTTTTCTTTTTCTTTTTTTCTTTTTTCTTTTTTTTTTTTTTTTTTTTCTGTAGCAAGAGATCATAATGATTTCTTCATTTACATGCAAAGACCATCAAATGTTGGGCATATAAAAAAGCTAAAATGAACTATCAAAAGTATATCTGGAACTGCAAGAATTGTATCAGAAATAAAGAATGTAATGAAAAACCCCTAGATATGATCTGTACAGTGGATTAAAAAAAAACAGGTGAGAAAACATGACTATAACATCACTTCTCACTGGTATATAAATATGACTTAAGTCAGCTGGAGCTTCCAGGATTTCGTACAGGCATTGCGCGTGGAAGACAGAGCTGCAACTGGAACACCGCTAAATCATTTCTGCCTCTGAGATTACTCTGCGGTAAAGGACTTGACGCAAACCCCTGCCTGATTTCCAATTTATATAGAGCACTGCTTAAATTCTAACACAAATACTCATCCTTAGTTACCTAAATTGGTATTTCAACAACAAATTATTTTTGTTTCTGAACAGTCAAATATGTTCAGAACTCATCTTCCAGCAGCCCCAGAACACCGCTCATTTATTTAGTGTGCCACACTCTTCTCAGTGAACGATATAGTAGAAAACTATTTTAGCCTAGCAATATTTAATTGAAGGCATTCACATAACATTCTTCCTTTAATGGATCATTACTGGTAATATGGTAATCTTTTCCTGCTGGAAATTACATATGCATGTAAGCACTTTTTTCCCCAATAGTCCACAACAGATCCACATCAGCTTCAGGGACTATAGTGAGATTTTTTTCTTGACAACAGTTCATTGTATACCACTGCTTGAAATCACTTTTAAGCTCAATGGTATGGAAAAGTGAAGTGAATATTGCTCCTTGGCAGCTCTGCCTCTTCCTTCATCTAGTGGTCAGAACTTCAACTTATTTTTCAATTCTTTTAACCATCTTTGGGGGATTTTTTATAATTATACTGGGTAGAGTATTTTTAGCTAAGCAACACCTCATACTACATGAAAAAAACATATATCTAAAAAAAAAAAATCCCAACAGCATATTTGTCTGCTAGAAAGCAAAGAGATCTGAGAAAAAGAGAACTGTGGAGAGAAAAACAGCACACAGCACAACCAGTAACACAATATTACAAATGCAGTTGTAGGCAGAATGGATGGAAGTAACTGCGATAAGTAAACTTCTACAAGACTACAGTTACACCCAAGGTAAAGCGGGGTAAAATTAAATTTTAGCTCTTTTTCCCAAACACAGATGCCTTTCACGCTCAGTATGCTGCTGTTGCTAGAAATATATTCAGACCGAGTTTTGTCTCTGTTGTGTGTCAATAATGTTTCTTCAGGATTTATTCCTCTGCCTATGCAATGTGCAGTAAATTGGAAGGCTTCCCATAAAAATCAAACCAAAAAAGTAAGTCCCTTAACCTAAACCAGTGTCTACCCCTATGCCAACAGAGCTTCTTCACTTCACTTTTCACGTGATGACTTCTCCCATCTCAGAAGAGGCGTTTCACCAGCGAGGGATTATCCGATGGACAAACACGTGCCCAAAACCGGTTGACTCACAGAGAAAAGAGGAGCCGGATGTCGGCTTACAACACTTACACTGAAAAGGACAGGTCAAATGTAAAGTGGCCCACAGAGATCATGTAGGCTTTCTTCCAAAAATGATGCAGAAGATAGTGCAAGGCGATGCCTCGACTATCGTCCAGCTTGAAACCCCAACGCCAGAACATATACTCGCTTCAGGAGATGGGGTTAGAGTTTCATTTTACCCTACTATACCTTGCAGGTAGCTCTCCAAATTTTCTCCAAGTAGAGTTTTAAATAAATCATGAAGCTATTTGTACAAAAACACTGCATCATGTGAAAATATTTAATAGTCAATGCTGCAAATGGAAAACAGGTTTTGTTTCTCGCTGGCTAACCCTGCCTGTGCAGGAGGAAGGATAAAGTGGCAACAGTTTTCATGAATAATGAAACAACCGTGTTTGAAACTACTGGTTTTTTTTGCAACAAAACCAGCCTGAGCCACAGTGACAGCTACTCAGACAGTGTTGTTACAGGGAGGCAAATTATTCAAAGACAAATTAACTGAATGAAGAAGAAAAGGTCAGCTCAGTGGCAGTGCCGATGGGATGTCTGCACGGTGCCGTCTCACCTCCCCTGGCAGGGTGACTTACAGAAAAAAAGACAGATCTTCCACTGGTGCAGCAGGCATTTCCCTGACAGTTATCTGAAGTGTTACTATACAGGCTTGTTAAAGACGCCGGACGCTTCCATTCACTTCTTTCATCCACTTCTTCATCCACTTTATTACGGAAATAAAACCCTGCAGGTTCGGGTTGAAGACTGAAAATCTGGAGAGGGTCCTTATCTGCGCCATCAGGTGATATAACAGGGACCCCAAAAATTCTTCCACGTGGATAACCATCCGCTTAAATACTCCCAGCCACAGAGGAGTTTGCGAGCTGTTTGCACAGTGAAGCTGAAAGGGACAGTTGGAGATTCTATTTGATATTATGCTTCCCGCTCATCCTCCTCTTTCATGAAGGAGACAGCAGGGACATAGACACGGGCAACATTAATTCCACTTATGTTGAGGTTTATGAACAGGCCCTGTAGAGTCATAGAATCATAGAATCAGTAAGGTTGGAAGGGACCCTGGAGATCATCTAGTCCAACCTCCCTGCTCAAGCAGGGTCACCTAGAGCATGTTAGACAGGGTTGCATCCAGGCAGACCTTGAAGATCTCCAAAGAAGGAGATGCCACAACCTCTCTGGGAAACCTGTGCCAGTGCTCCGTCACTCTCACAGGGAAGAAACTCCCCCGCACGGTCAGGCCGAACTTCCTGTGCTTCAGTTTTTGCCTGTTGCCTCTTGTCCTGTCACACAAGACAACTGAGAAGAGTTTGTCCCCGTCCCCTTGACACCCTCCCTTCAGGTACTTGTACACATTGATCAGATCCCCCCTCAGGCTTCTCTTCCCCAGGCTGAAGAGGCCCAGCTCTCGCAGCTGTTACTCATAGGACAGATGCTCCAGCCCTCTGATCATCTTTGTAGCCCTCTGCTGGACTCTCCCCAGTAGCTCCACGTGTCCCTTGTCCTGGGGAGCCCAGAACTGGACACAGGACTCCAGATGAGGCCTCACCAGGGCAGAGGAGAGCGGCAGGATCACTTTGCTCAACCTGCTGGCAACACTCTGCCTAATGCACTCCAGGACACCATTGGCCTTCTTGGCCACAAGGGCACATTGTTGCCTCATGGTCAACTTCTTGTCCACCAGCACTCCCAGGTCCTTCTTTGCAGAGCTGCTCTCCACAAGGTCAGCCCCCAGCTTGTACTGGTGCCTAGGGTTATTTCTCCCTACGTGCAGGACTCTGCACTTGCCCTTGTTGAATCTCAGGAGGTTCCTCTCTGCCCAACTCTCCAGCCTGTCCAGGTCTCTCTGAATGGCAGCACAGCCCTCAGGTGTGTCAGCCACTCCTCCCAGCTTGGTAGCATCAGCAAACTTGCTCAGGAGGCACTCTGTCCCCTCATCCAGGTCACTGATGAAGAAGTTGAACAGGATGGGACCCAGTACTGAGTCCTGGGGGACACCACTAGCCACAGGCCTCCAACCAGACTCCTCACCACTGATGACGTCCCTCTGAGCTCTGCCTTTCAGCCAGTTCTCAATCCACCTCACTGTCCACTCGCCTAACCCACACTTCCTGAGCTTCTCTAGGAGCATGTTATGGGAGACAGTGTCAAAAGCCTTGCTGAAGTCAAGGTACACAAAGTCCACTGCTCTGCCCTCACCTACCCAGCCAGTCATTCCATCCTAGAAGGCTATCAGATTGGTCAAGCAGGATTTCCCCTTGGTGAATCCATGCTGGCCACTCCTGATCACCTTCTCCTCCATGTCTGGATGTCTGCAGATGACATCCAGAAGGAGTTGTTCCATCACCTTTCCAGGAATGGAGGTGAAGCTGACCGGCCTGTGGTTGCCCAGGTCCTCCTTCCTGCCCTTCTTGAAGACTGGAGTGACATTGGCTTTCTTCCAGTCCTCAGGCACCTCTCCAGTTCTCCAGGACCCTTCCAAGATGATGGAGAGCGATCTGGCAACAACATCCGCCAGCTCCCTCAGTATCCGTGGGTGCATCTCATCTGGGCCCATGGATTTGTGGATGGAGTCACTGACTTTCAATAAATTTCAGGACCATCTAACAGTGAAGATGATACTGGTGTTTTCACTTTTAAGGGGTAAAAACTGCAGAGAACATTAAATGGTACATTCCACTGTACAATCTCAGTAAAACCATTTTTATAACATAAGGTTCAAATACACATAGGCCACCCTGAATACAAGTTATACAGCTGATATAAAAAAATAAAAAAACCCAGCAGAACAATCACATCCCAGTATATAAAAATTCACAGGCTAAAAGGTACCTCAAGAATCAAAACCCTTATGAGATGAATACATATCATTAGGTGAAAACGCGGACGAAAAGGGATCCAAATTAACATTATCTCCTGTTTATTTCTAATTATTTCATTGCTTCAGAACTGTAATCTATATTGCATACATTTCAGTAGAGCATAAAAAATTAAGTAGCTCAAGAGACCCATAAGTAATGATGTCTCCTCCTGGCCTAAAACTGACTTCATAAAGAAAAAGGATTGCTTCAGTATCTGAACTCTGCAGAACAAAAGATAAATTTTTCTATTAATCTCAAAAAGGTCAATTAAATTTAAATAACTGCATTTAGAACTTAATTATTTATTTAAAATAACTGAAAATAAATTCAAACTATAGTACTGAAGTCTGTAAAATCCAACAGCATTTACTCGTCCAATCCAAAATATTTCAGATGATAAAAAGTTAAACCAGGGAAGAACTGTTCCACTGTATATAAGGTAATATTTGAAAATGGAACACTGTTAAAAGAATGATATCTACGTAAATCTTCTGTTTAAATGCCACTGCACTACGCACGCTGAGAATCCATCTTTTTAATTCCTAAATCCAGATCTGAAAACCATCAGCTGGAAATGAAGAGGCATAACAACCAGCGTCAACTTACCTCTTTTCCATTTGTCCATTTAAATGATTTTGATTTTTATGGACATCAATAGGCTGCAAAAATATTAGCTACTTAATGAAATAAGAAGTTTAAAATAATAATGATGCTAATAGCATACTCCATGAATGCAACACCTTCTGTAGGGGGCATGAAAGACTAAGAATCAATAGTAATTCATGCCATTAAAATATGTGGAAAAGCGTGATATCTGGATCTGCACTATAATAATTGAAGATTGAGACGAGTATCTTACTTTTATTTATCACAGCTGATCTACATATGGATTGCCATCCCATAATGTCAGGATGAAGACTGCCATGCTGCACCTCCTGCCTCTCTCAGTGGAATGTTAATAATTGGAGAAATATATCTCAAGATCTTTACGTTCAGATTCAAGGCTCATTTGTACAATTACGTATTGGCAGAAGGCTTAAAAGAAAACTTCTAATTTTTTTTAATGGAATTTTATGCCAGATACAAAAAGCAAATCCAAAAGACCTCAGTCTACCATCACACCTAGCTCTCATTCCAGCTCTCTCAGTCTTCCCAGGAGAAGGAAGAAGCCTTTCGCAGGCCACCCCAAAACCAGAGACAAATAACTGGAATAAGGCAAATGTATCAGTCGTGGTTAGCGCGTATCTTCCCTTTAGCCTCAAGCGGAGGAGCGTGTTGCAGAAGTGGACACGCAGAGAGGAACCACATGCTCACATGTCCCAACCCTTGACTTGACACTGATTCTGCACACACCTATCACCAAGGAGCACGGGGCAAAAATGCCACGTGTCTCTGCTTTTGTAACCCTAGAAAGAAACCAGAAATAGAGGTGGTAAGGAGCATCGTGATCAGGAATGGCCATCAGCTCACTTCAAAGAATGGCTTCTGTCTCATCCCCACACTGACGGTTATAGTTAGTCCAGAGGCCTAGTACCATGGTGCAAGCATAGTAGAGTTGGGTCAGGGGAGGACCGGGGTAGGACACGAAGATACTTTGAGGGCTCTCATGACCTCTTGCACATGATACACCTGGAGCATCAACTCACTTTCCCTTCAGAGGAAAGGCTTAAATTCCCAGTAAGTCAAACCACAGCTGACCATGTGGTTCTCTTTTACAGAAATGGGACCGTAACATGTTGGACATGGCTGAAAGGTCATCTTCAGAGAAGATACTGAGATGACAGACAAAACAAAATTAGGAGATAAACCAAAGAGAGCACTCCAAAAACCAGAACAGACTATACAACTGAGAAATCACTCATATACGAGGCAGCACATCTCAGCGATCAAATGAGAAGAAATGATATGCCACAGCGCTTTACATACTTGTCCTGCACAAGAAAGTGATTCAAACACTTTGGGGTAAATTGATGGGATACATGAACATTCATTGTGCAAATGTACATATTTGGGCATGGACAATGACTTCAAGAAAAAAACTAGATATTCCACTCATAGTGAATTATTCATTTACCTTCTCCTCCTTGCTTTTCTTCCTTCTTTATATACAAAAATAACATTTGCCCTTTTTCCCAGAGCACTGCAGTAAAAGTTCACTTTATGATTATTTACTATGATAACCAAATTCCTTTCTAAGTCACTGGATCCCTAAACCATTTCCCTTCCTAGACCTATAACTTCTTCTCCCATAGGTGTGACCTTCACATTTTCAAGATTTCTTAAAAAGTAACAAAGGTTGCTCGGAAGAATGCTCCTCAGTTAGTTCCTTGAAGATTCTTGTACGTAAGTTGTCTGGTCCACTGATTTTAAAGTATTTATTTTCCCATAGTCTTATGGAATCTTTGGTATATAGAAGGGAGACATTATATAGAATTTATACAGATTCTCAAGTCCCAGAAGCAACAGAGCTGTCACTGAAACCACCCTCAACTATCCTGCCAAGCAACAGGACACAAATCAGTTTAAGGAAACAAAGCGTCAGTACAACACAGAATGAGTTTTGATCTACAGAGCTCACACTGTAACTATTACCAAGGATAATGTTCACAAATGTGAGCAGAGGCACAAAGAAGCTGGTATCTGATTTCTTAAACTTTGATCAGAATAAGTAAGCATCACACGAGGACGGGTGCAGGCTTCATAGAAACAAGCTGCTCAGCACTATTAATAAAAATTATATACATCTCTCACATGCAAATACACATATATCTCTCTCACACACATGCACTTAAACAATATTTTTCCTTAATTGTAAATCAAGTTATTACTAGGAAATGGATTAAACAGCAGGGTTTTTTCATTAACATACAAGACATTGACGATGCACAGTGGAGTACCAAGTCATCAAAGAGTACTTTCTATTTGCAATATCCTTCAAATAGCTATTTATACACATTTTATCAGCTGGACTGTTCTCTTATGCAAAACCATATGCTATCATAGAACTAGAGAAACCACTAAATTAAATCACCCCCTTAATTGCTGCCTCTCATGTGAGTGATAATAAGCAGGGATGCTAATTTTGGCTTGCAATCACAAACATTACAAGGAATAAAATATACATATACATATATATATATATACATATACACACATATAACAATTATCATCTGCAAGCTTCAGGCTCTTCATCTCCAGCTGTTCACAGCACTGAGGCAAACTACAGCTTGACTTGTGTGTGCTGCATAATACCCAACACACCCATGCTCTGTGCCCAATCCTTGTACTACTGCAAAGGCAAATCGATCCAGTCCTTGGTAGCTATTTTGGGAGTCTGAATGCAAACCGGGATAAAAACATACTCTAGAAGGGAGACACGAGCGACCGTCCAAGGCTACAGAAGACCTAGGAGCAGGAATAGGCACATTTACTCCTCCCCAAGGTGCCTTTTCAACAGGGTGCCTTTCCAAATATTGACTAATCAGGCAAAAAATAAGGTGTTTGCACCCCATTTTGAGAATAATCCAAAATAGTTTAGAACATTAAAACCAGTAATTATTTCTACAGCTCATAATCAGAATATCAGATATGAATTAATGACTTCAAGCACAAATGGCTTCTCGGAACTTAATTCTGCAAATGAAGAAGGATGAAAATTGTTTTGCAAAGCTGAGACAGCCTCTATTCCTTAAAATTGAACTTTTCCTTCAAGCAATTCTCAACAAGTCCCTCCCTTTTCAGCTGTTTATCTCCTTTTATGCTATATCTCTTTAGACCATACAGTTTTAATAGTGAATCTGGGACCTTCTTTCTACTGAGAATTCCTATCCTACTGGAAAAGAGCAGCCAACCAGGCTTAGAAACCCTGCTTTAACTATTATTTCATTATCAGAAATGTCAAACACAGTTTATTCTGCATTTCACACATGTACACCAGTAAAATGGAGGGCTTGAAAAGAAAGTAATGTGATTTTCTTACTCACTGGAACAGTATGGAAATGCAGAAAACAGAGAAAGCCATGTGGTTTAAATTGCCTTTGAAATACAAATATCACAAGAATAAACGTTCAGCTGACTTTTAAAAATACTAATAATTTTTAAAAAGTTAATTATTTGTATAAATGGGTTCTTGTGTACATGGAATCAAAAGTAAATGAGTCAGTTCAGTTGAAGGCAGTACCGAAAACTGCAAGAGGTGATACAGAAGGCAAAAGAGAAAGGACTTGTTTTGGTGAGCATGTATTCAGGGCAAGTAGCACAGACAAAACCAACTGTCTGATGTCAGCGTGTACTTGAGAATGTCATTGTACAGCAGTCAGACTCTCAGATAACGTCAGATAAAAGACAAGCAGCTCTCCCTCGCAACTACAGATGACCGGCTCTTCCCAGAAAAAGGAAATCTAACATTAAACTGCAAGAGGTAATAAAAGAAAGAAGTTGACTTGAACATGCAAGTTACAGCCTAGGAAACAAAAAATAAGGAGCGCTGGCGTAAGAATAGTCCTTGTTGATTTATAGTCTAGGTCTAAGCAACCCCATGATGAAAGCCTGTGTGTATGTCGTTCCTGCCTGTTAAGCACCTATGCGTTGGCTCGCGCATCACTCCAGCACCGGGTTTCGGGACATTCTCTTCTTTCCTGTTGAGGAGGTCGTGATCCTGAATATTTGTAATTAAAGTCGCATCCTACTGAAGTCACTGTGCAGTCAGAAGGAATGCAATGTGAACTGATAGTGATATGAACTGCTATCATATCAGTTCATATTAAATAAACTGAAAGTGATAGTAATCTTGAGATACGCTGTGTGTGGCTACATTTTTCTTTGGAAGACTGAAGAAGAAAAAGAAGAGATACTGGTGAAGTTCTTCCCATGACAGGTGTATCAAATCTCAGCTGGCCTGATGCTGCAGAGCATGGCAGCGCTGCTGTGTGAGGAGATGGGGTAAATGCTGCTCAGGACTAACACAAAATATGTTATTAAGAAGCATTTTAGAGCATTTTATATACAATTCAGCTCAACTCATTACTTAAGCCTAAGGCTATTTTCAAAAACACCTCAACAGCTTCAGATAAACTTCATTTTTTAAGGTTACTTTGGTACTTACACGCCTGAATTCCAGTGAAAAATCCACAAACCTTCAGCTCCCAATTTTAAACATGAAGTATATGCTCTGCTATCCTAAAATTAATGCATCTTAAGCTTTGATCATTCACCTTTAGAATCTTAATAAATTTCCTTTTACCTACTTGCTTTGTATGTACCCTCCCATGAATAATACAGAATGTAATGCATAGATGTAAGTGAAAACTGAATTCAGGAGAGGAAATGTAACAAAATGGTTACATTCATTTCTGAGTTGAAATCAGTAAGATCAAATAAAGAAGCTAAAAGGATAAAGTTAAAATAGTAACGAATATCAAATGTATAAGCACAAAAAAATCTAATTATTTGCATGCATGGAAGTTTTTTACTATATTTGCTGCAAAAAAAAAAAGGACCTACTTCTCCCTGCTCTCCAGCTCTGCCCCACAATGGGGTTTCTGTCAACAGAGTGCTTCATCTCTGAAGTTTCTGAGAAAATAGTATCTAAGCTACAGGACATGCCCATCCCCACAACCAGTGGCAAAGTAATGACACAGCTTTGCCTTAATTCAGCACATCAGGTGTGACTGCAGCTATGTGGTACGTCACATGCTATGGATGGGAATAACGCCATCTCAGTGAGGCAGAGGGACAGCACACTTCTGTTAAGGAAACTGCATTGCCAAGGGAAAGTTTCCAAAACGTTCTTGAGAAGTCCTACCAGAGTTTTGAGAAAGCTGCAGGGAAACACTGGCATTCTCCAGGAATTTGGCCAATGCTACTCACTGACAGATTAATTCTGTGGCCCGAAACCCCGTGGCAGAAAGGCATGGCCTCAAGGGTAAAAGCACTCATGGCCATCAGGCCCTCCAAAGCAGATGAATCCTACTTTTCTCCCTTCTGTTGCAGCTGACAAAGGCTGCTCTGCTGACATCTGCTCCAAACTACACCTTCAAGAGGTGCCCAGGTATTTTAAGGGCATTAGGTCATTCCTAAAATACAGAAGTTAAAGTCTACAGCATCAAGTGATCAGAAATGCACATATCCCTTTGGGAACACTGTATGCTGGGCAATCACTCACAAAAGAAAAATACACTTATTTAACACAAAAATGCATCAAAAGCAGACCATATACAAGGAGAACAGAGCTCACCTATGTAAAGCATTATTTCCACAGCTAGTTTCCATTAGTAGAAAAATATCTTAAGATTTTAGACTTTGATCAAATACTGTGGGTAGAATAACCAAACTATTTTTGCAGATTCCAAGATAAACTTCTCACACTATCAAGAGGAAAAAGAAAATAAAAAGACCTTTTCAATATCTTACACATCAGCTTCTCTCAAGGGTAATTTTTAATTCTGAATTTATTGAGAATGAAGTGATTAATTTGGGGATAACTGCAACACCTTTTTTTTTCTGGTTTACATTACTGACCTGTACTTCCGGTTTTAAATTATTTTAAAGATAGCTGGGGTTTTGGTTTTGCCTGAAATTGCACTGTCAGAAATGAAAACCCATCAAAACAGGAAAAGATGGCATAAAGATCCTTTGCACAAGGGTTCTTTGTAAGGAAGAACTCTATGCAGCCACAGCAAGACTGCCACACACCGCTTCCCATCAAGAGTAAGCATACACATGTACCAAATCATTAACTCAGCACACAGCTTAAAAGGATGAATCTCACCTTTTAAGTGCAAACTAGAACTCAGTTTTAACTACCGAGCCTAACTTCTTTAGGCCTCTTTAACACTGCCTCTTTAACAGTAGGTTGAAAACAGTTCATTGGCTTCTCAAAAAAGTCAGGTGTCGCACAAAGACACTCACAAACACTCTAAAAATAACTTTAAGCTGCTTATCCACAAGGTCAGAAAGCAGCAGATGCTCCAAACTGCAAACAACCGAAGCTTTACAAAGACCTTCCAATACAGGAAATACTATTGACAAAAGCGACAGTGTTGCCTCTAGCTCACAGCTCATTCTATGCAGTTCTCCAGACATCAGCTGATGCTCAGTTATTCTCAAACTAGTTTAACTGGCTTTAAACGTAGGGGGAATATTGAATATTCAGGTCTTGATGTTGATCACACTGTGTCAGAAATCTTCTCCATGTGCCTACTCTAGTGGTTTCTTTCCAACTATTCGTCAACCTCCAACTCACGTGATCTTTCCATGAATGTAATTTCATCTTTCTATGGAGCCTGAGAACTGTCTTGGAGAAAACCAACACAGCCTTGACATATCACAGCCTTTACTCTAACGTATTTAATGTACTTCCACATAATGGAAATAGTGGCAATGACTGGGCCTCGGGTTTCCCCTACAACGCTTTTCTTTTCTGGCCGTGGCAGGTCTGTGTTTGGTAGGGTATCGTGTTTATCACAAGTTAGAAAGCTTCTATTTGCAGACCTTGAAAAACAGTCTAACTAGACCATCAATTAGCGTGCCCTGAACACTAGTAAAGTGATTCACGGATAGGCCAGTGTAGCGGATTTAACGATCCTGCCTAAAGTTCAGTTTATCTAGCTTAAAAAAGACGAAGGACAAAGTCAGTCCTCCTGGGATTTGGATCTTTGATTTAGGGAGTCTAGATATTTCAAATCCAATATTCTCCCTCCCAATCCAGCTAGGCTTTTTTCTTCCTTACTGTGCTCTTTCTATTTATTTATTTATTTATTTTTAAAGTTCAATGTTTTCCCTAGAAAGGGGTACAGAAAATATTTGATTACTGAAGTAAGAATTTATAGGCTGAAACAAAGCCACAAGAAATACTGCAGCCTGTCAAAGGTGATAGGTGCTCTGATTACCCTTTACTGCATTCCCTAGGCTCAGCATTTCATTAAATAGCAATGCTTCCTTTTAAAAATAGATTTAACACCCTGGTGTCCTGCAGTTCCTTCACGTTTATAGCCAAAGCTACGTGCAGGAAAGACTACTTTCCTCAGAAATTATACGTGATTTTCAGTTCCAACATTACTGGCTGGATTTATTAAGTTCAGGTAATACCTGAAATAGGTAAAAAAAAAAATACTAAAATAGATTAAAAAAAAAAATCTCTAAGAATCTCTCTTGAACTGCATCACAGAATCACAGCCAGGTTGAGGCTGGAAGGGACCTCTGGAGATCATCTAGTCCAACCTCCCTGCTCAAGCAGGGTCACCTACAGCATGTTAGACACGGCAGCATCCAGGCAGGTTTTGAGTATCTCCAGAGAAGGAGACTCCACAACCTCTCTGGGCAACCTGTGGCAGTGCTCTATCACCCTTACCATAAAGAAGTTCTTCCTTATATTCAGGCAGAACTTCCTGTGTTTCAGCTTGTGCCTGTTGCCTCTTGTCCTGTCACTGAGCACCATGGAAAAGAGTTTAGCCCTATCCCCTTGACACCCTCCCGTAAGATATTTGTAGGCATTGATAAGATCCCCTCTCAGTCTTCTCTTCCCCAGGCTGAAGAGGTCCAGCTCTCGCAGCCAGGACTCGAGATGAGGCCTCACCAGGGCAGAGGAGAGCGGCAGGATCACCTCCCTCCACCTGCTGGCAACACTCTTCCCAATGCACTCTAGGACACCATGGGCCTTCTTGGCCACAAGGGCACATTACTGCCTCATGGTTAACTTCTTGTCCACCAGCACTCCCAGGTCCTTCTCGGCAGAGCTGCTTTCCACAAGGTCAGTCCCCACCTTCTACTGGTGCATAGGGTTATTCCCTGCCTAGGTACAGGACTCTGCACTTACTCTTGTTGAATCTCAGGAGGTTCCTCTCTGCAGCACAGCCCTCAGGTGTGTCAGCCACTTCTACCAGCTTGGTGGCATCAGCAAACTTGCTCAGGAGGCACTCTGTCTCCTCATCCAGGTCACTGATGAAGAAGTTGAACAGGATGGGACCCAGCACTGAGCCCTGGGGGATGCCACTAGCTACAGGCCTCCAACTAGACTGCTGATCACAACCCTCTGAGCTCTGCCTTTCAGCCACTTCTCAATCCACCTCACTGTCCACTTGTCTAACCCACACTTCCTGAGCTTCTCTAGGAGGATGTTATGGGAGACACTGTCAAAAGCCTTGCTGAAGTCAAGGTACACAACATCCACTGCTCTCCCCTCATCTACCCAGACAGTCATTCCAATAAGCACAATTTCCCCCGAGAGAATCCATGCCGACTACTCTTGATCACCTTCTTTTTCTCCATATGTCCACAGATGACATCCAGAAGGAGCTGTTCCATCACCTTTGCAGGGATGGAGGTGAGGCTGACCGGCCTGTAGTTGCCCAGGTCCTCCTCCTTGCCCTTCTTGAAGACTGGAGTGACAGTGGCTTTCTTCCAGTCCTCAGGCACCTCTCCAGTTCTCCAGGACCTTTCAAAGATGATGGAGAGCGGCCTAGCAATAACATCCACCAGCCCCCTCAGTACCCGTGGGTGCATCTCATCTGGGCCCACAGATTTGTGGAGGTCTGGTTTGCCTAAATGACCTCTAGCCTGATCCTCCTCAACCAAGGGAAAGTTTTCCTTTCTCCAGACCTTCTCCCTTCTCTTTAGGGTCTGGGATTCCTGAAGGCTGCTCTTAGCAGTAAAGACTGAAGCAAAGAAGGCATTCAGTAATGTGGCCTTCCCTGCATCCTTTGTCACCAGGGCCCCTACCCCATTCAGCAGTGGGCCCACATATTCCCTAGTCTTCCTCTTGCTGCTGATGTATTTGAAGAAGCCCTTCCTCTTGTCCTTGACATCCCTTGCCAGACTTAATTCCCCATGGGCCTTAGTCTTCCTTGTTGGATCCTTGCATGCTCTGACAATGTTCCTGTAGTCCTCCCAAGCGGCCTGTCCCTTCTTCCACATTCCGTGTGCTTTCTTCTTCTGAGTTTTGCCAGAAGCTCCTTGCTCACCCATGCAGGTCTCCTGTCCCCTTTGCTGGACTTCTAACTCATAGGGATGCACCACTCCTTAGCGTGGAATGAATGAATAAATACCCTCCTGAGAGAAATCAGGAAATGCTTTAAGAAATATATATTAAATTAAATGAGGTGAATTTGGCTGTTATTTTCTCTGAAGGAGGACAATACATACAAACATTGATGCATGCCAGAAGAAATTAGATCTTTTGCTATGTATTAACAAAAAAAATCCAGCACAGTTTGGGATAGGAAGTGTCTATAGCACTAGTTAATATTGTTTGCTGAAACTACATGCTTTTTCTATACTGATTAGGATACTGTTTCAAATAAAATGACTGCCCACTTATTAAAAACAAGAGATATCACACATCTATGTAGGTGGAAATATTAACATAATATTGAAAAGAGCAACTATATTTTCAAATAAATCTTTTTCTTGAAGTAATAGAGATAAATAGCTTCGCTCTGTAAAATGCTTATCTAATTAGAGACAACAGCAGGAAAGCTGAATTGATGTACAGTTAACCCAGGCTCACAATACAACACTTTCTACAAGATGTCAAATTTCCATTTGCTTCTTTCATCAGCAGAAAACTCATTAAGCATCAGATTAGGTTAATGTAATACTACCAGAAGTCAAGATAGAAAAATAATGAAACACAATATTTTGTCTGAGAAAGAAATGTAAACTGGAGCATCCCACCAACAAGTTTTAAAAGTACTGTCCAACTTCAGCGAACTACCAATAGGAAAAATGTTTCAGTACTCCCTTTATATAAAAATCTTTTATAAAATCTCAGCAAAACATGGCCAGAATTCCATAATACTTCCTACAAGTCAAGATGTTGCCTCATCTCGAGTCCTGTGTCCAGTTCTGGGCTCCCCAGGACAAGAGAGACATGGAGCTACTGGAGAGAGTCCAGCGTAGGGCTACAATGATGATCAGAGGGCTGGAGCACCTGCCCTACGAGGAACGGCTGCGAGAGCTGGGCCTCTTCAGCCTGGGGAGGAGAAGACTGAGGTGGGATCTGATCAATGTGTACAAGTACCTGAAGGGAGGGTGTCAAGGGGACGGGCACAAACTCTTTTCAGTTGCCCCATGTGGCAGGACAAGGGAACACATAAGGAATTTTATATTGCCAATTTTTACATATGACTACTTCATGCACTCACAAGTGATATAAGGCAGATATTACAACATATTCCAGGTCAACACTTGAGTCCAAACCGCTAGACACATATGACAGACAGTCTGCAGAATTTAGCACTTTAGTACCTAGGGACAAATAGAAAACATGAAGACAAGTGTAAACTCATACAGGTATGCCGCTCAGCCTCTACGAGCAGCTTTCAAAGCCAGCTCTAAACTTAATCTAATTAGAGTGTTAACAGTAAAGCCTAATCATCACAGTGATTATGGCATGGAGTTTTACTATGGCATTTTAATTACTGTGGTGTTTAAGTTTGCCAGTTTGCTTACAAGATCCTGCACTAATAAACCACATTATTTGCACAGTCAAAAGTGAATGGGAAATGTTTTAGTGGGAATCTCCTGAAGTGCTAAGCTGTATCTCATGAGAGGAGAAGGATGCTTTGGAGAGGACACCAGAAGACACCAAGCCAGCTCAGATAAAGCCTGCACCACTGAACTTCAGAGAGATGAAGAATTTGCTCTAACAGTAAAAGTTCTATTCTCTTTTCTTTTAAGAGGGTCATTAGGAAGTTAGTGCATCTGAGCTCAGTATCATTTCTCTGCTGGCAGCATGCTAAATCACTAAGGGTCACGATTCCACAGAATCTTTCCTGTATCGGGGTTCAGAGATGATTTCCTGCTGAATTCAGAAAAAAAGAAGAAAAACCTCTTTGATTATCCCCTCAGATTTCTGATTATCATGCAACGGTGCACCGTACACTGCTGACGACACACTTACGTGAACTCGAAACAATATATTCACTGTGTGGTGTCCATTCATTCTTCATTAATACGAGTGTAGGTTAGCAGCCATCTCCCTACTACTCGAACTGTAAAGCTTCTTATTCTCATGTTCACCTTTGGAGACCTAAGCACATAACTGACTCCAGCGTCATGAAAACATCAACAACAATCACTTCAGTAACAGAGACAGAGAATCAAATTTGTACTTTCCCTCTTCTACAGTTTCACAATGAAGTCTCAGTGAAATTCAAGTCTCAAGTGTTAATCTTCAAAATGCTCCGTGACATAACATTAACATATCTGGAATGATTTTATTACAAAAATGAACTGCAATTTCTGAATAACGTTAAACGGTTGTCCATTTGGAACACTTCAAAGACTGTTTATAAGAACACATTTTTCTTTAGTGCCTCTTTCTTTTCAGCATTACTCTCAGTACTTATATCAGAGCTTGCAATGTGTGTATGTTACCTGATTCTTCTTGTTCCTCTCCACCTACGTCCAACTATATTAAGGTCCTATTGCTCCTGAATCCAACAGCAGCTTGTTGGATTAACAGGTAAGAGCACTGGCTGCCTTCGCTAACATGCACCTGAAAAACCAGGAGGATCTTTAAAGACTGCACTATAAAAAAAACTGAAAGGGTACATACTGGCTGGAAGAGGCTTTAAGGGTATATATAATGTCATAGTAACTAATCAGAATCCTGCCTCTGTCACTCCTACCAAGCCCCTGATTGATACCACTGTTACTTCTGTCTAGAAACCATCCTGTCATGTGGTAATAAGCATTCTCCAATGTGAAAGGCTAAAATAATAGAAGTAAGGAGCAAATTAGCAAAACAAAACAATTTTCCAAGGTCATGCCAGTATTCTCAAAACAGCTTACATTAAACTAATTAAAACACATAAACACAAACAGAAAAGTTGGAACTAATGACAGGTCTTGGCATCCCAAACATTAAAACACAATAATTCAGCTAATTTGGATATTTATTTTTATTTACATTCTACGTCTTCTAATTCTTGCCTTTTCTTTGCACTAGCCAGCAAAAAAAGATAGAAATCTGTAATAAAACTCTTCTTCATAATCAGGCCATATATGACTCAGGACCATTTAATTCTGTATTGATTTTTTTTCTTTTTTAATCATACCCAATATAAAACTGATTCCTTATCCTCTGAAGACAATGCAGATGACAAATAGAAATTTGCAGAGCAGCATAATAAAGACTATCACGTCTTCTACTCAACATCCCATGTAGGAGCAAACCTCTCCTTTGCCTTGATAGATGCAATTCAAAATGGGGTATGGTGTGAAATCAAAATATTGGAACTGTCAAATATAATCTCTCTTCTGGTACACCATGCAAAATATGCAAAATTGCTTTTTTTTTTTTTTTTTTTTTTTAATGGGGAAGAAAGCTATTTTATTGCTTTATCAGACCAAGGCCTGGAAGATGAATCAGACTTGCCCTGAGGAATGTATCGTCTAAGAAGACAGCTAAAACAAACCGCACACACCAGAAAAGAGGGCTTTTCTGCGTCAGAGGGAAATCTGTAGCTGGAAGAAAAGCTTTTTACTACAGAGAAGTAGGTACTGGAGAGCTTATGGGCCTAACCCTCCTCCTGATTGAGATGCTACCTTGCACTGTGAAAGCAGGCGTTTTTAAACACACACACACACACATTTTCTATCTACATTATAGCAGAACAAGGCTCAATTCTTTCTAGAAAAGGCCTGATTTGCGTTAATTTTATGTCTGCCGTGCTTTTATGTCTGGCCCCAATTCCAGGTCATTAGTTCCCGCTTCGGATCCTATCACCCGACCTAGTTGAAGCTCTGCCGTGTGACAGCACCACAGCTCCCCGTATGAACTCTGCCGTCTCCTCCTCCAGCCTATCTTCTGGCCACGGTCACACCGCAATCCTAACCTGCAGACCACTCACGAGCTCTGATTTTCTGAGCTTCAGGCCCAGCACTTCTGGACACACTTGTGGATTAGACACTTGTTTAACCTCAACTTTTTACCAGGCTCCAAATTCAGTTTTAATCCAAACTGAATCCATTACCCAGTCACAATACCACAAATATCATTTTATTAATTTAGTCCTTAAATCGGACATTATTCAGTTGCAAGTAGAAGCCTGTTCTGTATCCTTTTTCCTTAACAGGATGGCAGTTTAATGACAGCCGAGGCTCCAGTACTGCCTGTCGGAGAACTCTGGCTGAGCGTATCACTGCTTCTGTTTTGTGCATATTACTACTGCTTTCTAAATGCACCTCTGCAAAGTGAAGTCTTGTTTCTCCTAATTTAGACAATGTACTTCTTTATTAGCATATTCTGCACATTACCCAGAATCTTTGGGAATCATTACTTTTGCTTTAAATGCTAACAGAACTACATTCATTGGGTTCAGAAACTTGTCACACTGATTTCTAAACTGAAGCAAGGAAAATCATAAAAAATGACAATAAAATACATGTATAATAGTAAATGATTATTTCCTTCTTTAAAAAATCTGAAAACAGTAACAGAACTGCTGTCATAATATGTACTATTTACATAAAATGATTTTAAAATCCCCTAACACCATTACTGCTGTACAAACATATTAGATAGTACATTTAAATATGAATAAGCCTTGAAAAATGATGAATTTCCAAGCGATGAGCACTCAGCGTAACTGCAGCCTCACAAACATATTTGTTTCATTGTTAATTTTTTAAGGTAATGTATTTTCAACTGCCAAATTGTAATTATGTACTTCTACACCTCACTACTATTGTTGGTAGAAGATACGGAGCTACGCTAGGACATGCAACACACAGCCAACATGTAGCCTGCACGACATCACTGATCACTGTAGGCTTCCCAGGCACCTACAGGAAGCCTAAATCAAAGCTAGATGTGCTTCAGTCTAACTCTGAGAAGCTTCGTTAATAGAAAATTTCAGCTTTTTGTCAGATTCAGTGTGTGTGCTCTGTTCTTAAGAATTCTGCTTAAACAATTTTCTATCAGCTGCAGTTAGACACAGTATATTAGACTAAATCAGCATTTAATCAGACCTAGCGTGGCCATTCCTGTGGGATGCGCAGAGGAGGCACCAAGGCTGAAGCTCTCACTGAGAGGCAGTTCGGAGACCTGGGATGCAGAACCCCTTCCTCTCCCCAGCGTGGACTTGCTCCCCAAGCCCAGTGGCACTGGGGCATCTTCCACAACTAAGGGATGACAAAGATTACCTTCTGAATGTATGTGTGTTCTTCAGTTAAAATGTGCATTACATTTGCAATCATTTTAACTGGTACTACAAAGAATAGCCTGTTAGGCTCAGTTTCCTGTGGTGAGCAAGAGAATTCCAGGTGTCTGGAATAATTCATACAAATTCTATCATTTCAGTTATAAACATGTCCCCCAGTGCTCCATATCCAAGGAAGTTACAGCATAACAAGATGTGTTATATTCACTTTATTTATTTAATATTTGAAATTCATTAAACAGATTCCGTGTTTGTCCTAAAGTTTCTCTCTCTCCATCTGAACCAGCTAATTATCAATAGCTTCCAAATCAAGAGAAGAAAATACTATTTCCTAGAATTTGAAAGAGAAACCTTTCAACGTCCCTTTGCAATATGAAAACTTGCTTCTTTTTCCCCCCAAATCAAATGCATTTTACCTGTCTAGCACACACAGCATAGAACCAGGATTGGTGGTGTAGAGACAGTGCTAAGCATCACAGTCCTGCCCATAGTGTTGCAACCTGATATAAACTGCATGAGTTTAAGCAAATAGTTTGGATGACAAACTAGTAAACAGACTGCAGTGAAGCAAATCAGCTACATGGGTGCCTCCCCTTCAGAACTGGGTGTGTAGATCAGATCAAACACGTATCCTGTAGTTAATTCTCTCTATATATGTAAGTATTATCTTACCATTGCCACAGGGAAATACATCTCTAATGCTTGTGTTTAGTCTAGCATTCTGTCCGTACGGCTTCCTTGTAATTTGGATGCAGCGCAAATATCCTCTAATAAACATGGTAATTTTGAAAAAAGCTGTTAACTTCTTTCAGATCCATATATTTTACTCTTAGTGGCATCCATTCAGTACTCACGCGCAAATAGATGGACAGAACAACCTATTTGTAATTCTTACTCAGTAACACACAGTAAAATATTTTAGCTGAGAAAAGGGTAAGAAACAATTTACACCAAAACCAAATTCTTATTTGAACAATATTGAGACAGTAAGGATATCGCTCAGAGTAGAAAAGGAGTTAAAATCCTAACAACCTTTGGTGCCAGCGTTCAGATATCAACCACTAGCAGAGCTGTCTTCTGGAAATTATAAATGTATTAACAATTATTAAACTAACCTTTTAATTATAAACTTCTAATTCCCTTCTAATTTCCATATACCGCTAAGAGAAAATCTCAATCGAACAAGTAGCTTCCAACTTTCCAACACACCTCCAACAGTCCTCAAATAAAGACTAGGAAAACTGCTGGAGGCACACAAGGAAATACTTCAACAGATTAGTTTGGAAAATGCAGCTATGACTGCATATATATCATCTACAGAAGAGTGAGGCAGAAATCTCTGATGCAGATTAGGCCTGAACGGATTTGGACTAAAGAGAAACACACCAAGTGCAGCAATGAAAACAGAGAGGCCAATACTAATTTTGAGAAGCTGTCATCATGATGAAAACATTCCATTAGACGCTTCAGAACAGTAACAGCCTTTGCTAGGGTAAAGAAGATCTATGAATAAGATGGGGAGAATAGGAAGAAAACACAGGAAAATCTCTTGCTTTTCTGGATCTAGCCAGAAAGACCATCTAGACTTCGTTTCCAGTCAGCAAAGCCACCAAAGACATTTTTAGAAGTGATACAGAAGAACACCTAGAAAAAAACCAAATATCACATTGGAAATATTTTTTATCCTTAAAAGGCAAAAAACTCTGCAAACCTATCAAACAAAATAAATTCTTTTAGAAATCCCTTTAAAAGAGAGAGATTTGAAAAATAAGGGGCAACAAAGCATCAGGCTGGACCTCAGGAGGACAGCGGTCATTGGGCGCCATCCATTCCTGGAACATCATTTCAGGTCAAGGCAGGACTTTAAGCAGGCATGCTACTAATCCTGGCCAGAACAACAAGACTGTAAATTCTGATCGTAAAAGTAAAATCACAGTGCTTAAATCACATGTGTGGCTTCACAACAAATAAAGTTAACTGTGTTTCGCAGGATTTATATCAACTTTTGTAAAATAATCATATTTCATCAGAGCCAGGTCTAGAGTCTCGGCTTCCGTCAGTTCGTAATATATTTTGGAGGTGTCCAGAGTCATGAACTATCTTCCATCACTTGAGCCTCTCCAGAGAGACCGTAGTCTGCTGTCCCTCAAGGGTAGTAACCTTCTGTCCATCAAGGGAGATGTCTCTTACTCTGGCACTGTCACAGGTCTGCCACATGGCAATATCAGCCCTCAAACTAACCTTTGTAGATCAGAGATGTATTTGAGAACCTGCAAATATCTACAGGACATCTTGGCATCATGTAGTGTACGCGCAAATATAAAAATGCATGCATGGGCCAACGTTTTCAAAACGAATGAGTACACCCTAAAGCCCATAGCTGTATTTTTGAGAACACAAGCACCTGCAGTTCCTAGGGAAGTCAGCACCTATTTATTTAGGAAGTTAATTTCAGCTTTTAGTTATTTATGTAGTATCAGGAAAGGGCAAGGCTGCTTTACCGAATTTAGAATCCACTCACACTACTGAGTTCGAACGAACAGAAAGTGAACTTCACTTCCTAACGCCGGAGCAGGGGCCTACGGTGCGGTGACAGACTACCGTACGGGGAGGCAACGCAGCCGTAGGTCGGCTCCGATGCAGTTGCAGGGAGCAAAGTCCAAGCCTACTTCCTCTCTCCCTACCGGCCGTACTGCCTGACAAGAAGCCAAGGTTCGAACTCCCCAGGCCCCCAAATTTTGAGTATTTCTGTGTTTAAATGAAAAAAAATGGAAATAAATTATAGCTTTAAAATTAAACTGGAGCACTTTGCACAAAAGCAGCTGATAAGGCGAATATTTAGTTCAGTAAAATTAGGTGGAGTAATTTGCATATAACAGTATTCCTGCTGGAAAACCAGTTAATCTACTCACTGCTAAATACAGGCATTACATATAACAGAAAATTTACCATTAACAGCATACAAAATTGTTGTCTTTAGAAAAAAATTCAACTTCACATAGAAAAAAAAGAACTACAATCAAGTAAACACATATTCTACCTTCATCTAAAGACACCATAGCTTTTCTTTATTTGCTGCAGGGTAACTTGACAATATGCCATAAGACAACTGTATATTCAGTGTAAAATGATTTTTTTTTAAGAATCACAAATTAAGAATAAAACACTAGCTTGTGAGAAGACTTCATACGCACTAAGAGCTTTTTCAGGCCTTAAAATAAAACAAGAAAGTCTAGGCCAGAACAATGCTACTGTAGTTAAAGAAAATTCATCAACCAAGCTACCAAGATTTTAAAACTGAAATGAATTTTAAAATCTTATCTTTACTGTTATTCTCCAGGAGTTCTCATTCTGTTTTACTTTCAGTTAGAAATACAAATACAAACACACGGATGCTGAAAATCAGCCTAAGTACTCACTGCACGTTCATCTACATTTTTCTAAAAAACAAGTACATGACCACCTGCCTTGGAAACTCGCTGCTGCCTTAGACTTTTCTTCAGCACCTTCCTGCTCGTCAAAGATGTGGTGGGGGTTTTAGCAAAAGGTAGCGTCTCCCGGCCTCGCTGCTCTCGCTCAGCCTTCTGCTCTCCGGGCATGAGCGCTTCTCCTCCCAGAATCCCTCCCCTGCCATCCAAACTCCAAGATCGCCTGGTTATGCACACCCACTACATTTCCAAAGAGTTCTGCAGATTGGGAGTGACCATATTTCTCAAGACTGGGGATTCTTTTTGTAATTCCTCATTTCCCTCTTTCCTGGGGCAAGCCACAAACCTCTGACTGTAGTGGGCTTAGCATGAAAGAGTGTTTTACAAAGAGGAAAACACGGAGCTTGTACATCAGTACGTGCATATTATGTTCTACTACAGTTCCAAAAATCATTTTTACAGTTGATCCTGTAATACTCAAATTAACGTGTGCGACTTATTAGCCATATTCTATATTTCCAAGTGAAAGATCTGAAGACATTCACTGCTGCAGCTTAAATTAATGTTTCTTCTTTTTTGCACAATTCCACATTATTCCTCATTTTTTTGCAATTTCTGCAGTAGCAAGTGTGAGTCCTAGTTAGTGATCAGAATCACAAGGTGTCAGGGAGACACATACACGCACACAGGGAAAAGGCACATCACTGTCAATGAGTTCACACACCAAACAAAGATATAAACTTGTTGGTAGAACAGAGAAAAGCAAGAACAAAAATAAACAGCAAGTGGTCAACACAACAGAAAAATCAATACAAGAGGAAAAGCCTTCCAGCAGGTGTTCAGCTAGAAAATTTTTTTTATGTAGCAAATATGTGTAATTTCCTACATAAAATTTAGGTTTAAATGTCTCAAAAGCTTGGGAAATTATAGCAGCATGCGAATGCCTTTTTCTTCACTGCATATTTAACCATGGATTTCTAACAGGACTCCGACATTTCCATAATTGACCATCGGAAGAAACCAGTAGTCTTTAACAGTGCTGTCATCTTCTAAGTGACTGTAGACCATCATCTCCATTTCAGACCACTATTGCTGATATATGCAAAGTAAAAACTTCCGGAAATCTTCAAGCTCTTCTTTTTACATCCCAGCTCTTGCTATCTCTGCAAACCTCGCATCTCCAGGCACGTTCTCAATGCTCAGAGGCCACCAGGGCATTCAATGGCTACGGCAAACTGGAAAGGCCAGGCTGCTCTCGGCACCTTCCGCTTACCACTCAGCCTCAAATCACAGCACGCATCTCTTTCACAACGTGCATAAAAAAACATGCAAGACAGACTTTGTTATTCCTGTTAACTACCTGCTAAATTCAATGACTGAAGTCTCCCAGAAAATGAGCAGAATACGACTTCCATATTCTGTTCCTGTTCAGACGTACCAGGAGATGAATGTAAAAACATGCAGAAAGATCAATAGTGCGGCAGGAGTTATAGGCACCAAGTAAGACAGAGAATGAGGTTTCTGCAGAACGCTGCACTGGGTTCAGAGCGAAAGAACACCAATTTCATATGACACAAAGCTCTGTTACCTTTCCTTTTAAATTACATTAAAGTCCAACTTATTGGAAACAAGATATAAATGCTCTCAGAATCAGATCAGATCTGATTAGCATAATGTTGTCTTCACTCTTCCTCCAAGTGAAAAGTTTAAGGAGGAGAATTAGAAGTACTGAAAGCCCATGTCAACTTTCTAGTGCTTTTCCTGTTGTTTTTATATTCAAAAAGAGGCTTCTGGTCAAAACCATCCTACATAGAAAAGAATGAAAGGTACCCCTGCATAATCCATGATCAGATACACAATTCTCAACCTCCATTTTTCTCCCCTCAATTTTCCTTTGGGAACTTTCCAGCTTCTGTAGAAAATTTCTATCTACTGTCATGAATTCACTATCCTTGTAAACTAATCTTGATGAAGCACGAAGAGAAAATTAAATTGTTCTTAAAAGAAGTTACAGTGAACTTATTCCTGAGCTTCAAAGCAAGGAAACAGGTCATCCCTAGCCTCTCACAAGGAGTCCACTGTGACTAAACGTTTCTTACCTCTTTTAAGTTAACAAGATCTTAAACTCAAACGCTGATCAACGTTAGGACTCAAATGAAAGTATCATGAAACTAATATAATGAGAAAGCTCAACGTTTAAAAGCTGTGAAGTTCTAAGTGTGTTTCCTTTTCCCAAATGTCTGTAAAGAAGATAGTCAAAGGAGTGGGTACTGTTTGGGGCAAACTTGGTCATGGGGAAACCAATGGACTTCCAGCACATGCTTATCCTCCACATTACTGAGAAGTTTAGAGTTGTCCCCCTCTTCTTTTCCTCTAATAGCATGGTTGGATTTACTCCTGTCACGTTGTCTCCTTTATAGCTACATTTTCTGTCTTATAGTTGAAAAAGTTTCCCACGGTTTGGCAGGACTGAATGATTTAATGAGTCCTTCCACCCTACCACAAGTTACGGTGCTTGACTCCA
The DNA here is from genome assembly GCF_028389875.1 of Rhea pennata. Classification (NCBI taxonomy): domain Eukaryota; kingdom Metazoa; phylum Chordata; class Aves; order Rheiformes; family Rheidae; genus Rhea; species Rhea pennata. The sequence goes on from NC_084664.1 coordinate 159,605,836, forward strand.
TCTTCACCGTATCACCTGTAACTTTTCTTCTCTGCTGCTCTGCACCCACGGAACAGATACCTCGAGACAGTACATCAGGGCACCGCGTCGCTATCACCGTCCTGATCCTGAAAAGTGTAACTGAGCAATTAAAGCGATTCAGTCAAGAGTACTTAGCCACGAGAAATGTTGTAGGAGCAGTCCTTTAAAACCCTCTAAAAACAGGAAATTGGATGATGATTTCATCAGCTTATCTCTAACTTTTTAATTCAACTTGCCGTAGCAGCACTTGCTAAGTAACATCGGTACAAACAGAGCACCGGTCCCTTCCTCCTCTCAATCGTGCAAGCTTCTCTTTATTGGAGCCTGCCTTCCAACTAGCTTTGCAGCTCTTCAGGATACAGCTCATTTCCTTGCGTCTCTGCTGGTGGCAATATTGGTAATAAACAGTATGACTGCTGCACGTTCATAATATCACATTTGGTAATAAACAGTTGCAGCATGGATGAATCAAAACCATGGTTTGAGAGCAGCTAAATTATCTTCCATCAAAACGGTCAAACGTGAAAACGGACATTTTAGTTACCGCAGAAGGTTATAACTTAGATTTTCTTGACCAAGCACTGAAGAGCAAAACGTAGACTTTAGCCGCCAATTAGCTGGGCTCTGAAAAACAGCTTCTCCCCCAGCACCATTCTGCCACGCTGCACCCTTTAGGACATATAACTTAAACAGGGGGGAGGGCAAGAGTTAAAACCAGCAGTGGCAAAAAAAAAACAAAAAAAAACAAAAAAAAAAACCACACAATTAGTAGGAATTGCCACAATAACCTTTGTCAGAGTAAATTTAAGGTATAAGGCACAGAGATAGTTCCTATGGCAACCGCTGGCACTTGCAAGGTACCATTAATGAGGAATGCAGTATCTGCCACACAAGAAACCGGACGCAGCCCTGGCCTGACAGTCTATTTAAAGACCTACTGGTTTCTCCCCTGCCCCCTTTTTCAAACTGGAAAGTAAACTGCCGCACAAATATCATTAATATACATATTCTTCTAATTTTGCATTCTCTTACCACCCACTGTCTTCACTCACTGATCTGTTAAGACCTCAGCGTAAGCTTTATTTAAATTGAGACGATCAGATTTACAGCCATCACACGCGTTTCCCCTCCTCTTTGCAAAATAAATTTAGCTCAGCACATACAAAGGCCATGCCAAGTAGCACGACGGGAAACGCTCGGCGTGTGCACCCTGAAACGTGCAGTGGCAGGACTTCAGATAAAATAACATAGTTTCATTTTTTGTGAGGAACGTTCTGAAACTAAGACAAATAAGAATTTTAAAACAATTTGACAATGCAGCATGCAGCTATTATTTTTACAAAACATAACTTACCAGTTGGAAATTACTTCAAATGTATTTTTGATATTTTTTTCCAAATACACACATACATTGTGATTCAAGAAGAACTTTAAAAACAGAAGAAGTTTCTTCTTTTTCCCTTACAAAGTGACCATTTTGCTTTCATTTCTAGTAATTAGCAAAAAAACATTTTTTTTTTTAATCACAATCCCGGACTGTCATTCCTACCACAGGCACTTTCTTTAAAGACAACACTGCATGAATTTATTCCTACGGCCATGACAGAGTTCACATGGGAGGGGGGATCACGAAAAACTAATAAATTGCGGGCTGCTGCTCCTCCTTGCTGTGGCACTTCTGAACACAGGAGTGGACGCTGGGTGTTGTTCAAAGCCACCAGCACTTTAAAAGCTCAGGCCAGCTACAAGCTATTTTTCAGCTACAGCAGGATCACAGAGATGCACATGGTTCATATAAATTGCCACGTACTGCAACTGCCCTCACTTTTAATGCAGGTACTGCTTGGTAAAACTCTCTTTTCTCGTGAAGTTCCTCCTTAATCCAGCCTAGTTTTGTTCAGATCAAGCTGAATCTCTATATGGTGGAGGAATCCTTCACTAAGAAACTTCCTTAAGAGCTCAGAAACGGCTATAAGCTATTACCATTACCGTATTCGATCGTCTTCATCGATCCCAACAGGTAGTTTTTCTCATTCTAAAGATTGCATATTAGATATAAAACCTTTCTTTAAATAATAAATCTCCTAAAGCTAGGGCACCCAAGGGCACGCAGTACAAAACACAAAGCAAGGGCAGTTGACGATTCAGGCAGGTTAAGCGTGGCCTCTGCCACGTCGTGGCCAAGCTTTCGCCCTGGTACTACCAGGTGTTAGAGCTCTTCGAAGCTGTTGAAGCTCTGGCAGCTCACAGGAGCTGCACAACTAATTAACACTGTTTTGACACAGAAGATACGTCTGAGAACGAAGCTTTGCTGATGGAAGCCACCCTGGAAGGAACCTCGAGTAAGCTGTAAATATATTTTTTATGTTGCAACCTCATTAGTCAAAGAAAACGATCTTAGCTAAGCCGCGTCGGTGGCCAGGACTTTGCCACGTACGCTTGGCAGCGACTCCAAGCTGAATTAATATTCTGCCACGTGTCCTGCAGCACTGACATCTAGTTCCTTTTGAACTGAAAAAAAGACACGGAATAAACATAGCAGGAGAAATACGGATGGTAAACTCTTAGAGCTGAACCAGTTTAGAGATCCAGAGTTCCTCCCGCAGTGACTCAACAGCTTCTTCCCAAAGCAACCGCAGTTCCTGGGGACTTATTCAGGAAAGAGGAAAAAGGATTTTAACTATTAAAGGCATGCAGCCACACTAAACCACTGCCCAGCTCTACTCCGCAACGTTGGGCATATCTAGTTTCAATGTGTGCCTGAATTTATCTATAAATTTTTAACTTTAGACTAAGACTAGAATTTCTAACTCTGTCTTGTAACTTACAACACCCTCAACTGTTTCAAAAAATGGTAAAGCAGGTTGCTGTTGGTCCTGCCTCTCCATTGCTTTCACCCTTTGTATCCTTACTAAAACAAACAAATCAATAAACTGTTTAACTGCCTCAGCAACAGCTGTAATAGATAGCAAAAAATTAATAATTAAAATAATTTTTAAATTTTTTTAAAAAGAAAGTCACTATCAATCCTCTCAGGCTACTAAATTTCAAAAAAATATATATAATACATTCTTCCATTTATGCTGTGTGTTTGCTTTCTGGTTTTTTTTTATTTTATTTTTAAGTGTTTGCTCAAGAGTAGCAGCATCGACAGTCCGAAGTCACACCACAGTCCCCCTTTGCTACCCGTACAAACACAAGACCAAAAAGGCTACGTTAAAAACAGCATCATTACGGGAAACGCTGTATCAAATTCTCTATACTGTATAGTTTCAAAATTATGAGCTTTGATTCCTATAACAAAATCTTGAACTATGTCCACTGGAAGGCTGATCCGCAGAAAATATTTTAATACTCTCAACGTGGGAGGTCTCGGGCACGGAGAAGCCTGCAAGAAGATTTCGGGCTCTAATACTGGCCAAATACTTTAAAGCCAAATTGATCGGCTCTAGTCCCCTTGGAAAATTCTGGGTAAAAGCAGAATCCCAAAGAAAGCTGCAACAAAAGTCAGTTTTGCCAAGCCAAGCTGTGGGGCAGTACCAAAACTGGTCCTGTCTGGGGAGGAAACTATAAGATGATCACAAAATAAAAAATAGTCAGTATTCTCCAGCAAGAACGGCCTTTCAAATTGCGGGGGCGAAAGGAGAGGGGGGATTTTTCAGAATCAAGTAACTCTTACAGGGGATGTACAATTAATTTTAAAAGTTAACTGTTCAAGTCAAGAAGATCAGACAAATTAAGGTGTATTAGAGGTTAATATGTGTAAATCTCAGAAGGATGCTATAGCATTAATGCATTACACATGGAAAGCAGAATCTCAAAACACAATCATTATCATATAATGTTGGAATACAGTATGGCATTACATATTTTGTAGAAAAAGGTCAAATATATTATAGGTATAGAAATTACAGAATGCTTTGACTTATATTTATTTTGAAAATAAGACCAGCAAGTGTCCTAGGGTGAAAATACATTTTTAAAGGAATTTTGTATCTCAACTTCCAGGGAGTAAAATCTTTCCAAAATATGAAATTAAGATGATGAAGAATTGTTTTTACACTTTAGCAAAGCCACATGATGACTCTTATTAACAAGCAATATTTTAATTATGAATTTTAAAGAACAGAATAGAAAAACCCAGGTACAACTTCCCTTTCTCCAGCCCCCATGACGAGCTAATATTTAAAAACAGAGATGGATCATTAAGGCGCAACACCAAGATAGTCCGGATTAAAGAATGTAACTTCAGCTGTTGAATCAAAGAGGAAAATTACAGCTAAAACATAACCTGCCTATAACAGCGAGAGAGAACTCGAGCTGTTCCAGAGTACTAGAAGTATTTAACGTTCATCGCAGTGAGATGGCTGAGGACGCCCAACGCAGCTTTCCCCCGTGGGGCAATACGCTGCGACGTGCCCGGCTCTGCTGGCACAACGCGTCCACGCCGCAGGTGAGCTGTTTGCTGAGCAGGCATTTTTGTTCCCTGAGTGGTAAAGACAGCCTGAAAGCACCGCATAAGGCAAGGAGTAATCTAAAAAGCATAGATATGGAGGCTTTAAGCATGCATACAGCACTGGACAGAAATCAAAGTATGCTGGAGTTCAGGGGGAGGAGAGCAGGGTTGCTATTACATTTTTGCGGAGTAAATACCACATTGCATTCAAATTTAGCAGAGAATACTGTATTTTTTTATAATTTAGAGTGTATAAATCAGGACATTATTCCCAGGAAGGCTTCGACTTTTTGCCTGGACCCCAGCCAGTACAGCGACTCCAGGGGTCCAGCAGAAAATCGGGACTCCACTTCTAAAGACACCTTTCTGACTTTAGAACAAGAAAGTCACAATAAAGGGGCTTTACACACTGCAGCATTCACCTAACAGCTTTCAGACTCCTCTTCCAGGTCACCGTCGTTCCAGCTTTCGTTTCCAGTCAACGCCAGAAGAAGGCCATGCCTGGCAAGACAAGAACCAACGCAAACTCCCGGGTTCAAATGACGGCTCTCCCTGAAGGGAAGGCTCATAACACAACTAGTTTAATTACACTTTTGGTCATCTAAAATAAATTAACAGGAATTATGTGTTTTCATTTCCCATCTCAGGAAATCTGTGCTACACTGTCACGACCTTTTTACAGGGGACCGGAGAGTAGGCAGAAAGCCGAATCAGCGCACCGTCCAAGTGTTACTTTAATAAATCCTTTGGCCACTAAAGCAGACCCAACTGGCGTCCGTTCAAGGCAATCCTCTTTCATCCCATTAATGCCGTCGCCACGTCACTACAGCCGCAGAACACACCAACAGTTCCTAAATACACTGTGTGCTATAGGGTAAATTAATCTATTTATCCATAGGTACCATCAACTCAGGTCTGACCTGGAGCTGTACCTATACTTGACTGCTCACTCTGTTACTGGCAGTGTGAACAAAAATGTCCCAAAATGCGTTGATAGCTTTCGTCCCCCCGTGGAGACGATGATTAATTGGGTAAAAAGCATTCAGTTCACTTCGCAGTTTCAATCTGTAACCTATAAAGCTTCCGCGTGCCCAGACCCGCTTCCCTTTGCATTGCCGGGGAGCACTGAAGGCACCAGACTGGTGCCTTCACCAGGTGTGGCTGAACCTAGAAAGTAATGCACCCAGCAGGCGTGCGCAGCAGGGCTGTGCAGGCACACGCTACTTCCACTAACACACCACTTCCAAGTAATCCGTGGGTCCGGAGGCCAAGAGCCTTTCACACTACACAGCACTACGCAGAGAAAATACAGGAAGGAAGGCTGAGCAAAGGAAGCAAGCCCTTGGAGGCAAGGTGCGGAGTGCCAGAAGAGGACACATGCTGGGCAGGTGGGCAATCTCAGCAGGCATAAACTGCTACGGCCACAAGAGGAGCCAGTTCTTATGGGCACGTGTCCAACACAGAAACACCAACACAACACGGCTGGCTTTGGGAAGAAGGAGCAAGTTTGCCACCCCGTAGGTGGACCTTTGAATTGCAGAATATTTTAGGTTGGAAGGGACCAGTCCAAGCCCCATACTCAGAGCATGGGGTGGCCACACAGATGCGCACTGGCAGCCCAGCACCATGTGTGTAATACTGGCCTCTCTCTTGCTCCCTAACATCTGTCTCACATCGTTTCAATTAGCTAGGTTCTAACTTGGACTTCATTGTAATGCATGAAGACCCACACGAAAATTTCACATAGGAAAACGTACAACTGAAAGACGGCAGAGAGCAGTAACGTCTCCTGGTTGTGCTGTCTACTGAGCAGGTTCAAGACAAGTCAAATTTTGAGAAAATTTTCTGCTCTCTCAATCACTGACAAACACTGGTACGAAAACCAGCATCAACTAGGAATACTTAGCTGTCTCCTTCCATGTTCAGCAAATCCACTAGAAAAGGAACAACCAAAATCCATATTTCCCATGGAAGCATTCCTTCCTTTGGAAATTAGTACTTTTGTTTTGATTCAGTTTTAATGAGGGACTAAAAGGCCGACAAGGAGCAACCATCATTCGCTACTTTTTTCTATAATCCACCAATGTCAAAATATGATTTTTCTAAAACCACAGTACAAGTCTATTGGCCTCAATGCGTGTGAGTAAAGGAAGTCTGTGCTCTGATCTCCACGACTTTCTTCAAGAAGAAATACACTTTTCTCCCGCTTAGCTTGCTACTCCACTGTCATCTAATGATTTAAGAAGCATTTATGAATTTTCCTACTTTTTGCCCTTCTCCCTGTTTCTCCAGCACATCTTTCACAGAAATGGAAAAACAGTGACAAAGTAGAAGCACTTCAGCCAATTTCTAATAGGTCTACACTTTGCTGAATGCTTCTATTTAGACTGTTAGTTACTAGGGACCTAAATCTGTTTCCCTCTGTAAGTGCCTAGCACTGACAAACTCAAATAAATATTTTTTCCAAGTATTGAAGCAATGAAGGAAGGAAGAAGTCTGGTTTCTTCTACGAAAAAGGTCTTTTTTAAAAAATAATTTCTAATCTGAATTCTAAAATCAATTATTCTGACTTTTTCGAAGAGCTGGAACCCTGCACTCCGACCAATGTTCTACTTAGCGATCAAGGGTTAAATAAACATGAATATCAGATTTGGAGTGATGCATCATCTAAAACGAGGATGGCAAACTTGCACTATGTCTGCCTGATATTTTGTATAGGGGCTAATCTATATAACAGTGTTCATGCTCTACCTTATTTAACCTAATGAATTCTGTTAGAAATTAACTTGGTCTGCACTCACAATCCTTCCGTTCTCTGAGCTGAATACACAAAATATTAAAAAATGGTACCTGAGCTCAAGTCAGTGTTCAAAGAGGTCAGAAAAATCATCACGCAAGCCAGTTCCAGCTACAGGGCTACCAATTAGTCCTCCTCGATTTTGAAAAACAGTCTGATAGCTGAGATCCACTTTTGATCAGTGATCTGCATCTCCCACCGTTTGATCTCTTCCTCCTAGTATCTGTGTAACCAGAACTGAATGTCAGAGAATCACAGACTCACAGAAAGGTTGAGATGGAAGGGACCTCCGGAGAGCACCTAGTCCAACCACCCTGCTCAAGCTGGGTGACCTAGAGCACGTTGCCCAGAAGCCTGTCCAGACGGCTTTTGACTATCTCCAAGGATGGAGACTGCAAAACCTATCTGTGCAGCCTGTCTCAACAATATTCGGTCCCTCTCTCTATTTGCCTGACATCTGCTCGGATCATACTTGTTTTTTTACGGCACACTCACAAGGAGGACTTACAAGCACCCTGTGATCAACCATCATGACTTTGCTTCTTACCGCAGAGGAATGCCCCTTCCATGGAAGAAATTCCTTGAATTATCTAACTACAAATCAGTCTAAAAACTCAGCTTTTCTTCACTCAATATTTGGCTGGCCTATCCTTTCTGCAGATCATCTCAGTATTCTCTCCAATTTTTCAAAGTGCTTTGAAATAAATATAAACCTCAGAATAGGACCGTAATATTGATCAGACCAGTGCTACATACATTAATTTTCCCTACCCTACTGAACATTTCCTTCCCAATTTCTTTCCTGAAAATAACTAATTGTTCACACCAAATTATGTGGCATATTTAAAGATCAATTTGTCTATTAGTATAAAAAAGGCAAGCCTTACAAAATTGGCGTATTTAACAATTTCAAGTGTGAGGCAAAACAAAAAATATTACCATGAAAGTAGTAAGTGATTTTCATGTTTTAGTTAACACAATCTTCATCATTTTTTAAACTTACTTCAAGCTACCTCAGAGATTGCCAGCTTGCCAAGGATTTAACAGGAAGACTCAGGGAAATTGCTGTGAAATTTGGGTTTCCTTTGATGACAGCACACAGAGCTTTAGCCATAGCCACTGTGTCTTCAAACCCAAACTATAACGTCAATGTAAGGAAGACATAATTAATCTCTCATACAGACAACATGGCCTGCCATAAACAAGAGCACAAATTAAACACCGTCTCAGCAGCTAAGAGAACTAACAATCATGATTTACTTACACATGGACAATAAATCTATTGAGGGGACTTACTGCTGATGTAGAAAGGGGAAGAATATTTACATTTTCACACCCTTTGGCAGACGACATATTTCAAAATGTTTTAAATATGTACGTGCATTGTTAACTAGTACTGCAGGAATTGCAGAATACAATATTTCAATTCAACGGAAAGATTCTTCTTGTTGCATACAAACGATCATTTCATATATATTTATTATTATTAACAGTTGTAAGAAGGATAGCGAGTATTTAACACTAATCATGCAACCATTTTCCAGAGTAATGGCACTTCTGCAAATTCAACATTTAGCCAATTAAGTCTAACAAGATATTCACAGACTTTATAGCTCAATTAATCAATGTATTTAAATAAATTAATTAAGCAGTTGTCAATGGCACTCTTTTAAAATACATATACAAAGAATTTTAAACATAATCTTTATTCTTCATGGATGAAAAAACACCACACTGGGAGATAATAATGAAAATAATTTGGTTCTTAAACTAATTATTCTTAATTGTCATAGGATTTTAAAAAGAACATTTGAAAATAATTGAAGTCAATGCAACAAAGGTTTACTTTTCAAAATTGAGAAAAATACCTACAATTCTGCTAGTTTAAATATAACGGCTAACTTTTTATAGCGGATACGGATAAGACAGCTCGCCTACTCTGCTCAACAACCCTCCTAACAGGCCGGAACTGGTCACCCAGCAGCTGGAACTTCTTAACTTCTGAATGCTTTTGGTACTCTAGTATTTCTTTAGCCTATTTTTTTTCTCATGCAACTCCCGAGTATCCCCACTCCACTTCCCACATGCCATTTGATCCCTTTTATCTTGTTCTTACGGCCCATTTGCTCTTCACGTCTTCACTCCTCACTCCAGTCCTATTCCCCTGCAGTTCCAAGTTTCAATGCTTATGGTCCTTGCACCAAGGCCAAAAAAGTCTAAACCCTCCAATGTCTCAAACTGCTCCATCTACAGCCACCAGCTGTGGAGCCTTTGTTCATCCCACATACCCGAAAGACTTCCACAGCTTGGTTGTGTTGTACCGCAAAGACAGATGAGAGGATTGATCCGCTCAGACCACTACCTTGATAAATCGTCCCCTGAATACGATGGTGGGATGCTTGAATGCCAGATGTACTCTGCACAGAATGTAAATGTAAAGGCAGTGTATGGTATGCTGTACGAAATGAGATATCCTGGGGCACATAATGAGATAACGTCTATTACCATAAATTACAAAGTGATTTACGCATAAATGAGGGTTGTCATGAAATTTAATTTTAATGGTTTGATTATCAAGTAAGAAACACAATAATTACCATACCTAAGTTTTTCAATAAATTAAAATCACTGCTACTGGCAACGCTTTTTTTTTTTTTGTTAACATACATAATACAATTGCCTGCCAGAGCTGTCTGCTGTATTCTGCCGTTTCAAAATATTCAGCTAAATGCCACATTGCTGTGATAAACAAGTTCAGTTACTACTGATTGCATTCGTAACATTTCGACTCTGATAGCAGAGCCCAACAACGTACAACCGTACCACATCTTCACCAGCGCACAGTTATTTCGTGAAACAGCTTTGCACGTGCCAGGCTCCACTAGTCTAGAAACCATCTGAAGACTGAGCTTTCCAACATGATATTTAAGAGAATTTGTTTCAGCTGAATAGGTTAACGAAGCATATAGACACCACAGTGTTACACATCTCGAATATTTTAATCAACTCTGAAGGCACTGCAGACCCCCCAGTTTCACTCAGTGTAGTGAGAACTTCTTCCCTAGGGTAACTTATCTGACCACTTGCTGCCAGGACATCAACTGTCCAAACAACATATTTCAGACTGTAGATTAAAGCTGAAAATCTCTGCAGATCAAACACAGGAAGCAGCAAAAAGTCATTTGGTTTTGATCTATAGAACCCAATGAACCCAAAACACAGTTTCAGCAATACAGCGAAGGACCCCCCAACTCCCATTCCTCTCTCTTCCTTGGACCTGCCACCGTGTAGGAAAGGAGGAGATGCGAGTCTCCCTCCACTCTCTGCTCCCTTCCAAACAAGCCTTCTGCAGACAAAAGGCTTCAGAGTAAAACCCATCACTGATCGTCCTACAGTGGGACACTGCAAATCGTACCGAAACTCAAAAGGGGAGTTTGAAGATCACTGTCCATGTAACACCCCAGGATATAGGAAAAACGAAAGGTTGCTCCTTTGCGTTTGTGCATGCACAGAAAATATAACAGCAAAAGACAGAAAAGTGAGTCAAGAAACAACCCATCAGCACCATCATCGATTTGCAGTAAGAAACAACTGGTTAGTAAAGCAAGTGTTCCTCACAACTCTTTATCCTAACGTCTAAGAAAGAGTGCAGCCTCTCACAAACTTTAATGGATATACATGCTTGAGAACAGTTACACTGTGCACACTATATATTCCTAATCAATGGCTTAAAAAGTTAAAGTTATAAGCTTAAGGTTTCCTAAAAGCTAAAACGATAATCTTTATCAGTCAGCAGAATAACCTTACTGTACAGAAATGTTTTTTCTCAGATAGTACTTTAATGACTAGAAGATGGCAGCTTTTCTTAGCAGCATCTAAATATCATTTTTTCGCATTGCACGTAGTGCTGCCGTAATGTTTATGCTGTCTATTTTCCCCCTATCTCGGAACTAACTTAAGCAAACGTAATCTCAGTCCTTAACGTGAAAGGACTGTGGAACGTTCTGCGCGTTTGACCCTTTTTACGTTAACACAAATAAGCGTTACCCTAGAACAGCAGGGGCCTGGAACACACCAAGTAAGACGGAGGCTACAAGATGTACCAGGGACTGCTCCGCTCCGCAAGAGCTTGCCAAGACCGGGCAGTGCAGGAAGAAGCACAGCATCCAAAACCTTCCCTCGCCTCCGGCATTTTCTGCAAGAGCAATGCAAGACTTCCCTACAAATCCCTTGTTACCAGGTACGAGCGTACTTATTCTCTGTATTCTGCTTTGACTGCTCCATAATATCCTCAAAATACTCACTTCATATTCAGACAGAAAACATTTGATTGAAAAACAACCCCCCAAAGTTGGTTGTCCCATGTTAAGACAGAAGGCTCGAGAACCATTGCCCCAAAGAAGAGGAAGATCTCCGAGTTGCTCTTTTTTTCAGAAGATTAACAAAAGCCCTTTGCTCGGGATTTGCTAATTTTAAGGCTCAGTTTATGTTCCATCTAAATTTCTCTAGCAGATCGATCAGAATAAAAATTAAATATTTTAAGCAATATAGCAGACATATACAGAGTTAAATTAATAGCTTACCATTCAAGAAATAGAAAACAAATGAGTGTAGAACTTAGAGAAAACCTAGGGCAACTTATAAACAAGAATAAAAAACATATTTTACAGTAAGATTAAAATCATTATCCTTAAAAAGCTCCAAATACTTTCAACAGTTATACAATCCTCCTTGATAAACGACTGCTTCAAAGGACTTATTGAAAAGGTTTATATCCAGTACAATATAACGATTTAAGGATATCTAAACTTCAATTACTAAATCCATAGGAAAATGAAAGCAACTCAGTCAAGGAGATGCAAAGTAACATTGTAACATTATTTGTAGCATTATTTCTATTTATTACCTATCACTAGCAAAACTGGGAAACCGAAATTAGTATTCCAAGGAGCTTACCAAATACATGATGCTAAAAAACAATGCGAAATAACAAAAGTCATATGAACAAAATTACAAACACAGTATGGATAAAAATATGCACGTTTTGGTGAGTATCTAATTTGCTTCTTTAAAAAAAGGTCAGTGCTTTCTAAATAAAATGCAAATGGTACAAACACTGTATTTTAGTGCTATTTTTGTCCATCCCTCAATCAAGAAAGAAACGTCAAAATTCAGCCTCCATTTGAGCAGATGTGCTTGTTGATGGCTGTGATATCAGTCACTAACAGCAAAAAGCATTCAAACTTTACTAATATTATGAGCTACTCTAAATTTTTTTTCTGCCCGACTGCACGTCCTGCAAATGATGTATTCTTACTTCGAACTTAATAACTGGATTGAGACGGCCAAGACACCAAACACTATCTCTTGAAACCCAGTGCTCAGCTGCATGACTTGGGACTGCAGTGCAGCTCCTGCAGAGGGGAAATGAACTGTGCTGATGATCCATGACCAACCTGAAACATTTCCTCTTTCACAGTTCCACCTTTTGGGGACAAAAATGATGTCACTTAGATGAAATGGTTGTTGGAGGGAGATAAATCAAGCAACACTATACATGTTTGACATGTGTAAAATATTAAAAAAGAAAAATAGACCCACAATAACCTCAGTAGGGTATAAGTAAAGAAGAAACAGGGCTACAAATAGGACCCTTTTAATACTGAAAGCACTCACCGCTGACATTCCCCTGCGTGCAGAATTAAATCTTCGTTGTTCTTAGCACTAATGGTCAACTCATGCTCTGTAGAATTGAAGACATCAAGAAGTAGATGGCATTGCCGGGTGCTGCTCAGAGAAAAAAAAAGAATTTTCAACATTTTCAACAATACACCACAGAATAATTAGATTATATATGTGTGTGTGTGTTTGTGTGTATATCAGAATATATATTTACATTTATTCATATATATACACATTCACACATATATATTTTATACTTCAATTATTGTGTTATTCTTTTACTGGAAACTATGTTTCCTATTTTTTTAATTGAAACTATACAGAAGCATATAAAGCCAAAGAAAAACTAAGTTAAATGACAATTATGACCTGCACAAGCCCCAAAGCTTATGGTCACCCACATATATTTTCACTCTGCAGCTTTCAACCCACTTCTGTTAGAAAGCCACAGATTTGTTTTCTCATTTTTGAGCATTCAGGTTAGACAGATGTTATTAGTTCAAACTACCTTGACACTATCTTTTTAAGAAACAAAGTTACAATCAAAATTTAAATGCTTGCCCAGCAAAAGGGAGCAAGTCCACGTACTGCTACAGCTCTTTTGGCTACAGATCAAGCGAAGGTGGCAACTAGAATACTGCCAACATTATAGCAACTACTCCAAGAGAGAGGACTCGGTCTCTTAAGAGGAGAGAGAACGCTGTCTCTTCTGGCAGAAAGGCAAACACAGGCAAGTCCTAAGGGAAAACCTTCCGGCCGGCAGCCACTGTCCTTCCAACCCAAACTTCCCTGGAAATCTTTCGCCATGAATATACCAACCGCGCTTCTCATAGTCTTGGGAAACAACACTGAGAAAGCTCCACGAAAGAAACTCTACTGTAAGTTTTCTTTAGGTATTTTATCTCCTTGTGGAACTAACCATCAACAGTAGCATTTAGGGAAGATCATACTATAATACAAAGAAAAAAAAAAAGAAAAAGAAAGAAATGGAATTATGCCCGATACAATCATGTGGCTGCGATAACACTTTATCAGTCTACTCCAAAATCCAAGACTTCCCAAGAAGCTAATTAACAACAGAGAAGTGAAATATCCCGGCCTCCTGAGGCATTGCACCGCTTAGGTTTCACTAGCAAAACGACCTTGCAGTCTGAACGCAGGGAGCCCGAACGCGGCTGCCCGGCGTGCGCTGCGAGGCGCAGCGGAAGGCAGAACCGCCGCGGCGCGCGGACCGCAGACCATCGCAGCGCCAACTCCGTTCCACCGCGCTCAAAAGCAAGCCCGGCGCGCCAGACGGCCCTAGTGCCGCTTTCACTCAGTCGCTTCACAAAAGCTAAACCGCAGAAGAAATAACCAAATAAACAAACAAGCAGTCCTCGCCCTCGGCCATGAGATTTTTCACCGCAGCAGAGTTTTCCACCGGTGAATCAAGTTGGGAAAAATTTGTCATGGGGACTAAAAAATCTGCTAACTTCACCAGAATGAAAAAAAAAAAAAGAGTGATGCAAATGTCTAATTATTCAGGCCTACTACTCCCAAAATCCCATGAAAGCAAATGGGACTACTCCATTTAAGTGAGTTTGCCAGAAGGTAGAATAGCGTAGTTTTTCTGAAATTAAAATAAATTCTTTCATAGTAACCAGAAATGTCTTTGAGTAGATATGAACTTCTGAATTTTGCAGTAGTCCTATATATTCAAACACCATACCACGCAGCTGCATGCCTCAGGTAGCCAAATATGTTTATCCTACTGCACATTAATTTGCAATTAAACCCAAATACCAACCCTTCCAAAGGAAAATTAAACTCTAGCAGTTCATGCGTTTAGGAACTGTTCTTCTATTTTGGAAGCAAGTCCTCCAGATCTTGGAGGTTTGCTTCTGAAAATCAAGGAATACCATCCTTCAGACCACGCGCAGAAGGGCCTGTGCTGCTACCTTGCAAGCCCTTGAGATGGAAGCGCTCCTATCACAAGCCCGGGAGGCACAGGTTCAGGCCACAGCAGTGACAGCAGTGTCACACGCCATCAGGCACTAAATGACAAGCAAACACAGTTTGGAAAGAGGGACATCACTCCTGGAGAAAGCGAAAAGCAAAAGGGGATGCAGAGACTGTTTCTGTATTTTTAGGGGGGGGGTCAATCTTTTCAGATAAAAGCCTACTGAAGACGGAGAAGCGTGCACACACGCAGCTGAGCGCCTGAAGCAAACACACCAAAACGCACAAATTTAGAAGAGATGAGATTCAGAAGGAGCGGGAATTCCCTCCCTTAACATATATATATATGTATATATGTATATACTGGAAGGACAGTACTCAAGTCAGTAGCCAACCTGTTCCAGGAATGAAGGAAAAGGAAAGAAAAACCAGCCCGGTTTCCACCTCAGCAGAGGGGCGTGGGACAAGACCTGTAGGGACATCACTGACTTCTGCCTCTCCAGACATTAAGTTAAGGTCTGCAAGTGAAACTTCTGGTAGCGAGTATGTTTATAAAATTTTTGGATGTAGGATTTTTAATATAACCCATAACAACTTCCCATATTGGAACTTGTATCCAAGTAAGGAAAACTAGACAAAGCACGAGCTCTGGCAAGTTAGATGTAACACCATGAAGAAGTTAAAAGAAGAATAAATCAAAAACCCACAAGTCTTCATGGAGCAGCTTGCTAAAGGCCTGAAAACTAGCAAGAATTTTTCTTTTCTTTTAACATGTCACTAATAGAAATGTTCTGGAGAGCTGGTGAGGTCAAGCTATGAAAGTTTCAGGAAAACAATGAATAAACAAGAAAGCCACATTAATTATTTATCAATGTTTGTTACAAGTGAACTTATAGAAATCTTCTTTTGCAAAATATGAATATAAGGACCTATCTCAAAGTGTCAGTAAATGAGATTTTAGAGCCAAATCATGTTCATAGAAGAGTTCTAAAAAAAAAACTCTAACATGAATTTGTTGAACTCTTACCTGCAGTTAAGTCTGTTGCTGAAACTAATCGCAGAAGTACAGAAATTTCAAATGTCCCATTATTGTTTTAAGTGTTTTAAGGCAAGAAGTGTTTTAAGCATTTTAAGTGTTTTAAGGAAAGAGAAAAAAATTCAGACTATGAACTCTGTCCTTCATACCAGATGAAGTAGTATAAAAATGCATATATGCTAACAAATATTTTTAAATACCCAGAAGAATAAATAGAGCTAAGGGTGACTGAACTAGCTACCATGGTGGCCTACTGAAATTTTTGTCTCAGAATAAGCAGTTATAAGCCACTGTTTCCTGGAACCAGGAGATATCATCCTACACTTACCCATTTCCTCTTTTTCTAAACTATCTACCTATCTTCTTATTTCTGTAAGAGTTGGATATGACACTCTTTTTTCATATAGAAATCAGGATCTCTCTTCTCTGTCCAGTTACCAAGCTGCAGGAATGTTTTTTACCTTCCCCTCATCTGGTTGGCTGAAATTCATCAAAATTTATTTGTGCCAGAGGCAAAAACGGTTAAAATGATCGTATACGCTTCTTTTGGGGGGAAATAAGATCTAAAATTATCTGGAAAAATATGATCCTGCAAACAAAACATGTCTTTTCTGAACAGAATGATATCAAAATCATTCTATTATCATAGAATCATAGAACCAGTAAGGTTGGAAGGGACCTCTGGACATCATCTAGTCCAACCTCCCTGCTCAGGCAGGGTCACCTAGAGCATGGTAGACAGGGTTGCATCCAGGCGAGCCTTGAAGATCTCCAGAGAAGAAGATGCCACAACCTCCCTGGGAAACCTGTTCCAGGGCTCCGTCACTCTCACAGGGAAGAAATTCCCCCGCACGGTCAGGTGGAGCTTCCTGTGCTTCAGTTTCTGCCCATTGCCTCTTGTCCTGTCACACGGGACAACTGAAAAGAGTTTGTCCCCGTCCCCCTGACACCCTCCCTTCAGGTACTTGTACACATTGATCAGATCCCCCCTCAGTCTTCTCTTCCCCAGGCTGAAGAGGCCCAGCTCTCGCAGCCGTTCCTCGTAGGGCAGGTGCTCCAGCCCTCTGATCATCTTTGTAGCCCTGCGCTGGACTCTCACCAGTAGCTCCATATCTCTCTTGTACCGGGGAGCCCAGAACTGGACACAGGACTCCAGATGAGGCCTCACCTCATCTGAGGAGAGCGGCAGGATCACCTCCCTCCACCTACTGGCAACAGTCTTCCTAATACACCCCAGGACACCATTGGCCTTCTTGGCCACAAGGGCACATTGCTGGCTCATGGTTAACTTCTTGTCCACCAGCACTCCCAGGTCCTTCTTGGCAGAGCTGCTCCCCAGCAGGTCAGCCCCCAGCTTGTCCTGGTGCCTAGGGTTATTCCTCCCTAGGTGCAGGACCCTGCACTTGCCCTTGTTGAACCTCAGGAGGTTCCTCTCCGCCCAACTCTCCAGCCTCTCCAGATCTCTCTGAATGGCAGCACAGCCCTCAGGTGTGTCAACCACTCCTTCCAGCTTGGTAGCATCAGCAAACTTGTTGAGTTTTATGTTCAAAGTCCAAACTGAATGGAAACATATTTCAGCTGTACAAGAATGTATATTCTAGACTACAAGATAACTAAAGTTTTTGAAAAGAGATTACTTTTGTTTCCATCTGTCATTTTGACTGCTAATGGAAAGGAAACAAGGTTGGGTTAAACAGTTTCAGAGTCTAAGTGGTGGAATACTAAAAATCACAATGTGCACGTTTTCCATTTCAATTCTGTTTTAATTGTCCCAGGGATTTCTGCTGGAAAAATCCACCATGAATTTCATGTTCAAGATTTTCTTTTACAAGCAAGATCAGAGTCTAAATATTAGAAGGTTGTGCATGGAAAAAATAGCATTACAAAGATTGTTATTTTCAGTTGGGTGATTTAAAATCTAAAGGTCTTCAGAATAACATGCAAAATTAAGTTAATAATCATTTCAAACATATTCTTTTTTATGGAAAATCATAGAGTTAATTCTAAACTGTCTTGAAGATTATTGTTTGAATTTCTCTGTTATACTCTGTTAGATAATTCAGGATATAATGTACAAACAGGTATAGATACAATGGATCAAATTATCTTCTTAAAAATTACTGTTATGATTCCAAAAATAGTCACAAAATTGGGACCAGGGGAACTAAGAAAAGAGACAATTGTATTTTGATCTAAATATTTCTTTCAGGGTACTGCAAGTATTCTTCCAATCCACTCCAAAGCAACATCAGCGGACCTGCTTCAGGAACATTTAAGGCAGTATTAAAAAGCAGATACAGCTGTCATGCTGTTCACTGCTGAGAATAACCTCATTGCAGTTCTGCTTCTAGCTTAGTTTTACAGTCAGTTAAGCAAGAAACACTGGGCAGGGGGATTTTGGCAAATTTTCTACACCCTCACTCAGCTCAACCTCCCCATTAACTGAAATCCATGTGTGTTTCTAAATTCACATTTTTGCTTTAGTGTCCTATTTGTTTCTTTTACTTTTTCCTTTAAACAGACATACACAACACCCCTACTTGTCAAGAGAAACCAGAAAGTTAAGAGAAGCATTTGGCCATGAAGACAGGCAATAACCGGCCAGAACACTCGATTCTCCGAAAGCCACTGACAAAAATAGCTACTTCACATAGTAATATTGGGGAACAACGGTCTAGAGCATCTTCACTGCTTCTTAAATTTAATTTTTATTAAACATGAAGTTTTCAACACCATGCTTGGATGACTAAGTCAGAAATTTATACATTTCATTGTTAAAAGGTTTTTTCAGCTATTCTAAGGATTGTCCTCATCTGACTTCTCCTAGCTATAAACCCTTTCTGTTATGCTAAATATTCCCAGCACATCTACAGATACTTGCAGATTTATGTTCTCATGTCTTTATGTGCCAAACGGTACATATTTAACATTTTGATCTCAAAAATCAATTCCCTCAATCCATAAACTACTTTTTGCTGCTCTTCTCCAAACTCACTGCAACATTATACAATTATGAAGGTTTAAGGTTAGCAAGGTGAATTGGATCTAACTTTCTATGTGCCATGAGTTCTTTGACTTCACTCACTTAAATCTATATTGAGCTCAATGGTGTATGCATGAATAAAGCGTATCTTCTAGAAAGACATCCAGTTCTGAGAACATAAAAAGGTTACTAAATCCACTCCTTGACAGCTCTTTCCAATGTTTAACCAATCTAATTGATCAAAATGAGACCTGTATTTGTAATTCAATTCGCCTGGTATCTGTTTCGACTGTTTTTTATTATTATTATTTTTCATTTAAAAAGAGTGAATTTAACACTCAATATTTTCTCCCTGTAGCAACATCCATTCATCTTAAACAAGTCAGATCTTAGCCTTCCTCAAAATCAACTAAACAGATTGATCTTGAAGTATCCAACTGAACGGCTTTTTCTCCACACTTCAGAGATCTGTGACTTTTTTACTGTATTTTTCATATTTGATTGTATCAAAATATATACATATTCTGTTTGAAAAACCAGACAAGGCAGAGCAGAGGATACCTGCTGTCTTAGTCAATTCTGCAGAGAACATGCAGGGAGGCTCAGTCTTCACTAAGCCAGCTCATAGGCATTTTGAAGATCATTTCCCTTGCAAGATCAACATACTCTCCATGCGATCCAGCTGTTATTAATTAGGCTGATGAAAAAGTTCATCAGCCTGGGCAGTGCAATACCCCAAAAGAGTAAAACTCATCAAGTATTAGATGCTTATGTAAACACAGATATGCTTCATCACTATGAACACATGACTGTGAGCTTCCCAACCGCATCCTTCTTCACTAGAGGTCAACTTCTTTAGTATCATGTAATCAACGTTTTTGAGTAGTGTACTGTCCCCACAGCGACTGCTGCCCTAACAGGTTTTAAGGTCAGATAACTAAGACTTAAGACATCTGCTTTTACAGCAACAGTTTGAAATCTGCAACACCATAGTAGGACACATGGTAACAAAGACCTGCAGGTATTTGTTCTTCCTCCTCAGTAAAACTCCTGAGCAAAACTGCTGGATGAAGAGCAAAAAAGGTAGATGCTTGGTGAAGAAACCTCTTCTATAGAAGCCCGGACCCATAAAAATAATCTGAATGAACTAAAGGAAAGATTCATCTAGCCCAGTGTGTAAGCAAAAATGTAACAGCAGAGCAAGGACACAGTGATCTTTTCCTCGCACGTTCTCCAAGCTATCCTCCAAGGACAGGGAGGGCTGTGGCTGATCTGCAGTCAAAAGAACTTGAGCGTCAGCAAATACGTATTTCGTTTTTCCCTTCTATTATTTGCAATGCATGATCAGGATTTGTACCCCACATCTGACTGCTAAGGAAGCTGTGCTGCAATTTAGTGTAGTTAAAAAGTAGGCAACCATGGAAATAGTAATTGTTCTGAAAACTTTGGTTTCATTAAGACACAGTGTTCCTTCCACCAAACTCGGGAGCTTTTGAGAATACTCAACGTATTCGAGGTAGTTCTTTCTTAGTCTCTTAACATTTTGGTGAAACTAAGTTGAAAATAAATGGATTCTAACATTAAATACTAAGACAAGTCTTAGCAGGGAGCACATTGCAGGCATTACTGTGGACTTACACCTTGTTTATAGAACTAAAACATTTAATTAAAAAAAACATATACTAGTGGTGCATGGAAAATTGTACTTGAATCTACATGACCTGGCACTTACTGAATTTACAAGACCTGCAGCAGGTCCCTTTTCCTTTGTATCAATTAAAGAACAGATTTTGAGTGCCTGCACCAGACAAGATCTGCAGCTGATGTCTCATCAGCTGTGCTGTGGTTTTAAGACAAGAAGAAAACTCCAATGCTTCAAGAACATTCAAAAATTTACCTTGTTCCATCTTTTTGAATTTACAGTATGGAAGACTAAGAAATGTCTAATTATCTGGCTTTCAAGTTTCGCACAAAAAGGAAGGCAGCATGTTTGATGTGCTGTAGATTGACTTCATCTACAAATTCAGTCCAATCTGTCACCCTTGCAATAAAGCAAAACAGAGGGATTTTCTGACTTTGGTAGATAGCTCTCATTTAAAACATGTTTGTCCAGATGCCATAATGGCAAGGGATGCAAGGAGAATAATGGGACCCTTTACAGTATTTAGATAGCAAAAGTATGGAGTAAAGCAGTATTTTTTCTGGCATCTTTTAGCGCTCTGTGCTTTAGCTGCTTTGTGATAACAGGCATTAAGGAACAACATTCAGCATCTGCCAAAATTGGCAGATAATATTTTTGAGAGGACCAACATAAAGGTGTTGAAGAGACATAGTTCATGACAATCTGGCAAGGACAGGTCTCAGCAACAGACTCTTGGAGCTAACAGTATGTTGAAATGAAGAGGTGCATCACGTGAAAGTGTCAACACAACGTTCCCCTTAAACTGAACCTTCAGCACTGTAACTCTACTGGCAGTCTTGGAAACAATTTGCTGGCAGCTGAACTGTTCTGAGGCCTGAAGTCCCAGCAGTAGTTTTGGGGCTAAGACCTGAAAAGCAGTGAATTCACGTGGTGTGCCTAATTACAGAAGAGGGTGAAACGAATTTTATTATGCTGATTTATGGATATTTTAAACCTAAAGGGTCAAGTATATCCCAGAAGCTCTTCAAGACCGCAGCCTGGGCTCACACCTCTTACGCCCTGCTAGAGGGATCCTTCAGACACCAACTTCTAGCTTATGTATCACAGGACAAAGATCAGTCAGTGAAGTGAGTTAAGGGCTGCACCAAGCTCGCTACAGGGACTTGTACAAATACAAGTTAAAAACACGGAATTCGCAGGGTTATCTGGATCTTAAAACCTAATGAAGACAGTCAATGAAACTGCTCTAACTTGTGCGGTTAAGCACCAGCCTGTGGATGAGTGGATATAATTATAGCAAGCTACTCAGGAAAATATAAATCCAAACAAACAAATAAAAAAGAGCTCCAGATGTATCAATGACAGCTCCCCTGTATATCTGCTAATCAAGTTAAAAAAATAAAAAAGAAATATCAATTAAGTTTGGAAGACTTTTTTAAAAGGTACAATCTCTAAGTTACTATTGAAAGAAAAAAATCATACACATTTTTTTCTTCTTTTTCAGTAAAAGCTTAAGGAATAAATCAATGTTAAAGTTTTTAAAATTATTTTATGTTGATTTTTAAGCCCAGCACCTGTTAAGCTATTGTTTCTTACTTTCATTGAGGTAAAATGTTAAGCAACACACAAACAAAAAAACTTAGAAGAAAGGGAAAAAATGAATTGAGGAAATGAAAGTAATGACCATTTTCATTCTAAACTGACAGTTGAAAAGCTAAGTCACAAAACACAGTTTCTCATAATTACTGAAAAAAAACAATTTTGAATTTAAACTCCAATAGAGTTGAAGCAACGAAATCTCAGCTGCAAATCAAAGGGAAACCAAAAATTCAAGATTTTAAAAGAGAAACAGTGAAAGTGCAAAATTTGACTTACATTTGTTGTAACTGAGTCTTAGAAATTGGCAGAGATGATCAAGAGTCAAGAAACAAGCTTTGCTTCACCTAATGATAAATACTTATCCTCAGGTGTTTGGAAGATACTTCTACAATTTTCACTTAAAACAACCCAGAAAGATACGCAACTGCTCTCGTTGACAAAGAATCGATACTAGGAAGCGCAACAGTAAAGCAACAGCGTTCTGATCACTAAAACCATTAATACTGAACAAACTGTGGGAGACAGTGAGCATATAAAAATCAAATGCATGACAACACATACCTACGCTACAAAAAAAGAGGTTTGAATAAGCCTTTTGACAGGTCCTGCAATAGAACATTTCTGAAAGACACTTAAACTACAATTTTTCCCTCAATACACTAAAGCTTTTAGGCATCCTGCTTCAAAGTCAGTCACATTTTTAACTTCGTTTACAGTCAGCAAATCACTTAAAGCTTGCACTGACGTAAAGGCTGATGTGTATGATGAACAGGCAAAGAATGAAGCAAATGCATATAACGTGAACTTAAGCATTTGGCTGAACTGCAGCAACTATATATAGTGCCTGCTGCTATAAGACCTGGGAAAGCGTACATGGCTGAATGATGCAGAAACTGTACCGTTGAATTAAGACCTCAATATATTTTATAGGTTTTACGATTAAATATTTTCCAGGCGTAGCAAGTTCCTGAGAATAGACTGGCAACACAGGGGAAGAGTAACCTTGTCTTACAGAAAGCATCATTGCGGAAACCTAGCACGAAAAGCAAACGTTTCAGCAGTTGGTGGTCAAATAAAATCATCGTGCTATACTTTAAGCTCTTGGGGAAGAACTGCAGCTTCAAATCCAGGCTAATCTGCGAGTATAGGAATGTAAATTTATTGAACCTTTAAACTTTTACCTTGAAAAGTATACTTAAGATAAACAGAGTATGAAGGACGTTTATGACACTTTGAATAAAAAGGATTGTGCAAGTAAATAATAAACACAAAAGGAGTATTTTAACCTATGTAATGAATCTTTTTCAAAACCAGGATGCTGCAGTATTTGCATTTCCAGGTTGATACAGAGAGGTCACTTACAAAGCCTTGACAACCTTAAACATGCCTAAGGAAGAGCCACTGCAGTGCCAAAACTCTACACATCATTATGTTACTGGAATTTTGCAAACAACTCTTCTAGACAGTAAGTTTAGACTTTACAGGTAGCATTAGATTTACTTTTCTAGAACAGTTCCTAAAATAAGAAAATTATGCTTATTACGCCACGCTTCTAAGCAGCAATATATTTGACAAAGCTGCTTTCCAATAAAACCATGCAGTTTTAGGTCTCTTCTACCAACGCTTGACATAATATAGCTACTCATAAAAAAAATCCATTTGAGACAATCCCATTTGTCTAATTTTTAAGCATCTTTACACAAATTATTGCAGTACTTCATTATCCTTGTTTAACATAAAATTCCTTGCTGCACACAAAGGTCATTTACTGTATTACCTGCTGTGAAAAACAGATACCTATCTGCCTTGCACTTCCATTTACGTAAGTAAAATCTTAACCCCCTCCGCAGGCTTCTCTTTAGCTTCAGCAGGTCCAACAATTTTAGTCCATTAGCATAAGTCATATTTTATCACACTTCTCGCTCTAGACCTTCTCTAACTCAACCACATTTTCTTCAAATCTCTTTATATTCAGGCCCCCAACAAGACACAGAGAATTTTTCCTGAGGCTTCACCACTGCTCACAGGAACAAAAGAAATACTTTGTGTTTTGTAAGCTAGGCTGCTGTCTATCCAATCTTTGCCCTTTTTGCAACGGTACGATATCGGTGACTTTGAAAACGAAATTTGGTCCCGGTACCTCCACTGCTGGTATGCTTGTCTTGCCTGTCTTTGGATTTTCTTTCTGAAGTTTGTCATGAAAAAGGACCTGGGATTGGAAGGACTCTCTTGGCTCCATTAAATTCTACCTCTATCATCAAGGTAAGATTATATAATTGCATTGAAAGAAGTTCAAACCTGAAACCAAACAGAACACTTGCTCCCATTACACATGCCAACACACTTTTCAATAATCCTGGTATTTTGGTAGTCAGAAACTAGAAGGGGATGTAATACAAACATATTCCGTTTCAGTTTATAACAATTTCTTCTTGTACTAACTTTATCCTTCACCTTAAAGAGCATTTCCTCCTTCCCGGTACCTCAGAAGTATTTATGGACTGAAACAGCTCCATTTTCAGTTTTCCTTCTTCCCAACAAAATCAAGCTCAGTTTTGCATCTCTTGAATAACAGCTATTCCAATGCCACGCTGGAGTCCTTTTGACTGCCAAAAGTTTGACTACATCCCAAATATTTATAAGCTGCAAAGTATGTAACTACTAACATAGGTGAACTTACATGCAGATATTAAAAAAGAAGATAAAGGATGAGTAAAATGAACTTACAAAATCCATCATTGCAAAAGCCAGTTTGCTAAAGCAGTATGTTAAAGAATATGAAACTAATAAAAAAATACAGATTAAGAAATCTGCATTTAGCCACAAATGAAGACAATTACAGCAAAAAATATTCAATAAAACTAATTCCACTCACAGTTGTGGATGAATTTTGGGCAATCAAAACTTAGTAATTACAGTATTCGACCATCATCAGATCACCATGATTTTTAAAAATCGCTATGTACATGTGAAACTACTTCATGGCTTAAAAGAAGAAAAAGGCACCAAAAGACAGAATGATTACAATTTATTCCTCACTTCCAAAGACAACCATTTCCAGACACATTCTCTGCAAGATGATGTTGGGGCAACCACAAACCAATGGAATGCAAAACATACCACAGCAGCAAAGACATATAGAAAGAAGTCACCAAGTTTTACAATAAACCGTCAAAATTTTGTCCTTGTGAAGTGAAGCGTCATGAAAAAAAAAATGGAGTTTCAGAAATTTCCCAGTGCTCCTCAAACTCCTTAATCATAGTTTGAGGTCAACTGGGGTTAAACTGTTCAATGAAAAACAAAAAAAATTGAAAACTCGGGGACATAATTCTTTACCTACATGTTCTGGGTGATGCCATAAGTTTCCTGCAAGCTTCTGACGTTATAGTCAACAGAGCAGAGATGTGTCAGATAGAGTCAAAGCAAGGCTTACCTGGTAGCTGGCAGGGTGCTGACCCGTGTAAAGAAAACGGATGGCTCCACTTCCACGTGGAGGCCTAGCGAAAGGTTCCTGTAATACCCTTCAACGTGTCCTGGTCCGCCGGAGTATTTAAAATTCAGAATGGCTTCCAGGGTCTAGAGAAATAAAATTAAATTATTTGTGAGCTATGTTTCATTGCTGTGTGTGAAAAAGGCTCAATTGTATGAGACTATTCGACGTGATTTAGCAG
This sequence comes from Rhea pennata, assembly GCF_028389875.1. Lineage (NCBI taxonomy): Eukaryota > Metazoa > Chordata > Aves > Rheiformes > Rheidae > Rhea > Rhea pennata. The sequence continues at coordinate 159,631,661 of NC_084664.1, forward strand.
TAAAGTTTCGAGACCATCAAGAATTCATCCTCCTAAACCATCTACTCTCTTCTCGTAAGAAAAAAGAAACATCCACAATCAAATGACCTCATCTCATCTAACCAGCTGCTATTTTTCCCCCTAATCCTTTCCAGTACTAAGGACTACAGAACTAAGTCGACCAGACTTCCCTTCACATAATTCCTCCCTATGCTACAGTTAACTTAGGAGAAATGAAAAGCTCATTTTCGCCTCTAAGTGTTTAGGGTTTATTAAATGATATGCTCTTTATACTCTAAAAAAAATATTGACCCAGTCATTACCTTCCTAATAAAATAGGCTTTTACAGTTCTCGACTGCAGCCTCATAGAGCAAGGTTAAACAAAACCAGAGTGTCTGCTCTCCATATAAGTCAGAGTAAACCCACAAAAACTAATACAGTAAAAATAACTGTTGACCAGATCAAGTGCATGAACCTTATCTTTCCATAAAGTTCATTTTAGAGAAACATGATTGTTTAGCAAATAATAAAAAAGGGTTTCTGCTAATACTGGAAAATCATCCAAAAAGTCAAGGCAACACAAGTCTAGGGAAACAGTTATACCTGCCAGGCGTCACCAATTCTCAGACAGTTAAAAATACTTTCCATTTAAAATCAAGATTTATAAGGCCTTTTATGAAACTTGTTATTTTTTTTCCCTATAAGCTCTAAGGAACAATCTATACAGATCTTTTAGCTTCCAAAAAATACTCAGGTTTGACACAATTCTGCCTCGGACTGAAAGCACAGAGACACTCTTGCACACAACTTCTTAAAATTACCATAACGCAGTGATTGAAAAACCACCAAATCAAGAACTCAATGTTTTGCTCCATGCATGCGCATACATATTGCGCATATTTCCAGTTTTCTTTTAAGTCATGGGGGCTAATTGTATTTCCTGATTTAGTTTCATTAATATTCATATGAGTCAACTTATACTACAACTCAAAATATCCCCTGGGCACTGTTTATGTTAATTTCTAATTTGCAGCTAATGAACTCGAGCTTCTGTCACATCAGGCAAGGTAATCAATATTAAGTACATGTGTCTGACGCTACTTAAGTCATAAGGTAAGAAAGAGTTTCAATTTTAATTACGAATTCTTCTATGAAGACTCTACCTATGTATGCTCGGTATTATTGCTGTAATATTCATGGTATCCTGCTTTGTAAACCTACTGCTATACGGTTACTTGCTTTGTTCTGCATGAGAGCTTGGCACCAGGTTGCAGCACTAAGTCCAGTCCGATGTAATCACAGGAAAACTATAATAAAGGTTAGTCCTGAAGGCCACCGAGCATTATCGCTCCCCAAGCAAAATGCTCCCCAGCATCCTACAACAACTGAAAAATGTCCAGAAAAAGTGTAAAAATGCCACCATCATGTGCCACTGATGAGCACGACAGCTTAGGAGCATCATAAAATCTACCACAGTGAGGACTGTATCGACAAAAACTCATTCATGTAATTTAGGGTGATAATAGCACTGATACCACATACACAAGATGTAAAAATATAGACATATACGTACTCCTTTCAACTGCCCCGCACATGCCTTGGAAGAACTCCACGTATGACAGGAATGATTGATTTTCTCTCTCTAGGACAGAAGAAAACCCAACACTTTGGTAAGCTAACGCCACAGATTTAACGACTGCGGGACACGCACTCCAGCGGCCTTGTCAAACCAACCCAAGTAACAGACTGAGCTGCAGATTCTGTTAATCTTTCAGGATATCCAGGGAATTTCTTCAACTTCGCTAAACTGCATCGCTGCAAACCAGCAGGAAAAGGCAGGGTGTCCGGCAAAGCTAATTTTGCCAGCAGATGATCCATAAAAAAAGAGGAAAGAAGAATGGAGCATGTCTGGAATTCAAAATATCAATAAATCTGGGGAGGGAGGCAGATTATGGATTATTGCTCTTTAACCCACTTGGGGACTTTGGCTGGATGAATTTGCATGCTGTTGACCACTTATTGCAACGGTCTTTCCTTGTGCTGATGAAGGGATGGAAATACGTCTCTGTGCTTAAGTTGCAGGTGCCAAGACTCTCAACTAAAGGCAGCAGACATTAATACCACCTTCTCATTTGGAGAAGAAATATTTTACTCATAAGCTATCAAAAATGACCACTCTGGTTTCTTGACCTATTTTGTCCTCAAAGATATTTTCTACATAAACTAGGTACTTTAAAAAAAATCTCTCCAGTCTGCACTTTGAAATCCTTGTCACATCCACTCCCGTAACAGAATTAAAAGCAAAATTATAAAAGAACTGCCATTTGAGTAACACCAGGTAGCTAAGGAAAAGCAACTAAATGACAGCAGAAGCAGCTTCTGGCCTCAGTGAAGTATTGAAAGTACTTGGCGAGAGTTGGCACGTGCCTGAGACTCCCCAGATACTGTCTGCAATCACTGTGCAGAAATACCACAATGTACCACTGCAGGCTCCCCCGTATGATTTAAAAAATAGAGGTACAGAAAGAATATTAAAAATATTTAAATTCAAAATTCAAGTTCCCTTCCCATATTGATTTTCTGATTATAGAAAATAACTCTTACTAAAGCGTATAATTTGTCATAAGATTAAGGCTTGAAATTTGAAAAAGAACATATTTCAGGTGCGTAATCTTCAAAAATACCTTCCTTTTTATCAAATGACATGCCCTACAGTACATGTTTTCTCTCCAGAGCCCATCACGCTCACCATCTCCTGCTTCTCGCCCGAATTAGCACATGCATTAGCAGGACACGCTCCACAAGAGGCAATGCAATCACTTGTACTTAGCCAGCCTGTCTGACTTTCAGCCCCTTTTCTCTCCCGATTGAATGCCTTTTGTTTTCTGGCCTTTAAAAAATAATAAAAATAATAATTACATTATCTGCCTCCCTTCTTTCCTCTCACTTCTCAGACAATCCCACTCCCATACGCAACTCTGACGGGCCATCGGTGATACTCATCAGCAAGGAAGAGAGATAAAAAAGGCACTAGTTCATCTAGTCCATCTTCCAAAAGACATCGGAGAATATCTCTCAAAATTAATTTCTGAATTTCTTCCACTGGGTACCACGCTTCTTAAAGCCTTTCATCGGTTGCACACTTGTAAAGAAGTAACACTTCTCAGCAATTTCAGCTGCTTGAGAACATCTTGTAATTAATTAAATTATGTGGCAGTCACAAAGAGAAAGTGAGTTTTTCAAACTAATTAAGGTGTCCTCAGTAGCAACAGGTAACCCTGGAGATAAACATACCAGTGACAGCAAAGTGCTGAACAGCAACGATTCCACTTGGGGCACCTCTAACTCCCTGTAGAGCTGGGTACCAGCCACTTACTCACTGATGAGTGTGGAGGATTCCCAATTCATGATGATATTCTCTTTCAATGCTAAGCAAAATACTCCAAATTACCTAAGCGTTACTCTAAGAGGCATCACGTCTTCTCCATTTGGTACGTTTAAAGATAACATTGCACTTTGCATGAATTAAATCAGATCACCTATGAAGCAGATGAGCACCAACTTTAGTTTCTACACTTGTGGACTTGAAATATCACGATAACCTTGCTAAAAAAAATCACTTTCCAATCAGAACAGAAATAACCTCCTTGCAGACACATTTCAGTACGAGCCCAGCTTGCTGTAGCAGATGCTGAAACACACAGCAGCTATTTCACAGGATTAACCGAGTCAGCTGCAAGCAAATGTGGTATTAATTGGCTAGTTCTCTCCCTTGTTATCTCAGGTTTTTTAATTTCAAAAAAAAAAAAGAAATATTGAGTAGCCCTACAATATAAAAAAGATTCATCCACATTGCATTAAAAAAAAAAAAAAAAAAAAAAAGAACTGAAAACTGGTAACTACGTCCATATGAAGCTCTCTGCAAATACTGGAAGTACCAGTGTTCTAATCTGTTTAATGGAGTTCTTTGCAGTTTTGGATCCCATTCCTTTATGATCTCCTTCTTCATGTCAGTTCCTCGCTTCTTCCCTGTCCTGCTCAGTTAAAAGAAAAACTTCCATCACCAAACTGAGAAAACTTTGCAATGATGGTTGAATTTTCTCCAGGTGCCAGAGGTTCCTCAGTTCTGACCTAAAATTGTGTCTGGTAACACATCTGCTAACAAGTATATTCCTTGTCATCCTCTAGGGATTTTACAATGTATAAAATAAAACTTATTACAACTGCAAGTTATCCTTTTAGCCCCATTAACAAAAGAATCCCCTGTTCCTCGGTGCTGCCTCTTGGGCTGGGCCCCGCTTTCCCGAGCCGCACGTTGAAGCCCTGCTGCTCCTTGCCTTGCTCCATCCAGCTCTTGGTCCACCCTCAGCCTGCAGCCACGGGGTTTACCCCAGTCCCAGTTATCACAGAGCCCAAGAGCACTTTTTTGCCCTAGTCAGATTAAGGGGGTTTTATCCTCTTTCTATACATGGCTCCATATCTTAATTTCCTATCTTTACCATAAAAATTAGCTAGTACAGGCATTACAGGTCAAAACCAGGAAAGGTCCAACCTCACAGAATCTGCAAGTTCTTGAAGCCAAGCAGCACGATTCACGCAGCAAAGCCGTACACTAAACACGGCTGAATCTTTTTCAGGAAGGATGAGAAAGGGAGCTCCCAGCAGCAGGAGGCAAAAGGAGATGCCCGGGTCACGGAAACCGAGGACGAGGGGACCCAGACACAGTCCTTGGGCTCTGTGCAGGCACAGGCTGTGTCCAGGTTTAGACCTGGTCTCATGAAAAAAATGAGGCCAGAAGGAACTGTCAGGTGAGATGGCATTTAGAAAGAATACATCTCTGTCCGCGAATGTCTTTTTTAAATAAGCCTAAGTCTTTGCATATCCTTTTTCTAATGCACATATTGGGGATCCTGCCATTGATTACTGTGCTATTCGGTGCCTTCAAGAACAGTATCTACTGGGACTACGTCTATGTAATCATCCAGCCAACAAAACTGATTTAAATTAGCACTTTCTTGAGTTTTAATTCATGGTAGCCTAACAAAAGAAAAATACTTGCAATTTTTGCTTCTTTCTCCTATCACTGAGTCTATAAACCATGATTTCACATGGCAACTTGACAAAGGATAAAGTCTGTATAAAAATCAGGCTTAACAACAGTGTTGAGAGAAGTAACAGGTGCCTTTGTACAGAAGCCGAATATCCTTTGGTCTGCTTGTTCTCAGGGAAAAAAACAGAAAGAAAGAAAAAAAGAAAGGCACGAGTGTGCATGGACGCACACACCACCACCAGGAGAAAGAGAAACCACTGACCAGCTAGACCATAATTCTTGTGGTCACAAAACTCTCCAGTCAAATCAAAAAGAGCTCCAGCTAAATGTCAGTAGCACCACGTTTCTGTCACTTTTGGTTGACAAAAGCCAGGCAAAGAACAGCGTTACTGGGATGCAAACACCCCCACAACATACCTTAGGCTTCCAGACCTACTGAAGTTTCTCAGCTTTGACTCGTCTGACCAGTCTCTCGTTGCAAGACGGAGACCGCAGAGGCTTGCAGGCTGACCTCATCTTCCAAGCTTCCTCCATGGAGGAATCCAAATTATAAACCAATAAATAAATTAGTTCTCCTTTACGGCTTCAGGGAACACTGCCGGTATCCGGCACAATTATGAGACTGCCTGAGAGAGGTCCAGGACAAGAACGGAAGATCAGAAGTGTAATGAACAACACACAACATTTTCCTATCTGCAGAAAACATCATATCATAGTTCCTAAAAACTAACTTCTATCACAAATTGCTTTCTTCAGATGAATTACTTGCAGGAATGAGTGCATGGTGACATTATGAAACTGCAGAAAGAGATCTACTCGTCGTTCTGTCTCTCATTGAAGAATATTAGTCTATTCACTTGCGGCTAACCTGTCTGGTTTTCTGAAACATAAAATATATTTTAGGTTTTCTGTATTTTCTAAAAGATACAAAATTCTTCACATTCTTTTCAAATTCTCCATTATAGCTGAAAAAAATAAATCCTGCATTTTTATGAGAAATCAAACAGTCAAGCTAGGACAGAAAGTACCTGTCCCTTTTTCTGACTGTAAATCATAAAGCTAACCCAAATCTACAGAATACTTAGGCGATTGAGGCAGAATTACTAATCTCCCTGTAAACAGGAAATACTGTCCCAGTAGATGCTGCTCCTTAAAGCATCAAACAGCACAGTAATCAATAGCAGCATCCCTGATATATGCATTATAAAAAGGATGCACACAGGTAATCATCCTGTAGGACTGAACTGAATCCTCCGTACCCATTTTTTTTCCTATGCCTACCATTAAGGATATACATGGCAATCATAAAAGCTACGATAAAATTCTTAATAACTGATTGGCAATAAAATAAATTTTGTGCCACCGTAGTAAATTAAATCCTTTTTTATATAGAAATACAAACTAAATCCGAATTGCTGTTGCTGTTACATTATTTATCAGTCTAAACCAAGATTAAGTATAAATTTTAGCACATGTTACTCAGCTGAATTTACATGCCTGGTCTATGAAACAAGCTGAGAAATATTTGCTTGTTGTGCTCAGGTTCTAGAACAGATTTACGCAAAGACGCCTACTGCACGCACACCAAATTTCAGTAGCAGGACTTGCGGCACACCGATGTTTAATCCAGCTCATTTATCTGCATTTATGTCTAGTTAAGGCACTGAACAACGAAACTGCAGCATCCCTTGGTAAAAATAGCACAATGGCACGGAAAAGTAGCTGAAGCTAAAAATAGCTTCTGCAGGCATATGCTGTGAATTAAATAGTTCATTTTCCCCTGCCCAACCCTAAATCAGTAAGCTTCAACAAGGAATCCCTAGTGAATACACACTGGAGCTCAGTAAATCCCCCTTGAGCTTACAAGGCATATTCTGAATGTGAGCTGGCTAAAAATAGCCTTGTTTATAATGAGAATGGAGATATGAGCAGAATAATATTAAGTTTAAAGGCAGCCATGCTACAGTCATTGCACATTTGCTAGGAGGGTGAACCAAAGGTCGCTCTCACAAATAGGTTATACAGATTGGCAGATCAAATACAACAACCTTTCACTGCAGAGAATTCATTTCACATTCAGCTATGCACTTGCTAATCGGCTCTTGCAGCTCTGTATTCACAATTTATGTGGTGTGCGTTCTTTAGGCGGAACACGGGTTGTGATTTCCAAAAGATAGGAGACATAAAAGAAAGTATATAGCATCATTCCTCTGGACAGTACTCTTCCCTAAAGTTCAAATCTCCTCTGAAAACATTCGGAAAATGTAATACATACTTCTTCTTGTAACATTAATCACAGAAATCTAGAGGCAAATTACATCCAGCCTACCAGGACAGTAATACGGTGGCCAAACACCAAAGCAGATGATGCATGCTCAGAACTGCCTCTGTCAACTTAGATGCATGCAATACTGACCTCATTATCACAGAGTCTGAGTCTTGGCTGAGATATGGATGAGAAATTAGGCATAATTTACATACGAGTAATTTTTATTCTTTGAGTGTGTCTGTGAAAGGATCCCACTGAGAGTGTTGGGTCTATCGACACTAAACTACAGAGCCTTTTACGAAATTGTGTGCTTGGAAACTACGCACCCTCGTTTCCCATTCTTTGGACGCGGACTTGAAGGAACGGAGGGGCCAGTCATCATGCGTGCTCTTCAGTAACTTCTCTAATTCTGAAATTCTTACCCTGATTCTGAAGTTAGAAGGTGAAAAGGAGAGTAAATACAGATAATGATCATGAGGAATTGATGCGGATGAACTGTCCCCTCATCCTTTGAAGGGGAAATATTCTCCATACAAAGACCAACATCTCAGCCTGGCTCCCCCAGCAACCGCTATGCAACATGTCCGCGCTGCACAGAAGCTGCAGTGATGCATCAGCAAACGCACCTCCTCACTGAAACCTCTTCTTACACCTCACTGCAGGCTCCCCAAGAGTAAGAGCACAAGTTGTCGGCAAGTGCCTTGCAGGTACAGGCAAAGGATGATACTGAAGGCTCCAACTGGAGAAACACAAATCATCAGCCCTCAGTTAATTCCCTGTCACTAAGGGTGTGCAACCGTGAGAGGTGGCTAGAACCAAAGCTAGGGCACAACAAACAGAATAAACAACAGTCAGCATTCAGCATACATAAAGTGTCCAACATATCATGAAAACATAGTAACAAGGATAAAAAAGCACCAAAAGGAACAGGAGCAAAAAAACAAAAAAGAAGTGTTACAGACCTGACATCCTCATACGAATGACACATCTGATCAATGTTGTTTCTCATCCACGTACAGGTCCTCTCTCCCTTTGCAGAGAAAGGGAGAGCACTGCTTTTTGAAGTGCTACTCAGACTTTGAATTTGCTGCTACAGACTCAGCAATCAAGTATTATCATTCCGCATATATGCTGGGTTAAGTAAATTAGAATTTTTAAATGGAGTATGAGAGGTAGTTAAGTGTGAGTGCAAGTTTTCTCCTCCAACTCTCCCAACCAATAAGGCAATACACCACCACCAAGCCAGAATACACTTGTAGCAACAACCTGAAATCTCTGGTAACACCACCAACTTCTTCAGTTACTTCTTTTTTTGTGCTGAACATCTCTATCCTATTTCACACTTCCTCAGCAGTAGCCCATCCTTTTTCTCTCCCTCTTCTGCTTCTACCATGTTTTTTTGCAAGAACAGAGAGTTAGACTGCACAACTAAGTGGGACAAATACAGAAGAAATACTGTTTTGTTCTTAGTTCCCTTATATTATTCCTAATAATCTATTTGCCTTTTTCACTGCTAAGAATTGTGCTTACATCATCACAGAACATCTCATACCTCCAAGGTCTCTTCACTGAACTGGTTTTCATCATTGCGTATTTGACGTTGACAGCTTTTTCTTTACATGCATTACTTTATAATGCACGTGTTGATCAATGTTGATCTCCACATGAAGTTTTAACACCATATCTCTACCACAGGATTATCTTGTAACTCTAGAAGGTTGATTTTCATATCTGCTACCCTTGATAAAGTTTGTTACAATGCTGGTCACCCACATGCGCAGATCGTTCCTGAGCACGTTGAATGGCACAGGCACAACACAGATCCTTACGGAATTACGCTGGAGACCACCTTTTAGGGAGTAAATGGACCATTTATCCTACCTTTAATCAACTCCCGACTCATGGCAGGACCTTCGCTTTTATCTCATAGTGTATTTGTTCCTTTCATAGCCTTTTGTGCGAGTCTTGTTGAAAGTGTTTCAAGAATCAAAGCAAGCCATATCAACAAATTTTCCTTTGTTCACCTACCCGGCATACGCTTCAAAGAGTTCTGACAGATTTGCTAGCCGTGATTGCCCTCCGCAAAAAAAAAAAACTTTAACAATATCTCAATACATATACCCCCTATTATCATGAAGTCCATTATTATGTTTCTGTTTTCACTATGCACTGCAGTAAGAGCAAGGTAAACGTGTCAGCTGCTCTGCTTCCTCAATGACAGACAGTATGAAATTACCTTTCCAAGATTTACAAACTTTTAAAGTACTGAAGAATACGAAAATAATCCCAGAGGAAGAAGAAAAACAGTCACATGTTCCCCTAGGGCATATAGTCAGATATGGGTCCAGGACTTTCCTCGTTACCCAAGCAAGCAAAATTCAGAGCTTACAATATATGTAACCCATCCCATAGGAAAGGCACATGGCACACAGAAGGTCTCCCGAGAAACTCAACCCTCATTCTCTGGTCATATATGCTTATTTTTATAGAAATAAGCCATAACCATATCCACACCTTCAAATGACCAAACAAATGCTCCCCTGCAATTGCAGAAGCACTTTAAAAACTACTTATGCATCTAGCAAATCAGAACAAATCAGAACATATAAAAAAATACTTGAAACTACGTAATCAGTTTTTTTACACCCCAGCCCTTCGGCATGCTTATGGTAAACAATCCTACGTCCATGTTCCAGGAATTCCTATGATTAAGAGAGATAAGCCAAATTACATGATTGTTCAGAAACATGAGCAAGAGGAAAAAAAAAAGTGGTTTCAAAAAAGACTACTTGGAACAACTTAATAGATCTGTTTTTTTATCACAGTCATTAACATATAACTATGGAAGACTGAGTACTCCAGATTCTTCAGCTGCTAATGGGTAGGGAACACAGGCTGCAGTAGCTCTATCAGTTCCACAGTCAGGAAACTTACTGAGCTGAAACTATCGCTTATCTAATAAGGGATGAAAAGGGTGTTAACTGGAATAAATATGGCACCTTCCTCCTATTTAATACGATGATAAAAATGAACAGGATGAAAAAAGTGAAATCAGTTTTCAGGGATTAATACTTCCGAAATTAAAGGTATACTATAGTTTAGCTAGAAATCAGGTCCTCGAGTTGCAAAACAGCAATGTTTTCCATGCTAATGTATCTTCTTTCTTTCACTGGGTACGCCACCCTGAAGTTAATATGCCAAGCAACCAAGCATTCACTCATATTATTAAAACATACAGGACATAATAAATACAGTACATGTGATTTCCTCCCATATTTTTTCTCAATATAAAGAATATGGCCTTAGCTCTTCAGTAAACACAGGAAGATAATTGCAGATACAAATCAGAAGTAGAGACAACACTAAAATTCATTTCCTCCCTTCACTGATCCCATTCTGCCGTAATTCAGCCAAGCAAACATGCCTCGTGGCAATGAGACCCAGCCCCGTTGCCTGCTCCTGGTCTCAACTGCAGCAAAGAGTCCAAAAGGCTGAGAATAAACTTTCAATCCTACAAGTGCTACAACAGTAAAAACAGACAGGTTTTACAAAAGCAGAAGGTCTTCAAAGAGATGAAAGCTATTACAGAATGTTTTCTCAGAAATAAAGATTTTTAAAGGGCTAGTCACCAATGATTTGGACTCTCTACATCAGACTAGCATGTAAGATGAGTTCACAATTTATTTCTGAGCATGATCTCGTGGTTCGGGTGATGCTTGGAACGTCATTGCTTCCAAGCTGCAACGTGACTATTCATATACCTGTATTCCTCACATCACAGACTACTTACGGTCTAAAAATAACAGAATAGCCTGTAAAAGTACCATCCAAAATAAAGGCACATTATATGTTGCTGCTGTTTTCCCCCCTTCCAGCACAATGGATTCTGGAAAGTTAACTGGAAGTGATTACAATTAGGTCCAATAACTCAGCATTAATGAGAAAATCAGCTGACTCAGAGATCTTTTCCAGGAGGAAATTTGACAGATCTAATTCCAGCACCTAAGCTGTAAAACCATCTGAAGCCATCATATGCTAAAAAGCTCGAAGAGCTCTCTATTTTCTAAAAGGAGAAGGAACAGAAAATCTCCTTTCTGTGGGAAGAGGACAAGATCAGTCTCTGATTCCTTCTTTCTTTCTTTCTTTGAGAGCCAAGGATACTATGTGCATTCCTTGCCTTCCTGGAGATAGCTACACATATATAAAATTCCAACAAAAATCTCTTTCTCGTGTGATCACTTGTCTTCCTAATGATACCCAGTGGTGAACTGACCTACACAAATTCTTAACAGATTTCCTGCCATATATAACTTTTTTTAAAAGGTAATCACTGTCTGATCATTAAATCACTGTTTTGATTTTGTTTTGGATGCTACTTGATTTCTAATGTATGCAGTTAGCACACATTTAAAGGGATTACCAATGCTTATTTAAAAAACACACTGAGTCAGCTCACTCTGAGAACTTATAAATATTCAGCAGGAAACTCCCAAACACTGACTCATAACTTCAGAGGTTTAAAACAGACAAATTATCATGAATTTCCCAACTATTAGTCATACTGGATTGAATCAGAAGCCACAACCTTTGCATTTGTGCGAATTCCGCTTGATAATCCATAAAGTTCTACAGAAATAACAACATTATGGGGAAAAACAACCAAAAACCAGATAAGTGGCAAAGAAGGACTAATTCTGCAGAACAGCTTACATGGAAAAACTATTTCATATAACAATATACATTGCACAAAAATTGTTTCCCTTACATCTAATCTGTGTTCAGTTTATTTAAGACACATGACTAATTTTAGAGAGAAAAAAGTAATTCTACCAACTTTTTGTTTTTCAGAGAGAAGAAAAATGAATCACAGAATGGCTAAGGTTGGAAGGGACCTCTGGAGATCATCTAGTCCAACCCCCCCCTTCTCAAGCAGGGTCACCTAGAGCATGTTAGACACGATTCTGTCCAGGTGGGTTTTGAGTATCTCCAGAGAAGGAGACTCCGCAACCTCTCTGGGCAACCTCCTTCAGTTCTCTGGCACTCTCACAGGACAGAAGCTTCTTCTCATATTCAGGTGGAACTTCTTGTCTTTCAGTTTGTGCCTGTTGTCTCTTGTCCTGTCACTGGGCAGCACTGAAAAGAGTCGGTACCCATCCTCTCTGCATCCTCCCTTTAGACACTTACACACATTGATAAGATCCCCCCTCCATCTTGCCCAGGCTAAACAGGCCCACCTCTGGCAGCCTTTCTCCATAGGAGAAATGCTCCAGTCCCCTCACCATCTTCGTAGCCCTAAACTGGACTCTCTCCAGTAGCTCCATGTCTCTCTTGTACTGGGGAGCCCAGAACTGGACACAGGACTCGAGATGAGGCCTCACCTCATCTGAGGAGAGCGGCAGGATCACCTCCCTCCACCTGCTGGCAACACTCTTCCTAATGCACCCCAGCATGCCATTGTCCTTCTTGGCCACAAGGGCACATTGCTGGCTCATGGTTAACTTCTTGTCCACCAGCACTCCCAGGTCCTTCTCTGCAGAGCTGCTTTCCAGCAGGCCAGTCCCCAGTCTGTCCTGGTGCATGGGGCTATTCCTCCCTAGGTTCAGGACCCTGCCCTTGCCTTTGCTGAACTTCAGGAGGATCCCCTCCACCCATCTCTCCAGTCTGTCCAGGTCTCTCTGAATGGCAGCACAGCCCTCTGGTATCTCAGCCACTCCTCACAGGTTAGTATCATTAGCAAATTTGTTGAGAGTGCACCTTGTCCCTTCATCTAGGTCACTGATGAATTACTTGAACAATGCTGAACCCAGTACTGACCCCTGTGGAACACCACTATCTACAGGGCTGCAATTGCTGTAGGTGACCCCACTTGAGCCCCATTTTTCTGCCTGCATGGTCTCAATAACTCTCCACTTCTCCCATCTTTCCTAGTTTAAAGCCCTTCTTATGAGGTAGGCCAGCCTGTTGGCAAAGATTTGTGTGCCCAGTTTAGTGAGGTGGACCCCATAAACATGAAACATGATTTTAAGACATGAAACAACCTTGAAGTCTTTTCTCCATAGACCTCTGCTCAAATAAACCTTTCAAAAGGTACAACTGGACAATCCTATCTTGTTCCTAATCAGAAAAACCACTGGCATCCATATTTACATATTCTTACAGCATTACAATACTCAGAATCCAAGTGTTTAAAGGCTTATTGCTAAGCATGATCATAATGCTCTCATTTTGTCTTGAAACAACAAAGAATAACTTGTTAACTTGCAACAGCATTAAATACATATGCAATTACTATAAAGACAGTGAGTTATACAAATGGACAATGCAACAGTAAAGAATCCCCTTTAAACTCCCTCATCCATACATTAATAAAAATACTGGCTTTTGTTTCTAGACACATTGCTAACCACTTCATCAAAAGACAACCCAATGTATGCACAATGTAAGACCACATGATATAAAGGCAAATTAATATCATTACATGATAACAGAAGTCAAAAGATTTATCCATTCCATCATCACCGGAATGACAGAACTACTGCACATGATGTAAGGCAATTCCTCGGGATTAATTTCAAACAAAAGGGTGGGACACCATCCATACTTCTGGGAATGTACAAATGACACCTACGATTACCTGTTTAGCCTAATGAACAATATTCTAATTAACAAAATACTAATGCCTATTTTCAGAAGTTCTGTGGAAGCAAAAGAAGTCCCCAGGACTTGAGGAGTGTGAACGGAATCAGTTCTGAGTTGTGAACAGCCAGAAGTTGTGGAGTCTCCGGCCTTGGAGACATTCAAAGTCATCTGGAATCTTGACCCCTTCCACATCGTCAGGAAAGATTTAGGTATGTTCCGGTCATATTACAATATAGTCCCCTCTTCTGTTGAACCTGCTGCTTTTTGGTTTAGTGTGAACATTTAAGTCTCAAGAAAAGGGAAAAGCATTCAAGCGAAGAGAGGCTGATGCGATAGTGTAGAAACCGTTCACTTTTGCCTGCCTACTGAGGAAGTATGGTGCCCGATCCAACAAGATATTCTAAATACATTCAATGTCTTATTCTTCTAAAATGTGTATTAAAAATAAAGCTTAAAGACAAAAAAAAAAAAACAAGGCAATTAACAGAATTTTGGTTGAGAACGGTGATCAACAGGATTTTAACTTTTTATTCAAATGATCCAACCTGAATGAATGTATATCTCTTTCTTCAAATAAAATGATTTTTTTTAGATTATCTTTTAAAAAAAAAGGCAGGAGTAATTAGTTGAAGAATTAAGTTTAATTATTTAAATTGTGAAAACAAATCATTTCAGCAACTCTGAAGGCCCTTTATGCCCTTTAAGAGAAATAATTAAAATTAAGTAGTGGTTAAATTTCATATTTACAAAAAAATGCACTCCCTTCTAATCCACAGATATATCCCTTTTAATTGCCTATTAAAAGAAACTGAACACTGAATATTGTATATTCATGTTCTATTATGCATAGCTTTTTAATGAATACTGTTAAAGACTGTAACATTTAAAAGTCACTGGCTGTTTACTAATAAATTTGTATTATTCATTCTTTAACAGAAGATAAATAATAGTCAGAACTCAATTTCAAAGTCAAGTAACAATGAAGTATAAATAGCTGCCAACATTTCATGCATCTAGATGACAAGTGTCACAACCTGCTTTGAAAAAAAAATATTAAAAATACGAAGAATCAGGTCCCTCTTGTCCATCTCTAACATTTTAATTTTATCACACCAAATGGTAAACAATCTGTCTGGTGATCTATTTTTACCAGGTAACACAAGGGTAACTTTTTCCTATTGAAATAAAGATACACGAGAATTCAGTTTGAATATACAAGCCTCACAGTTTATAATGGAGAAAAAGTGAAAATTTCTCCTGAGGACTGTACTTGAGGGTTGGTTTTTAATTGTTTGCCTAAGGCAACCTCTCTGCATTCAACCTATATTAAATAAAAATGAAAGTCTATGGATTATTGATTTAAAAAGGAAATCAACATTTCTATAGCAGGTAAGAAGTCAAAATGAGAACTTCTGAAAAACGTGTTTTTAGCGTTATATGTAATATTTAAACTATTCGGTTCTAAAATCATGCCAGAGTAACTGCAGTAGGCACAAAGCATTAAAAACACAATATTAAAGTTTAAAATGCTATGGGCTAGAATTAACTGTGAAATTACGATAGGACCTCAGGTCAGTGGGAACCCTGAGACTGATTTATCTGAACTTCTTTCTCTCACGAGCCTCCCCTTCTGCCCCTAGTAAGTCATGCTTTATTGGATCAGGGACTAGAACAGGTACCAATTTGAACATAAGCAAAATGCTACCAAACAGAAATTAAAAGGGTTTATAAATAAGTTTCCCCATCTACTAGATTCTTGCAGAGTTTCTATCAGTCCATCTTGGTGACAGTGCAAATTCTGCAGTCCAGTTTTGGTCTTTATGGGTGCATCATCAGTAGTATTTAGGTTTGGAAAAGGAATGTCCTTTTAATGTCAGTCTCCTGCTTGTTATCATTTACTGAGCCTTTGTCCACCCTGTGGAATGGTCTTGGAGCACGGAAACCTGATTCATTCACGGTGAATTATGAAGGGTTGCATTAGGCAGACCGTTGCCAGCAGGCCAAGGGAGTTGATCCTTCCCTTCTGCTCAGCCTTGCTGAGGCCACACCTGGAGTGCTGTGTCCAATACTGAGCTCCCTAGCAAAAGAGAGACATAGATCTACTAGAGCCCGTCCACTGAAGGGCCACAAAGGTGACGAAAGCCCTAGAGCATCTCTCATACGAGGAGAGTCTGAGAGAGCTAGGACTGTTGAGCCTGAATTAAAAAAAAAAAAAAAAAAAAAAAAAAAAAAAAAGTTCAAGCAGATCTTACCACAGAATCACAGAATGGCTAAGGTTGGAAGGGACCTCTGGAGATCATCTAGTCCAACCTCCCTGCTCAAGTGGGATCACCTAGAGCATGTTAGACAGGATTGCGTCCAGGCGGGTTTTGAGTATCTCCAGAGAAGGAGACTCCACAACCTCTCTGGGCAACCTCCTTCAGTTCTCTGGCACTCTCACAGGACAGAAGCTTCTTCTCATATTCAGGTGGAACTTCTTGTCTTTCAGTTTGTGCCTGTTGTCTCTTGTCCTGTCACTGGGCAGCACTGAAAAGAGTCCATCCTCTTGACATTCTCCCTTCAGGTATTTCTAGACATTGATAAGATCCCCCCTCCACCTTCTCTTCTCCAGGCTAAACAGGCCCACCTCTGGCAGCCTTTCTCCAAAGGAGAAAGGCTCCAGTTCCCTCATCAACTTCATAGCCCTAAACTGGACTCTCTCCAGTAGCTCCATGTGTCTCTTGTACTGGGGAGGCCAGAACTGAACACAGGACTCCAGATGAAGCCTCACCAGGGCTGAGGAGAGGGACAGGATCACCTCCCTTGACCTGCACTATTCCTAATGCATCCCAGGATACCAATGGCCTTCTTGGCCACAAGGGCACATTGCTGGCACATAGTCAACTTGTCCACCAGAACTCCCAGGTCCTTCTCTGCAAAGCTGCTTTCCAACAGGTCAGCCCCCAGCTTGTACTGGTGCATGGGGTTATTGCTCCCTAGGTGCAGGACCCTGCACTTGTCCTTGTTGAACTTCAAGAGGTTCTTCTCCACCCAACTCTCCAGTCTGTCCAGGTCTCTCTGAATGGCAGCACAGCCTTCTGGTGTATCAACCATTCCTCCCAGTTTGGTATCATCAGGAAACTTGCTGAGGAGGCACTCTGCCCCTTCATCCAATTCACTGATGAATAAGTTGAATGAAATTGTCAACATGTATAAACATCTGATGGGAGGGAGGAAACAAGATGGAGCCAGGCTCTTCTCAGTGATGAACACTGAAAGGATCAGAGGCAACGGGCACGAATTGACATAGAGGAAATTTCACTTAAACATAAGAAAAAACTTTTTTATTGTGAGGGTGGATAAATGCTGGAACAGGTTGTCCAGAGAACTTGTGGAATCTCTATTTTTGGAGATACTGAAAATCTTCCTGGATGTGGCCAGCTTTAGACAACCTCACTTAGAGTAAGAAAGTTAGACTAGAAAATCTCCAGACACCCTTCTCAATAGCAAAAACTCTTTGATACTAAACTGGGAGATGTGCTTCATCCCCTACAAGGCATTCAGGTCCACAGTACTAAATTAGAGCTAGTCTGAAATAAATTCCCTCATGTACCTAAAAGCATGAATATTGCAGACATCAGTTTCTTCGCAGACACTTTTTCACTTCACAAATCAGCACCTATTAGGTGCTATCAGATACCTACCAGCACCTACTTATTATGTGGACATGGTCTGTTCTGTCACTCAAGACACCTGACAAGCTGATCCTTGCTCTTCTATGACTGTCCCTGTCCACTGAGGTCGAGGCTCCCTGCTGTCTGAGCTCCTAGTCTCTCAGTCATTCCTGTTGCCCCTTTCTCACCTATCACCTGGGAAGCTTCTTTGCCTCTCAAGCCTTGTAAGCTGCTTCCCATGAAGGAAACCTCTGTCCCTCTCCAGAAGGTTGTGAACACAGCATACAGCAGCCAGGACACAGGAAGCAGGAACCTTCTAACCTTTTTCTCTGCTACCCAGCCATCCTCTTTTCAAGCAACAATCCACGGCTACTACTAGCTGAGCACATTTGTGCTGGGTTTTATAACACAGGTGAATGACTATGTGTTTTTAAACATAATTGACATGTGCCACCACCTCACCATTTTACTCCGTTAGAAATCTGTGTCATGGACAACAGTCTGCACTATTCTAAATATAGCCTCAGATGCATAAATCATTCATGTCTTCTGGCATTCAAATATAGCATTTGCACTTGATTTAGGGATGCTTTCATCTGCACCGCTGCCTTTTGCTTCTCTCCCCTTGTTTAGCCAGCTTAATTAGAAGGCTTGCACTCATTCAGGTATTCAGGAGAATTCACAACCACAGGTCAGGCATGGGCCAGCCATCTCCCTGACCATGAGTCTCTAATATTTTGAGGAAAAGTTACAAAAAGGTTATTTCTTCATTTTGCTCTATTTAATTTCAATTCTTTCTAAATAAATATATATTCATCGCATCTAAAGATGAGGTAAAGGAAGAGCTCAAAGCATGAGACAAGGCAAGAAGAAGTGTTCATATAAGATTATATAAAAGCATGGTACAGCAAGAAGCATCTTAGCTTAGTTAGTGATTCTCATTTTAATATTTGAAATCCTATAGGTAGAAAAATGAGAAGGAAAAATGGTAAGAAGAAATTTCAGTAAAAATGGGGTTGCTTTTGACACATATAAATTCCGCCTTTTTCATTTACAGGATTGCCACTTGTCTTGAATTTTGTCACAGGAGACTCCCTGTTTTGATAGGCCTGTCATGTGCCCTGTCAAACAAGCTTGCAAGATATTGTAAAATTTGTACAGGGAAGTGTCTTTCTATTGCGGTGTTCATATGACAGCTTTATGAATGACATCAAGGAAAAATGTTGTTCTACAGAGTAAATATATGGCGAGTTCTTTACACACACTGCTCACCCTCTATCTACATCACCCAGATGTTTCAGGCATTGCTCTCATCCTCTCCTCTTTCACATAAATTAAATTCTTTTACACTTCCATGTACCAGTTTAAAAGAATAAAGAAAAGATAGTAAAGCATATAACTTAAGCGTAGTAATTTTAGAGACAATAACTAGATTTTTGGGATTTCTCCATGTAATAGAAATTGTGATACAAACTTTAAAAAAAAGTTAAAAACAGTTGTATGTTTTTACTCATTCTGACAAAATTATAGTACCACATGTACTCCTCCATTTTAGAATGTATCTTTCAAATATTTATGCAAGAATCAGTTCATGAACATAGGAAATACAAAACAAGCAAAAAAATGGTTTGGTTTGCAGGAATAGTTGTAATACAAAAACACATCTTTAAAAGTTAATGATGAATGCAATCATTTAAAATACAGATACTTCGTGTTTTAGACGTTTTGTATGAGAACAGCCACCTCCTGGCTATCTCTCAATCCTTCCTAGGATATGACTTCTTTATTTAAGATAGCATGTTTTTAATGCTGATTTATTCTTCGGTCTTTCAGAAGAGAAAAGTTTTTATACCTTTATGCTAGCAAGACTGGCGACACTGGTTCAGACCGAATGTCCACTCAGCCCATTATTCTGTCTTCAGCAGCAAGCAAACGAGGATGCCTACAGAACAGAGCGTGCACACAGAGATACTTCCCAACCTACACTCCCAGGCACAAATAATATGAGATTCCTTGAGACAGAGGTAGACCCTATGCACTTAATAACCCTCACTGAATTTTTCTTCTCTGAATTTGTTTAATGTTTTCCTGAATGCTTGAAATCTTCCAGTGTCTCCCTTATTCATGTGTTTCTTCACATCTTCAAAGAACACCAATATGTGAGGCAAGACTGTTTTAAAAAGGAAAAAAGACATAAAAAGCCATGTCACCGGTATATTTGATATACTCATGCGTTTGCTAGTTCTGTATTATTATTTCTATTCAAGGGTCCAATAGAGACATCAGATTTGCATTATGCAGTCTCCCAGATCTGGAATTCCTTAAAAATATTGACATCATACTTGCCACCTATCAATCCTCAAATACTAAGACGATTTAAAGCGGCAGGTAACAAACCACAATTGATATCTTAACCATTGTAACCATTTAGTCTACAGAGGTGCTCTTGCTGGCAGTACTATTAGTTTTGTTTACTTGTATCACATTACCTTCTACAAACACTTGGGTCAGAGGAAGACCATCACAAAAACATTTCCAGAGCATGCCTGAAAGATGTCAGCTTTTAATGAGCTCCCTTGCCTTGCTGTTTAGATGTGCCAATTTCTTTTATCCTCTTCTCAAGTCATTCTTGGCAGGCAAAAGGCTGTTCCTACAGGAGTATTTTTGTTGTGTGCTTCTGATAGGGTGCTATCAAAGAGTTTTCATGCTACCTGCTGGGATTTGACTCTCTTAGCTGCTCTTTCGGGTTTCTTTAACAGCCTTCCTCATTTTTATGAATAGTCTCTTTAGGTAGCTCTAAGCAGCTGAGCACAGCTTGTGTTGCTCCTGCAACAATGCTGAATCCAGGTAGACCATAATTGCTAACATCAGGCGGCATTTCAACTTAACACTTTGAACTGGCTCCTACATGTTTCCTCTGGAAAATGTCATTGACTTTATCTCATGGGTATTCTAATCAGCTGCTCCACAAAACAGATGTATCTGCAAATTTAGTCTGTGTCATGTCCCAGTGCAGTACTGGTCTCCTCCACAAGATGGTATTTGGAGCCATCTCTTACTATTGTACCAGTAATTCAGAGCCTCTCTAATCTCCCTTGAGATCTTACAGTCAGTCTCATCAGACTGTCCAGTCCCCACTATTGATCTGTGGGCTCACACCTCTGACCAAACAGTCTCAGGAGCTTTCTAGGGGACCCCTGTGCACTTAGCCAGCAGGAGCAATATGTCACCACAGTCTCTTATTGACCTAGGAGTCTGCACCGACATTACAATACCTGTAGGGATGAGAGAAAAGATCATGGGCTCCCTTTATAAAAATAAGTGTTAAAGTACTTCCACAGTAAAATACAGCTAACTGGATAAGAACATTGGCTTTGGGATTAATGAGATGTATTTTATTGTCTCTCACACAAAAGCACATTATTTTGCTCATGACTACTAACTATCTCCACGATTTTCATGCTTCTGAAACTGTCTTTTCAGTATATGAATGAGACCAGTATATGAATGAGAATAATGGCAGAAAGCTCAAAGTGAATAGATTTAAATCCTAGATACTTTACTCTTAAATGCTTCAGATGGGTTTTTTGCAGTCATCTTGGCAAGTCACAGAATTATCAGTTAAAAGGTGGAACGTGCGAGAGACAGAATTCATTCATTCAGTGTTTCATTTTGCTGGTTTATCTGTAGATGTATTTTCCTGTATTTCTATGAGCCTAAGAAGTTGGCATCAACTGTTTTAATGTATAGAAATGCAGTGTACAGAAAATCTACTCCTGACAAAAACCAGCCTTATGCTGCTATAGATAAACAGCACCACATGGAGGAAAATGCCAGAAACAAAGAAAGGACTGTAACTTGATTTTTAGCACTATATTTAAAAATAAACTTTAAAAGATAAAACATTTTCCTATACAAAGCCAAGTGTTCAAAATATGACCTACAGATATCCTACTTTTAAATATGCCAAACATTTTAACAGTACATTGCTTGTTAAATTCACAGCTATATAAAGCAAAATTTTATTCTGCTGTTGAAAGAGTAGATCATCTGAATGATCTTGGTGGATAGCGTAAAAAGCATTTTAGACAGTAGTACTTTCCTCTTTTGATTATATACATGTTCAGCAGAGCTTTAAGCTGTTTTTTCACTGTATCATCTAATGAAAGAATCCACTTTTTCATGGGTACTATCTGACAGTCTGATAGTATAAGGAGTATTACCAGAGAGATCTGATATGAAAATAACAGACTAATGGGGAAAAAGAGAAACCAAGGTTGAAGAAAAAAATTATCTCTTGATTTTTTTAAAATATTTTTTTCCAATTTCTGGAATACTATACCAAAAAAATGTAATTTTCATTTAATGAGTTTTCCAGACATCATGCAGATATTCTGTTTTTCTCTTACAATAGCCTTACAGAAAAGGGCATTCAACAGCGCACTTCCACCTCCCCTAATTCATATTAATGAAGTAATGAATTTTATTACAGTCACAATTGTAAATAGTTGTTTATAGAGACCATGGACTTCTTAAATAATAAAAGTATATACCATAAGTAACCTGGAAAAAAAGCACAGCAGTTCTGATTCAAGGTCACAGTAGGAACTCAGGAAAAATAGTAAATAACAAATGGCATGTAGAATCTTAGCTTAACAATAAAACTATTATTTTAATGACAAGTGCAAAGACCTAAATCTTTCTGGATCTTCCACACTTCTGCTCATTTCAGTCATTATATCCGTATAACGACAAAACTTTTACATTCAGTATTTCATATCTGTCAAACTGACAAATCAAAACCAGGAGTAATTTTGCTTTCAACATTTAGACTGCCCTTTGTAACGTTGCCTTGCAACCGGGTCCTCTACTCGCTGCCCTTTTCAGATGATTTGTTCGCCTGGCCCAGCCCATGCGCCATCGTGGAGGACTGCTGACTCGGTGTAAATGCAAGCAGCTTGTCAGAAACAGCCTCAAATCCCAGTTAAATAAAGGAGGAGAAGTACAATAAATGTGCCACATACCACGCACTCACTCTCTTCCCAGGTCAAGAAATTAGAAATGCTATTCAGGTACATTCAGGTTATACATGTATATATATGTGTGTGTGTATATATATACGAATGGAGGCTTTACCCATTGCAAATATAGGAGAAGTCTGAGGAAAATAGAAGTCAAACATGTAAAGGGGGCCAAGCTACAGAAAGATTTCACAATTGCATCTGAGTTTTGAACAAACGAGTACCTAGTTTAAAAGGTATAACAAGGTCTAGAGAAAAGAAATTCTTCATCTTTCTGGAGATAGCACTCTTTCTTTTGGACCAGGTAATGATTTTTTATCCTATCAGAGTATTAGGATGCATTGCTGAAAGCAGTATTTTTCAGAAGACACATCAAACTGGAACTCTGGCCCTTCATCCTCAAAACCTGACAGTTTTCACGAGCAAAGTGTTAACCTTCGTATACTGGCTAAAGTTCATTTGGATAATTATATTCCAACTAACTACTCTGTAATTTCACATGTCTAGGAGTCACCAAAAGCCATGCAACTGCAACTTAGCTCTCAGACCAGAATATACAGAATTAGAAGGTCACTGAGATATATATCAACTAATTTGCAGAGGACTTTAAATGCCAACAAAACAATTTTGTACAAACGTTTAAATTACTATGACAAAATTTTTGAAAACGATGTTGAAAAATACATGAGAGCTTCAGTAGCAGTCACATACACAGGCTGTGGACTGTACTCATTAATTCACACAAAAAAAAGAGTTTTACTTTAGACTGTGGTTATTTCACAGGCTTTATTTAGCAACAGTCGCCAAGGACACAGAAGCTGTCCTGCTGCTAAGGGCAATTTGCCTCTGCAGAAAGCCCTGCTACCTGTGCACAAGCTCCGTTGTCAGAAACCAGAGAGAGGAATAAAGATGCCTCTTCAGTATTCCTTACGATACAAGAAATACAACAGGTGACATCCTACACAGCAAGGGAAAAATAAAGAGGATAACTAGTTTTAAAAGTTAATAAGGAATATGCTTTAACGATTCAACAGGTGCAGAAATGTAAAAGTTGTGACCTGAAACATCCCTGAAAATAGGCTGAAATCAAGGCAAGGCATCTGCTAAGAACTTACTAAAAAACATAAATTTTAAAACAGAAGGAAAAACACATGTTTAACTTCAGGAAAGAGTTAAAGCTATGATAACCAAAACAAAGCCCCATGCATGAGGAAAGCTTGAGGTAGGACAAATAGGAAGTTATATTTCCATATCACTGATATTTTTCATATTAGGAAGCTGATCAGTTTAAACCAATGGCACATTTCAAGAAACTGGAGCAGAACAGGGGTGCTAAGACCCTGTTTGGTTGTTTGGAAGAATGGGGCAAAACAAGGATTTTTGAATGAGAAAACAAAAAGCTAAGAACAGAAGGAAAACAGCAAAATTTTCTTTCTGAAATACAACAGGAAGTGTTAGCACTTATCCCACATTAAAATCGTAAGAAATCAGCACTTGCTACACTATACCTGAAAAAGAAGTATGGGAAGGACACTAGGAAAATAGGAGAAAATATTTACTTAGTACATTGTTTCCCTGAGATCACTCGTGATATTATTAAAATAACCTACCAGTCATGTGAACAGTACATTAACCTCTAATCCAGTGCTATAGTACTTGGCTACCAACTATATTCAGCATTCAAGCTGTAGTCATTTTTCTGAAGAAGCTTCTTACAGCTTCTCTGGGAAGTTTATGAAGTTATCGTAGGGTAGATTTATAAACCTGTTCTACTCTTTGAAATACTAAGACAGCATCATGTTTATCTTTTGGAATAAATTAAAACATAAAATAATGCTCTAAAAGGTCAGTTTTAGCAGAGAGGAGATGACTGCTCTGCTTCGTGCATTATAGCCTATTCTTGGTGCACCTGAAGTTTACACGCTAGCGTTTTCATTTGATAGTACTTATAGAGAAGACATATGTTCAAGGACTTCACTAAAATTGCTCTTTTTACCTCTGCTGGCAAGCTATCTCTATCAAACATAAGATCGACCTTTTCCCTTAGACAGTTTACCTATATTTTTACCTGTAACACCTTTTATTTCCTGATTTCAATGTTCTATACAAGAAGGTCTTTCTAAAGCCTATATCCAACCATTTTAGAAGCCTTCAAACAGATGCAAGGATGCTCTGTCTAGCTCTAATACCACCAAATGATTAAGCAGTAGTTTTACATTTAGTAGTTTGCTGAAGTATGTACAATTACACAAATAACCTACTTCAGAGTGAAACAGTTTATAAACACTTAGGCAACACTGTGTCACAAGACTATGCCAGCTAGAATCTGCCAAGGATAACAACTAACCCTTATTACAGAATCACAGGATAGCTGGGGTTCGCAGGGACCTCTGGAGACCATCTGGTCCAACCCTCCCCTTGCTCAAGCAGGGTCACCTTCAGCAAGTTGCCCAGGACCATGTCCAGTCAAGTTTTGAATATCTCCAAGGATGGAGACTCCGTAACATCTCCTGGAAATCCATTCTAAGGTTCAATCACTGTCACAAGAACAAAGTGTTTTCTTGTGTTCAAGTGAAATTTCCTGTGTTTCTGCTCGTGCTCAGTGCTTCTTGTCCTGTCACTGGGCAGCACCAAGAAGATTCTGGCCTTATCCTCTCGACACCCTCCTATGAGGTAGCTACACATAGCGATAAAGCTCTTACCAGTATTTCTCCAGGCTGAACAGTTCAGCTATCCCAGATTCTCCTCATATGAGAGACTCTCCATGTCCTCAGTCATCTTTGTGGCCCTTCAACGGATGTGCTCCAGTATGTCCCTATCTCTCTTGCGCTGGGGAGCCCAGCACTGGACACAGCACTCCAGGTGCGGCCTCACCGGTGCCGAGTAAAAGAGAAGGACCATCTCCATCTGCCTGCTGGCGCATTCACACATTATTCACTGATGAGATAAATATACAGAGGGGTATCAAGCAGTGTGAACTTCTGATGTCCTGCTGATGTCTGCTCAAAACAGGAAAGAATTAAAATTACAGGACTGGTGCAGAATTACAATAGTCTCTATAATCTGTTGAAATCTGTACCTCAAACCAGATTTCTCTAAAAAATATCTTCATTTTTTCCTCCCAAACATTTTAAGATTGAAAATGATTGCAGTCATTGGCTCTGCTAACCTGTGTGAACTGCTGTTTAGGTCCTTATTATGCATTAAAAGCCTCCGGCATTTTCTAAACAGTTGGAGTCCTTGATGCAGAGAGCTAAATAATTAGACCAAAATCTGGAGATATTAATGAGACTGTTAGTAGTCTTAGTCTTAATCACATTTTCCTTTCGCATATTAAGAAAAACAGGCACTTGTTCAAGGGGGGTAGAAATCCTCCTGAGACACGCCACGGTAAGTTACTCTGAAGAGCTGTAACTCTGTCTCCGTAGGTGTTCGGTACAGTTCAAATTCTGGCCTCAGTGGAAAATAATATTGCGCTCTCTTTGGACTGACTCAATTTGGTACCAATTTACAATAAGTTTTAACTAGTTTAAGCAAGAGCATCTGCCACAACTGATAACTCTTTCAGCACTTCAGCTCTCCCTCAAAATGGGTAAGTGGAATTCCTGTTTTGGAAAAACAGATATTGTTAACTTGGGACAGAGACGTGACACTGTGCTCTATCACAGGTGGGATACATTTCTTAGCTTCTTCTTAGCATTTCTAACATGTTATATTAAATATTTGCAGCACAAAACTGATTGCTCTGCAGTATGATTATCTCCTACTATAGGCATTTTATAATTTTATTAAATCACTTTAAAAGAAGCATGTTAATGCTTTATTCACTCTGAATGCAGTTCATTCAGACAAGACCCATACGAAGCACCTGCAAACCCCACTTAGGAAGGAGATGAGTTTTACAGTGCTTTCTCCAAGTCCTGGAAGGAGTTCTTCCATCATGATAGAATACCTACAAGAAGGCAAAACGACTGTGTTTGAGGTGCCTCACTCGGTACTAAAAATATGACTTCAAAAATCACAGGACTTTGTAAAACAGTTTTGTGTTTGCCAGTTAGCTTAGCTAAAGGTACAAGGGACTCGAAGAGTGTCGTTCTCTTCTGCTCCTATTCGCTGTCATAAGGCGTTCCCAACTGATTTCTCTAGTCCAAAACTGCTGCGAAATTTAAAATTCAGGAATGACAGCAACACCTAGAATATTATTAATATAATCATTAATCACTAAGTAGGCCACTGAAAAAAGTCCAATTACATCACTCAATTAAATTATGTTCTCATGCTCTCAGGCTATAAAAAATAAATTGTCTTTCAAAGTAACAGTTAGGTTAGCTTTTCTACAGCCAATTCTGTTGTTTGCTTGGCATTTCACATCTACACAACCCAAAATCTTGTAGTAAACTGAGTCCCAAACCTACTTATGCTTCCTGAATTGCAATATCTAATGCGATACTGCAGTGGTTGCAGCCTACAGTGACATCAGGTAGGCAGGAGTATGCAGGTTCGCATCTGAAGCATCATGTTAATATGCTGCTTCTAAACACAAACCGACCCAACTAGCGCAGTTCTGATGCAACTGCAGCCTCAGACGGGGCAAACAGGGAGGTGAGGTCAAAACCTATCAGTCTACAATCTAAAACTTGCATATAAACACCACACTAAAAAATTGGAATAAACCATCTGATTAATCCAACCCAAGTGCTCTGTATACTCTACGCCCATCCAGAGACAGTTTGGCATACCAGGTAACAGTCTAGGCGTAGTTGTTATCTTACCTATAAACCCTGACTCTTTTATAGTGAAGTCAAAGAGTGGGGCAACTCCGAGGGAGTACAAGGAAACGCTAGGGGAGGTGGCAGAGGCTGCGCTGCCGCAGGTCATACCCAAGGGATTATAAAGATATTCAAGAGAGTATAAACAATGTGCGTCATATTCAGCAAAGAAAGAAGACTCGATGAATCAGCCAGAATATGAGTTCTGAAGTATTATACCTGTGCCGTTCTCTGGAGAGACCCTGCAGCATCATGTACGACAAAGTCAATGTGCATCCCGAAAGACCGAGAGATGTTAACAGTATCGAGACAATAGCAGGATCGGGGAACTGGGGCTTTTTACGCTTTTGTTAAGCAAGTTCGTAGCCAATGAACATTGTTTCCAAAAACTGTAGTGACTGTAATATAATTTTATGTCAGCATAACTCCTAATTAGTCCCCACTCAAAAAAAAAAAAAAAAAAAAAACACATCTAATCTGTCAAAGGGACAGCAAAATTCAAAGAAAAATAAAGAAAAAGACATTAAGAACAGCCACAGAAAGAAATAGCTTCTTCAGAAGATACAGCACAAACAATCACCATCACATAAAAGAAGAGCATAGCGGCATAAAATGAAGAGCTAAAATAAAGAACTGAACAAAGAAAAAAGAATAAAAGAATTAAAAGAAAATTCCTGTGAGAAAGCACCTTCAGACATCCAAAGCAAACAGGCTACTTTCCAGGGATGAGCTGAATGCTCCATCCCAAATCAGTGGAATTTGGGAGGCACAAAATTCCAAGGAAAACACTATTGCACATATGCATGCAGCCAAGCAGGAAAGAGGATGGGGATATGCATTGCCTATATGTACTGCCTGGTATAGAAAAGGCTCCAGCTTTGAGTGCTTCAAGGTACATACAAGGCCACACTGTGAATGTGCATTTAGACATTGCCTAATCCAAGATTGCTTAATTCAATATTTTAATCCTTTCTACATTATCGGTGGAATCTCAAGAGAGCTTGCATTTGTTACATGTGCAAGTAATTTTCAAACTTTTCCTTTTTTATGCTAGCAAGGACGTATCTCATTCCATCAGCAAGCAGAGAAGAAAATCTAAGCGGCGGTGTTAATTGTGAGCACAATATTATAGCTTAGCCTACTCGACATAGCAGATTGCCTAAGACATCACAAGCTATTACCATTTTACATCTTAAAAATCAAATCAAGACCACGTTAGTATTACTGTGCACACAACGCAAACACATAGGTACAGCCATGGGTCTGGGGGAAAAATCCATTTTACTAGGTTATCTTGTATAATTAAGTACAAGAACATCAGGAGCTGACGGGTTAGTCAGGGAGCAGCTGAAGTTTGGGGCAGTAACTTCAAAACAGCCCTGAAGACTTTACAGGACAACAGGAGCCTTCATGTAATCCTAGACTAAGATGAAAACTGTTGAACAAGCAAGTAATATGATTCCTGTAGAAGGATTCACAACCTACACGAACATATGGGTTAGCCTCAGACCTCTGCAGAAACATTAACTCTCTCACCAGTTACAACCAGAAAAGTTTGCCATCACTAAAAAGTGTATTATATGAATTCTTTCCTCCTACAACAAAATCTCCAAAAGGTAACGCTGTCACAAAAAGCATGAGACTTCCCTTCACGTGTTCCTGTCAAACACATCGAGAGGTTTCAGGCTTAAGAATGTATTATCCCATTTTCTGTCCTTAATAAAAGAAAAACCTACAGTTATGAAACCTCTGCAACTTATGAATGATTTCCTGACAAAGTCATTTTTTGGTTCGGAATATATGGGTCCACTGAGAAAACAAATAAATAATGTTTTCTAAAATATTTATAGCTTTAATGGTAATTATGAAAGAATGTTTTCATTTGCAGTAAATCATTTAACATATTCCATCAAATGTGACAGCTTAATAAGATAACTGCTGAGGCAAACTGAACAATCAGCTCCATGTATATGACTTGCTTATTTAAATTTAAAATATTCAGTCTTTTTTTGAGTTAAAATGCCTCCGTCAATATGTCAATATTTATCAAAAATAATCAAACCAGTACTGAGTGCACATTAAGCATTACACAAATAGCACACAGAAATAAAACAGACTCTGTATTTTCACTTTTTTTTTTTTTTTTTTTTTACTGTATATAACATTACTAATTTGGCCTTGCTGAAAGTATTGCAAGTTGAAAACAAGTATGTAGGCAACCAACACCTTCACGTTAGCCAGCTTCAACTCTGCGAGGAACCACCCTATGTAAGTCAGTGCACTCAACATTTCATTTAAATATTATCTAGGATCTTCAGAAAGAAAGGGAGAGGAAAAAAGAAAGAAATGGAAAGAAACATGGAAGAATTTCTCAATTTCAAATACTCTTTCGTTAGCTGTAACGCTTTATCCGTTGCAATCAATTGTAAAAGTTTAAATACACACCAAGTGAAATGAAATTTCACTCAGATATATATTTCATATATTAAAGGCCAAACATGTTTAAAGAAATGTCTGTTCTGTTAAATTTCCTTAATCAGCACCGTTATCTGTCATCTCGGTTCATATAGTGCATTTCTTTCCAAGTATTTCATATGTAAGCGTGATATACTAGTACATACTGTTTTGCCAGGTATTTAATACAACCTCTCATGGCTTTATATGCAAATTATTCCATAAGTTCTCCCAAATCTTGCAGTTTGGTGAAGCAATTAAAAAAATAAACTAAGGGGAAAAGCCAAGCATGTATTTTTTTAAGCTCCAGTCAGCATAACATGCATTTATTTTCTCAATTCTCTTACTGAAGTGTGACCTTCTGACATAAGATACTTCAGTAAATGAAAGTCTTAAGAAAACTAATGCATGCCCCGTTGAACAAAGCTTTACTAAAAATAAAAATAAAATAGAAAGATACATAGTATCCAAGAAAATAAAAGTATGTTACATTTGGCATAACAGATGAACAAACGCTTTGCCCAGACTTTCTCAAACTGTGGGTGAATAGTGCTCAGCGACGAGTCTTCTCACTATGGCTTTAGAGCCCACCTGAAACAGCTTGGTGACTATGAATGACATAATCTCCATCCTAGGAAATTAATTTAGCTAAGCTCAACCTTTTATATAAGAGTAGGACTTCAGCTAAAATCTGATTTTCCCTGAAATGACACAGTGCTAAATGTCTTTCCCAAAGTCACCACATGAACTGGAGATTCAAATTCAAATTATAACATCAGCTATTTCCCAGGTAGAGTCCTTCATCCTAACTAGTGCGACTCAAAACAGCTTGATATGAAAGACCCAGTAACAGCTGCCGAATAAGGGAAAGTTTGATCTGCAGAAGATGGGAATTATTGGGCTTTGTGTCCACTGCGGATAGGACAACAAGGAAGGAAGAATTACCACAGAAATTAGAGAACTTTTCTTATTGACAACAGCAAAGTGCTCGAGATGATTAAATACAGATTACTGAATTTTCCCCATCTGATCTTCTTCTGGAGTGGCCCACACTGCACTGCCTCTGTGTAAGCTGAACTTTGCACCAGTACGGTAGAATCATAGAACCAGTAAGGTTGGAAGGGACCTCTGGAGATCATCCAGTCCAACCTCCCTGCTCAGCAGGGTCACCTAGAGCATGGTAGACAGGGCTGCATCCAGGCAGACCTTGAAGATCTCCACAGAAGGAGACTCCACAACCTCTCTGGGAAACCTGGTCCAGGACGCCGTCACTCTCACAGGGAAGAAATTCCCCCTCATGGTCAGGTGGAACTTCCTGTGCTTCAATTTCTACCCATTGCCTCTTGTCCTGTCACACGAGACAACTGAAAAGAGGTTGTCCCCGTCCCCTTGACACCCTCCCTTCAGGTACTTGTACACATTGATCAGATCCCCCCTCAGTCTTCTCTACCCCAGGCTGAAGAGGTCCAGCTCTCGCAGCCGTTCCTCAGAGGGCAGGTGCTCCAGCCCTCTGATCATCTTTGTAGCCCTATGCTGGACTCTCTCCAGCAACTCCATGTGTCTCTTGCACTGGGGAGCCCAGAACTGGACACAGGACTCGAGATGAGGCCTCACCAGGGCTGAGGAGAGGGGGCAGGATCACCTCCCTTGACCTGCTGGCAACAGTCTTCCCAATGCACTCCAGGACACCATTGGCCTTCTTGGCCACAAGGGCACATTGCTGGCTCATGGTCAACTTGTCCTCCACCAGCACTCCCAGGTCTTTCTCTGCAGAGCTGCTCTCCACAAGGTCAGCCCCCAGCTTGTACTGGTGCCTAGGGTTATTTTTCCTTAGGTGCAGGACTCTGCACTTGCCCTTGTTGAACCTCAGGAGGTTCCTCTCCGCCCAACTCTCCAGCCTCTCCAGATCTCTCTGAATGGCAGCACAGCCCTCAGGTGTGTCAGCCACTCCTTCCAGCTTGGTAGCATCAGCAAACTTGCTCAGGAGGCACTCTGTCCCCTCATCCAGGTCATTGATGAAGAAGGTGAACAGGATGTGACCCAGTACTGAGCCCTGGGGGACGCCACTAGCCACAGGCCTCCACCTAGACTCCACGCCACTGATGAGGACCCTCTGAGCTCTGCCTTTCAGCCACTTCTCAATCCACCTCACTGCCCACTCGTCTAACCCACACTTCCTGAGCTTCTCCAGGAGCATGTTATGGGAGACAGTGTCAAAAGCCTTGCTGAAGTCAAGGTACACAACATCCATTGCTCTGCCCTCATCTATCCAGCCAGTCACTCCATCCTAGAAGGCTATCAGGTTGGTCAAGCAGGATTTCCCCTTGGTGAATCCATGCTGGCTACTCCTGATCACCTCCTTCTCCTCCATATGTCTGGAGATGACATCCAGAAGGAGCTGTTCCATCACCTTTGCAGGGATGGAGGTGAGGCTGACCAGCCTGTAGTTGCCTGGGCCCTCCTTCCTGCCCTTCTTGAAGACTGGAGTGACATTGGCTTTCTTCCAGGGCTCAGGCACCTCTCCAGTTCTCCAGGACCTTTCCAAGATGAGGGAGAGTGATGAAGAGTGGCCTGGCAACAACATCCACCAGCTCCCTCAGTACCAGTGGGATCCAGGCCCATGGATTTGTGGATGTCTAGCCTGCCCAGAAGGTCTCTAATCCTATCCTCCTCAACTAAAAGAATTCTTCCCTTCTCCAAACTTTCTCCCTCACGTCCAGGCTGCAGGATTCCTGAGAGCTGCCCTTGGCAGTGCAGACTGAAGCACAGAAGGCATTCAGTAATTCTGCCTTCTCTGCATCCCTTGTCACCAGGGCCCCCGCCCCATTCAGTAGCGGGCCCACATTTTCCCTAGTCCTCCTCTTGCTGCTGATGTATCTGAAGAAGCCCTTCCTGTTGTCCTTGACATCCCTTGCCAGACTCAACTGCAGCTGGGCCTTAGCCCTTCTTGCAGCATCTCTTCATACTCCGACTGCATTCCTATAATTCTCCCAAGCAGCCTGTCCCCTCTTCCACATTCTGTGTATCTTCCTCTTCTGTCTGAATTTGGCCAAGAGCTCCTTGCTCACCCCTGCAGGTCTCCTGCCCCTTTTGCTGCACTTCTTACTCATAGGGATGCACGTAGGCTGGGTTTCCTCTTGAAGTCTCTTCCAGCTCTACAGTTTTCTTTTTCTATTTTATATATACATATATAGATAGATACATATATATATATATATATATTAATTATATGCATAGGTCATTGCTTATTAATTAATAATGGCACATAACATAAAAGAATGGCACACGTTCACTTTTTGCTACAAGCAGGAATTTTAAAATATTTCAAGTTTTACTGACTTTCAGGCATCAGCTGCAGAAAGAATATCAATGTGTTTATCAGCTACCGAACAGATAACCTTGCCTCTTAAAGAGGCGAAAGAAGTTATTCAGACTAAAGTATAATGCGAATCCCTTTGTAGTAATTTTGTCTCCACATCAGTAACCTCCCATTTGGGAGGAAAAAAATCTGCAATTTTTCAAGTTCTAAGCTTTGCATGGATTACTATGCTGAACATTCATAAGATCAAGGAAAGATCAACTACCAGAAAACATCTCATGAATCTAAAATTTAAACAGATTATTTAATGTTACTGATAATGCCATCTACCAACTCCACAACTTTGTATGACTTTCACTTGGTGAATGACAAATACATCCACGCTAACTAGCACACACATTTTTCTCATTAAATATAAAAAAATAAGTATAACAGCTATCTTTATGCGGTAATGTACTGTTGTTCAGAATAATCTAAAGATATAAATGCATATTTAGTGCAGGGGCAGTGTCCTTTAATTATCTACTGTTTTTGTTACCAAAACATATACAGCATAAAAGCAATTACGGACTTTTCAAGATGACACAATATTATAATGCTGTTAAATAAGAGACAAAAGATATTAGGCTTTATACAAAGGATACTGAAGCTTTTTAAAGTATAGCACATTACCATATCTGTTGCCATTTATTAGTTCTTAGAACTTAGCCTGGAAAGGTGTTTTCTCACCATTTCTTCCAGCACTTAAGGTCAGCTCTGATTGTGCTTTAAAGTTTGTCTCCATGGCGCATTCATCTGTGCTTTCAGCTATTTTGTGAATCACAAAGTAATTAACCTTTATTCAATACATTTATCAGTCACTGACAAATGTGCCATTTCTCCCTCAGGTCTTTCTTAAAAACAAAGAAATGCTACCATGATAATTTTTGCCAACACTGTATGCAAACAAATACTCTTAAAAGTTAGAGTAACACACACAAGAGTAAGAACAGTGAAGCAAGAAGTAATTTCCACTAGCTCCCTGTCACTCCCCTTCTTTTCAATTAGTCCCCCCAAAACCTTCTTCACAGAAGCCCTTCTGAGCACAAAGGATCTGTACGGATTTGTGTGTTTAATTTGAAAAATATTCCTCTTCCCCTCTCCACGTTTTTCACAGCCTAAGCAGAACACAAAACAATAATCCTTCCAAATTTTTAAACTCATAGTTTTGGGGGCATGTTTCAAATCAAAATGGTTTTACCATTTTTAGGGCATAGCATTTTAAACATTACTTCATAGCACTCTTTTAGTCATTCCTATTTCCCAGAGCTAAATCTGTTAGGAAGAAAGATTGTCAACATAAATTCATGAAAATTGACTGACACATCACTCAGTGGCTGACATAATGCTAAGTGGATGGGCAATATATTTTCTTTTTATATGTATTAGATTACATATAACTTCCTTTATGGAGAATGAGCTTGAAGAGTTACCTTCCAACTGGAAGGTCAGTGAATTTTAGGACAAATAAGGAGAAAAGTAACAAATTGCCACTGTGGCATTCACATTAGAGTCCTAACCGAACTCGCATATGAAATCGGTGAACCACTAGAACAAGCTATCTGCAGTACTGGATACCCAATGCGCCTGTTCTTCTTTTTAAAGGCAGGAGATTCCAGGCAAACAATAAAGGAGAAGATGTCTAAATGACTTCTGTGCTTGGCCAACAGGTAGAAAACATGACAGAAAAAAACACTCAGCAGACAAGCGGATCGAAGGGATACATTGGCAAAGCTGAAAATGGATTTTGCAGTCAGAAATGACATCTTCCAAACGTGGTCTGCATGGAAGTCAAAGTCAACATGAGTAAGGATGACCTCGCAGGTTCAAATCTTCTGAAGGTTCCTAAAAAGCACTTTAGGAACCAAGGTACGTGGGATAAGAGAAAAGGGTTTCTCACAGAAAATGCGGTCACTGATAAGCGAGAAGCTTTCCTAACAGTACGTTGAAGTGAATTATTCACAGTGGTTAAGTTGAAATTTGCCTGTTTAGAAAAGGATTTAACAACTCTGAGAGCATGGGAGACAAAATCAGAAGAGAACATTCTGTGAGGACACGGACAAAACAGCACATTTTGGAAACTGTGATGCTAAGTACACGCGCACAGCGCCGGGTTAGCAGCCAGGGCTTGAATAAGTTAGTATCGGAGGTGTGTGTTTGTGTTAGGCTGGGGGGGGAAACAAAGTCAACTGATACAAATTTTTCACAGAAAACAGATTTCCACATACACACACACAAAAAAATAATTTCAATAGGACACTGTGGAGGCCATGAGCTCAAAGAGGGATATGAAGATTTTACAGAAAATTGGCCTGAATGGCAGGTTTAAAACAAGCCGGATCAGGTACAACCAGAGCTAAAGGAAGCCAAGAAGCAGCTGATTGTTGCAACCTGGTAAAAGCAGAACGGAAAAGGATCACTTTTTATATGCCAGTTTTTATATGCTTTTATGTGCTCTTTCCTCAGATATTTCCATTAGCAGTGGGCAGTACTTGCAGTACGATACAAGGCTAGATGGAGTTTTCTTAAGGGCAGCTGTTCTTGCACCTTATTCACAGCCATATTTTCAGCAATCTTCTTTTAAAGTGTGCCTAACATAGAAAAGTCCTACCACTGATAAAAGCAAGGAAGCGTAATGGCAGTAAAATGTTCTTTTTTTGTAATCCTGTGAGAAAGGCAGGAATAGTAAGATCACAAAACTAGTAAGTAATAACCGAAAAGACTGCTACATAGAATTATAAATTCAAATAGAAGGTGAATCTCCACATTCTGGTTCAAATTTCTGCTACTGTTTCAAAAGGCTGATCTTTAGAAATTAAAGGACATGTCTGCCAACAGAGCACAGTATACAACCTCTCCAAACTATTGCCAACTTCAGTTTAACTTCACATATGATTTAGGAGTTAAACTCCCCAAACCCAAGCATGAAAAAGGAGATGAGGTCTCCAGAAAATAATGCGTTGTACATGCACTTTCTCATGGTTTTTTCTTTACCAACTAGGAAAATTGGATTCTTGCTTATTACTACTTTCTGTGATATCAACATCACACATGTAAGTTTTCATATAAAGATGTACTTTTAGTAAAAAATATTTTAAACTAAATTTGATAGTATTCTTACTGATTACAAACTGAGCCCCAAAAAGACTTCTTAAAAAATACATAGCTATAAAGACAGAAACATTGTTTGTCAATCTAATAAACCAAATAGCAAGAAAAGGCAATTCAAGTTTAGTATATGCCATCCTTGCTATACATTATTTTCCACACTAACTAGATAATAATCTTTTAAAGAGGAAATCTTCAGTTTTGTGGAGCCCCCTAAGCTTCTCATATTGTTCCACAAAACTTATGCTACACCCACCATTTACCAATAAAGTCATCTTTTGCCTCATCTGATAAATATATATACTTAAGTATAGAGAAATTACTTAAGGACTTGCTTGACAACTGCATGGTAAATCCTGCATCCCTCAGGAGGACTGCTTTAAATATCTTAGTAAATGTCCGTAACAAAACAGTTTTACTGAATTTTAATGATACATATAGTTTTATTTGTGAAGGACATAGGCACCCATCAGCCAGGAAACCTACTGCTTGCTGCTTGCTTAGGACCCTAGCTGGGGATGTCCAAGAGATTGCTAAGGTTCATCCAGTTCTCAATACTATGTGATAAAGAGAAGCAGAGGACTGGAGCACAGGCGGAAAACAAGCACAGAACAGGATAGCTCACACAACAGAGTGCTGAAATAGCTGGATATACATGGAGGAAGAAATGTAGTGAAGACAAGGTGGGAAGAAAGAGCTGGAATAAAAAGGCTCAAATATATGGAACTCTGTTGCAGAATAGATGACCAGAGAGGAAAAAGCTTTTTGGTAAGGCCTAAAACAGGAGATGAATAAGGGAACATTATGATGGGTATCTTCTATGGTCTGCTGCTTAAGAAGTGAATAAAGCCTTATTAAAACAAATGGAAGACGTCTACTGATGGCAGCCCCTGTTCTCGTGGAGAACTAACCACGTCTGGCATCCTCTGGGAAGGAAAGGATAAGGCATGAGCAATGCAGAGGGTTTCTGAATTGTCAAAAGGACAGGTTTTTGGCACAGGTGTTAAACAGACCTGCTTTCTCTATCTTTGTAAAAACTTCTGTCTCCTCAAAAAAATACTACTGCTGTATGTCAAACACATTACTTCTACCTTGGTAAAACAAATACTTTTAACACTGATCTGCTTACACAGCACTTCTGAATAGACAGAATATTCTTGACTATTCACTTATCAAGAAAGAGATGGATGTCCTTATGCTAAGGCTATAAAAATTAGTTCTTTATACTTATGACTCACAGAGTTCTTTCTGAAGAAGCTTACTCCTTTTTCTCATAATGGACTATTTAGCTTTCATCAGCAGTGCTACCACTAATGATCCTAAAACTGACAGTCTAAATAACATGATGAGTCCTTACAAGAAGCCTAATAGCAATTATCTTGTCTTAAATATCAACGTAGCCGATAGATGCTGAGTTGGCCAGAAATTTTCAGACAGAAAAGAACTTGCTAATGATGGATTCTTGAAACTACCGGGCATGGGACAGTGGGAAAATCAATCATCTGCAGAATTTCTCTTGCAACATAACATTGCAAAGTTCTACTACAAGAAAATTTAGCACGGAATTCAAAGTCGGAGTCATCCAGGTTTTTGGAAGAGAATATACTGATGTCAGAATTTAAAGAAATAAAAATTTAAAGAAGATGTAGACACCAGCTTAGAGAAAACCGTTAAGTAACTGGTGAATACAAAGAAATCTGACCTAGTCTGTGAATCAGCTTTAGCAGACCAGAACAGAGTGAAACTGTATCCTGGCTTACTTTATGATGTTATGCTGAATACCCAAGAGCAATACCTGCACAGTGAGAATCTTGCTCTAATCTTATCACTTGGAACAAGAGTTATGTTCAAGATTTAAAGGCAGGGCTACTATAAATACATACTAGCCAATGATTCCTCAGACTAGGGACTAATAATAATTTTTTCTAAAATCCCTATAAAAGATTTTTTTTTAGAGAGAGAGAGACAAAAAGAAAGGTCTTCTCTTACCTTTGACATTTTCTTCAACAAAACCCAAGAAATCAGATTACCAGGACTGCATTTTTCACAAAGAAAAAAGGGGCTGGGGTTCAAAATTCCTATATGCTGCAGACTTGCTAACAGATATCCACATAAGTTATAGTTAAAATAACAATTCTAACTGTTGTTAAAATAACCTAATGTAAAACTGTACAGTGTCACAAGTTCCTACTATTACAAACAAAAAGAAGGAAGAAAGCAATAGTTGAGAATACCTCTTCCCTTCACAATTTTAATTTGGGAAGAAGGTAAAAGTAGAAGACAAATAATAAGGAACATATCTGAACAGCAGCTGCAGCCACAGGAGATCCTACTGGCCAAGATAATCCCATCATGCAGACAAAATCTGCTCTAATACAAAGAACCAAATCCTAGTGGAAAACTACTTAAATGAGATATCATTACAGTTCCCAAAAATTATATTAACAAGGTGCTAGAAGTTGCTCAATTTCTAATGAAAATCTTTTAAGCACACAACCCACCTTTTCCTCTGGCCATCTTCATCACCTCTTCAGATGTACATCCTTCTCTCATCCTAAGGACTACCACTATTTCTATGATGTTTGAAGGAAGCTTGAAAGGGAAAACATTAGTGACAAAGTAGGAACACTACGATTGCTTGGCACTTGGTGGCTGTCCATGTCTCTCCTCTGCAACCCAGCTGCCTCCTACTCCCTTTCAATTCCCCACAGCACTGTCCAGTTTCCATTCAGTACTACAAAATCACAGAATCACAGAATGGTTGAGTTTGGAAGGGACCTCTGGAGATCATCTAGTCCAACCTCCCTGCTCAAGCAGGGTCACCTACAGCATGTTAGACAGGGTTGCATCCAGGCGGGCCTTGAGGATCTCCAGAGAAGGAGACTCCACAACCCCTCTGGGCAACCTGTGCCAGTGCTCTGTCACCCTCAGAGCACAGAAGTTTTTCCTCGTGTTCAAATGGAACTTCCTGTGGTTCAGTTTGTGCCTGTAGCTGGGCACTACTAAGAAAAGTCTGGCCCCATTTTCTTGACATCCTCCCTTAAGGTAGTTCTACACATTCATAAGATCCCTCTTAGTCTCCTCTTCTCCAGCCTGAACAGGCCCACCTCTGGCAGCCTTTCCTTGTACAAGAGATGCTCCAGCCCTCCGATCATCTTCCTAGCCCGAGGCTGGACTCTCTCCAGCAGCTCCATGTCCCTCTTGTCCTGGGGAGCCCAGAACTGGACACAGGACTCCAGATGAGGCCTCACCTCATCTGAGGAGAGCGGCAGGATCACCTACCTCCACCTGCTGGCAACACTCTTGCTAACACACCCCAGCATGCCATTGGCCTTCTTGGCCACAAGGGCACATTGCTGGCTCATGGTTAACTTCTTGTCCACCAAACTCTCCCCTCATCTACTCAGCCAATCCTTCCATCCTAGAAGGCTATCACGTTGGTTAAGCGTGATTTCCCCTGGGTGAATCCATGCTGATCACTCCTGACCACTTTCTTTTCCTACATATGCTTGGAGATGACGTCCAGAACAAGCTCTTCCATCACCTTTCCAGGGATGGAGGTGAGGCTGACCGGTGTGTATTTTCTTGGGTCTTCCTTCTTGCTCTTTTCGAAGACTGGAGGGACACTGGCTTTCTTCTAGTCCTCAGGCACCTCTCCTGTTCTCCATGGTCTTTCCAAGATGATGGAGAACAGCCTAGCAATAACATCCACCAGCTCTCTCAGTACTCATGGGTGCATCCCATCAGGGCCCAGGGATTTGTGGGTGTCAAGTTTGCCTAAAACAGTGGACATTTCTAGATGTTGCTTGTTATAGGGCATCTCTCCAAACAAGTAAGATCAGAAAATCATGATTTTGAACTGATTATATGCTGATACATATACTAATAGATTATATAAAATAAATTTAAGTATGAGTTGCATAAAAATGTATGATTTCTACGCACCTATTTCATAGACATGCGCAGGTGAAATTACTGACGTTCAGCTCAAAATCAATGGAACGGAACACCCCTTTATGAAGTCAGTAATGTCTACGCAAAGTAAACAGCATTTTAGGCTCGCAGTGATTTTCATATAACTTCATCTCTCTTTTAAGTTTTAATTCAAATACACAGTTTCTCTCAGGTATCACATTTGCTTGAGACTTGTAAGCATTTAATTATTTAAATGCTACAAAAAAAATGTCTTCCAGAGCATCTCAGTACAAACAACATGTAAAAAGGCACGGATATCTGCCACACATATTTGCTGATAACCGAGCTATGGAAATTATTAGTTTTCAAAATTCAATCTATTTATAAAACAACATATAATACGCAGCTACCACAAAACCTATGTGTATATACAGAGCAACCAGAACACAGAGATGTATTTTCAGTGAACTGTGAATGCCAATCTCCCCAAAAGTTACGGCAATACTTCTCCAAAATAAAATTATGTAGTATCTCAAAACACGAATTTCACATTAAACCCTTCATTCTGAAGGGAACTAACATGTCGAGCAAAAGATCAATGGCAGTGTTTAAATCTACAGATCACATTTTAAGAATTCCGCCTGTTCTCAGT
The DNA here is from genome assembly GCF_028389875.1 of Rhea pennata. Classification (NCBI taxonomy): domain Eukaryota; kingdom Metazoa; phylum Chordata; class Aves; order Rheiformes; family Rheidae; genus Rhea; species Rhea pennata. The sequence goes on from NC_084664.1 coordinate 159,672,529, forward strand.
CAAAAGAACGGGACACTGAGATATGCAGGTGCAAACAGTTATTTTAAGATCCTGAAGAGAAAAAACATTCTTAAAGGTAATGCTTTTTCCAAAAGACTACACCTAATGTCTTTTATGCAGAACATGAAGCAAAGAAAGGTGCGTTTCATATCACAGGTATACTCGTGGTAACTGGAATTCAATGCATCTCAAAGACAAAGCCACAGACAAGCGTGACATTTGATGTAATCAACTGAAGTCAGCATCTGGTGCGTAAAATAAAAGCAGAAAGCTGCTTCTTAAATGAAGATTAGGAAATAAGCTTGGATGCTCCTTCTTTCCTGATATTCAAAAGGAAAAGCAAACATTTAATATTTGTGGAACATCACACATCTATCTTAACAACGAAAGGCAGCTATACCTTCTCAAGAAACAAATCCCTACCATCTCATCTTTTCCCTTCAGTCAAGCAGTGTCATCTGCTTCAGTTAGGCTGAGCTTCAGACACTAGCTCTTTGCCAAAACCAAATTTCAGACATTGATCATCTAAAAAACCTGACCATCTGTGTTTCATGAAAGGAGATGTAAAAATGAGTATTAGCAGCATATTGAGGAAACTGCAACCCAATCTGTCACAATCTCCTTTGCAGTCTTACATAAAAGGCAAGGCTAGCAGAAATTTAAAATATTTCATGGGAGGACTTCTGGAAGAGGGAAAACAACTGCTTCAAACAGCTTGGTTTTCTGGGAGAAAATAAAAAGGGAATAATTAAAGCATGGATCTACCAAACACAAAGATAAAGTGGAGTTCTGGCAAAAATCTCTCATGGCTGATGAAAATGAATTCAGCACTCATGTGTGACATCTTCCATTGCCAACAGAAAGTATTAAGCAACAAAATGAATGTATGTTATGAGGAAGAAATAGAAAGAAAGAGATTTAAAGTATTTAATAACTTCACAATGATCAAACTGATTTACCACCACAAAGGATTCCATAATGCTCATTTTTTTTATGGACAGGAACAGGAAAAAAAAGTAGTAGATATGTCAAGATCAAAATCAATCTCAAAACATGTCTAAGCATTGCATTAATAGATGGTGATACTAGGGATCTGTTCTCCCTATATCTATCCCATCCTCATAAGTCAAATGATCAAGGTCCCTCTTGGCAGCTCCCTGTGAGCCCCTCTCCATTTACTCCACAGTCTTCTTGATCTCATGTACCAAAACTGGACACAGCATAACAAGTGCAGCCAAAGAGTATGGCACAACAGCCATTCTTCCATCTGCTGAAAGTGTTTCTCCTAATGCAGCCAAGTACAGTTTGCCTTATTCAAAATGAGGACATACTCAAATAAAACTTGGCATCCCCTGCAATCATAAAGATAATTTCATCCGGCAGAGCACTTTTCATTTCTCCTTGTGGAACTTCTGAGGTTTCTGTTGACCCAATCCTCTAGTGTCTCAGGGTACTTCTGGACTCAAGCTCTACCATTTAGAATGTCCACCCAACATTTACTATCACCCACAGATTTGCTCAGGACATATTCTGTTTCACCATCCAAATTGTTAAGATATTGGATAATATCAGCCTCAGTGTCATGAAAGAGCCAGCCATTTCATCAAAGAAGACAATCGGGTTGGTCAAGCTTGATCTGCCTTTGGTAAGTCCACACTGACTGTACTCAATTACCCTCTCCTCAATTCATGTATTTGAAAAAGATTGTGCTTCATTTTCTTTTCAGGAACTAAGATGAGGCTGGCCAGCCTACATACCTCTGGGTCTGCCTCCGTTCCTGCAGATGGATATAATGTTAACTTTTCTCCAGTCATCAGGAACCTTTCCCAGTTGCCAATTTCAAATCTGGTTTTGTCCCTTAAATATAAAAAAACACCATATCCTTCCAAAGACTTCATAAAAGAAAGTGTTGTCACTTTAAAAATCACATCTGGATGTCATTTACAGCATGTTATCTGAAAATCAAATAACTCTTTCCTTCAAAATTCTCCCCTTTTACCAAAACTTTTTTCAAACTCTCCAGTATCATTGTCCAGATTTTTATTTTTACCCTAACCTCATCTTCAGATGTTTTTTCTTCCCTTTTCCATGACCAAATGATGGTCTTGGAATGAAGACCAGATGTCCAAGACCAAACTCCAAATCCTAATCCTCATTCTAGGTGTACGTGTGTGCGTGCATGTGTGTGTGTATATTCATACAAATATATACATATATATGTATATGTATACAGCTGTATATCCACAATTCTGAGCTTGACAAGCCAGCACATTGCCTTTACCATTTCATATGTAATAAAGTTGTGGTATTTTGTTTTTGTAAGGTGTATCAGAATTCTGCATGTGTTCAATATGCTTTACCTTTCTTCACTGTTCAGTCAAATTTGTCCTGACTGTTTATAACTTTATATATTTTTTGTATATGAAGAAAAACAACAGTTTGGCAATACAATTTAGATATGATAGCCCTAAGACCTTCCTTTTGCAGTGTGTGCTCTTCAACTTTTATTCCAAGCACTACTGGAAGACGGGCAGTTTTAATCACACTGACCTTCACTGTAATACATAGTGTAGCTTTGATAGCATTACCTGATTAAGAGTAGTAAATTTCACAGATGTAAGATGTTAAAGGATATACATCATGCAAAAACTCTTCTCCTGCCAATCACTTACTACTTCTTTCCAAAGTAGAATTAATCACTATTAATCACTAGTATGACATTTTTATTGCTGCTTCTTCCTTCATCTGAAGACAAATGCAAAAGCAAGATTTAAGCTTCATGCTTGCTCTCGTGATTTTTACGCATTATCCAACATCCAAGCCCCTTACACATTCTAAAAAACATACACCACATGAAAGAAGTACTCATATCTGAGCATACCAAGCTATATTCAGTCCACCTTAAACTGGGTTCTATTCTTTCTTCAAACACAATTTTGGGGGAACAATCTTACATCCACAGTACAAGCTGGATAACTGCGTCAGTTATAGGCATAACCAGCCACTTCACAATTCCAGTAACAAACTGGAAAGACACATTTCAGTTTTATTTACACTTCCAGTGTAAAAATCAAGAAAATCTATTAAAAGAATCTGAATTTACATTTGTTCACTCTTCACCACCTCCATAACTAGAAGACAAAGACTACTTGCCTGCACTGATTACTACAAAAACTACCTGTAAGAAGAATAGTAAAACTATTAGCGCCTCTGCTATACACAGTCTGCCAGCTACACAGAAGTATGAAGATTACTTCAAAAACACTTAAAAGTCCTGCTGCAAATTTGTGCTGTTACTGAATTTGTACAAAGAGTAAAATTAAGTAACAGGCCAGCACATTATCTTACCTATTCTTTTAAACCTGTTAAAAATTCATCAAATTTGGGGAAAAAAAAAAACTTAACAGACCAGTAAAAATTGTGAAGAAAAGAATTAAAACGACAAAGTTTCCACTGATCAACCCAAAGAAACAAACTTGACATTTCAATTAAGATGGTATGTGATATGCAGGATGACTTGTGAACTTTCTCTCATTTTGTAACCAAATCTATTTGTTACACAGAGTCTTGTTGCTCTTTTCTTTAATGCAAGGCTTATCTTACTGGGTCAGACCAGATGATCTTTTAGCTCTGCATCCTACTATGACCAGTGGTGTCTATTTAAGTCAGAGAGCAACAATTAAGGCAACAAAATGAAAATTATACTTGCTTATTCTCAGCTTGCAGCAAAGAAAGTTTTTAGGAAAGCCATTGCGCTTGGATCAGGCTGACAGTAGTTACCTATCAAATCCAGTCTTCCATGAATTTGTCTTGTTCAATTTTGAACCTGTTTATTCTTCTGTCCTTCCTACCATTTGGCAGCAATGAATTCTACAATTTAAAGTACAGATAGGGGTAATTCCCACAGCTGAAGAAATCAATGATACTGATGCTCTTCTTCTACAAAAGCAAAGAATATTAATCTTTCCACATCTCTTCCTACAAAAACAAAGTACACTTTATTTTTCAATTTTTCAGGCAGCCATGATCTGTAATTAATATTCAATATCTAGCAGAAAATTGATGCATTCAATGGCAAGAAAGATGTACTAAAAAACATATTGATCTTTTTATGAGCAGTTGTATAAAAGTCAAGATAACTTTCTTCGATCTTTACCTAATGAATTTAAGGGCAAAGAAAAATTAGCAGCTGCTGTCCATCATTCACATAAGCACTTTCCCCCAACTCCACAGAGACAAAAGAGTGCATCTAGACTAACAACATGAATGTACAAACGTTCTCTCATTCTCGTGGTCTACCACTCAGATCCACACGCTGAGTGTAAACTGCCTACAAGTTTCCAGGTAACAAGAAGCTGTAAGAAGCAAGTAAGACATGTCTGGCATCATAAAGCATTGCTGGTCTCAAACGAGAGGTCTGAACAGCATGTTACACAAGACATGCCGTTTTTGCAGACAGCCATCCTCAAAGATTAAGACCCAGTTAGTCATAATGTTATTCAGTTTACACTGTAAAACATATTTTGTCCTCAAGCTTGAGGTATTTCTCAGTGATCTGAACATAAAGCAATACTGGATCACAAAAGTGACCTTCACAGAATCACAGAATGGTTGAGGCTGGAAGAGGTCTGAGGTCTCTGGAGACCAACTAAGTCCAACTTCCCTGCTCAAGCAGGGTCACCTAGAGCACATTGCCCAGGACCCTATCCAGAGGGCTTCTGAATATCTACAAGGATGGAGACTCCGCAACCTCTTTGGGCAACCTGTTCCGGTGCTCCATTATCCTCCCAGTAAACTTTTTTCTCATGTTCAGATAGAACTTCCTGTGTTTCAGTTTGTACCTGCTGCTTCTCAGCTTATCGCTGGCCTCATCCTTCCTACACTCTCCCTTCAGATATTTATACTTACTGGTAAGATCCTCCCTCAGTCTTCTCTTCTCCAATCTGAGCAGTCCCAGCCTTTCCTCATAAGAGAGATGCTCCAGTCCCTTCATTATCTTAGCAGGCCGCCACTGGACTCATTCAGTAGCTCCACATCCCTCTTATATTACGGATCTTATATCCCTTCACTTTTATCTTGACTTTTAAAGACAAATTTCTGTAGCATTCATATATTAAAATAGTTTATATACCAACTAATAGGTCATTTTCTTCCCAGTATGGAGGATGATATCACACCATCCCAAAACAGACACCACATACACCGTACAGAGCCCTTTACCACTACTCATGGTCCAATTCCCTTGAAACCAAACAACTAAATAATAATAATAATTAAAAAGTCCTAAAGCTCTAACTGCTCCCCTACTGTGCAGCTTTACTCTTTCTTCTATCTGCTTGTCAGGCACAACACAGTGCAGTCACTAGAAACACAGTTTATTCAAACATGGGACCTAATGTGAACCCTCCAGTCATACTCGCTTAGAGTCTCCTTGTCACTTAGGGCACGCTAATAAAGCAGTTGAGTCCCAGATGCTGCATTACTGCTTAGCAAATATTTACCTGAAAGAGATGGAGACTAAAAGGGCTATAGGACCTTGGATTATTTGGGTTTGGGGCTCAAAAGCAGGAGTTTCCAAAACTCCTAGGAGATCCCTGGGCTCAGTCAGTCAGGAGGTGAGAAAAGACCCAGATGCCCGCTGGCTGCCAGGCAGCCATCCGAAGCCACTGCTGCGCCTCGTCAGCCTACGTTCGCAGCACGGCACACAAATGTAAAGCAACATGAAACTTCTCTTGTCAAATCTCACCTTTAAGCATATAAACCTCTAATCTAGTAAAATCCTGAATTTCTTGGAAGGACACAACCTCTCCCTTCTGAGCACCATGACTTTTCACAGTACCAAAGCGTGTGTACGCATACTCACACCGTGCTGGAGCATCTACGCATCAGCAATCTGACATGAAATAAAATCAGCAAAGCCATACAGCTTGCATTAAAAATAAATGCAGGCAAAACATAACCTCATATAGCTTCTCTCAGAGCCAGACCTCAGAGCGTAAAATGCTAAAGCAGTCATTGCATTTTCTTAAATAAGTTAATATACCAATTTTTATTGTTTCATGTGGTTTTCTGTATATATCACTTCTTTTAATATCATGCCTGGCTTTGTTCTTTCTTGCAGCGTAAAAACGTGTTAGCATATTAAAATGTTACTAAGTGTATACAGATGTATAGCTCCTATTTGAGCAGCTAGGGGACTGGTAACCATGGTACTGCTTCCAAGAATAGAATTATCATCTGTAACAGCACTCATGCTGTGGCAGTTGACAGAATGGTTATAAATATATCTATTAGCAGCCTGAACTGAATCTTTAAACAGCACTGTAGGGACAGCAGTTGGCTAAAAATAGCCTGACAATATTGCATTTGAACACTTGTCCTCAGAAACACTTTGTCACATACACATAGCGCATTTCAATTTTTTTCTGCGTGAAGCTGAAAAATGAACATCTGTGGCACACGAGACAGTATGACATTTTCTGACCTCCATTCCCCCCTATAACAGTATGAATAAAAGCACAATAGTAAAAATCGTGAAAAGGCTGACATAAAACATGGAGTAATGTCTAGAATTCAAAGTGCACAAAGTAAGGGCAGAACCAAAAATCATTATACAAGAAGAAAGATATACATGGTGATCAACAGCACACAAATTAAGCTGTCCAAGCTCCTGGGGCTCAGCTTCATTCTAATATACTTCTGAATAATAAAAATAAGAAAATGATGGCTACACAGTTGTTACTAACAACTGTACGAGCTACCTTTCAACATGAACAAAAGAAAACTGTCCAAAACCAGACTTTTAAATTCAGAAGCCATGGCTTCAGACACACATTCTCCAAAAAAAAAAGACAGCTTTTATGTGCTACTCATTTCATCACCTTAAGTCAAAATCTTTGTGATCTATGCAGTAACTGCACTGCATTTTGGTATCAGTGCAATAACACCAGTGTGGCTATTTAGGTTGAGAGATTTAAAAAAAAAAAAAAAAAAAAAAAAAAAAAGAGCTTCCTTCATTGATTAGGTGAATGTTTACATTTCTTTAAACTATCAGATGAAAATACAGATTGCTAAGTTCCTAATAAGCAACTATTGCCTGAAAAAGTGGAAGTCCAAAAAATTGATACAAACTATGAAGATCTTCACAAACAAAAGTGACAGTAATGTCATAAATCAAATATTTCAGGTTAGAAGGAATCTCTGCAGGCTGTCTGCTGCAACCCACTGCTCAAAGCATGCCCAAGTCAGAGTAGGTCATGACAACATCTCTGCAGATGGAGATTCTGCAACACCTCTGGGCAACCATTTCCAGGGTTTGAGTATCCTCACTGTGAACAGGAAGCTTCCTAACAGCCAATTAAAATTTCGTGTGGTCCATCCTGGATCTGCTGCTTCTTGCTTTTTTACAAGGAACCTCCAGGCCGAGTCTGGCTCCCTCCTAACTCTATACCCTCCTATTATACCTGCATAACTTCTCCAGTCTCAAGACTGAAGAATCCCAGTTCCCACGCTCTCTGCATACATCATGGGCCCCAATGTCCTCTCCAGCATGGTGGCCCTCCACAAGACTCACTCCAGAACATCAGTGCCAGTCCTGCAATGAAGGGCCCCAACTGGGCACATTATTCCAGACGTGATCTCACAAGAGCAGAACAATCATTTCCTTCAGCCTGCAGGCTAAACTTTTAATGCTACAGGTCGGTATGCAGTCGGCCTTCTTCACTGTAAGGCTCCTGTTCAACTTGTCATTCACACGGTCCTTTTCTGCAAAGCTCCTTTCTAGCTGGTCAGCACCCCACCTGCACTGTTGTCTGCAGCAATCTTGTGTAAGATAAGTACTTGATTTTATTCTGTAAGTGTATATATGAATATTAGTTTTCAGTTTTAACAAGTATTACCTGCATTTAAAATAAGAAACTAAATTTAAACAAAGTTTAAAGTACACTGAATTTGTGTACTTCAGCAGTAAAGACAAGATCATCAATGTATTTTCACAAATAAAATCAAAACACAAGGGAAGAAAAAGTATTTCCCAGTCAAAAAGAAATAATTTTTTTAGAAAAAACTTTCCATCTTCCTTGAAGATTAAGAATGAATTACAATGGAAATGCAACCCCTTCTTTCATTTGTGACCCTCTTAAAGTCATATGTCTGGTAAGACAAAGCAATCTGTCATACAAAACTTAAATACTGGAAAAGTAAACTATGTGGTAGTAAGAGGTATATTAATGTTCAGGCAAGGAAATTCAGCTCCTGGGATAATTAGGATTGCTGTTTTCATACAGGATATGTATCAACTTGTTCACTGCAGTGAACTCTGACAGCAAGACAGATGGACCTAACGCTTCCACTCCGATTTGTCTGTTGTCAACTAGGCATCTGCATCTATTCTTTCTCTCAGGTTTAGACACTTCTAATCTTTTTAATAGATTTATTACGCAAGAATTACAACATACCACATACATTACAATTCTGAAATTCTGCTTTTGGAAAATTTCTGTAAGCACTGACAGTACCATTCCATATCTCTCTAGGACTTTCGCATCTCTGCCAAATGACATTACTGCCACTAAGATTTTTACTGAATCAGTCAAAGTGTGACGCTTAGCACTGAAGTGGTGTGTGATCTAGCTGGATCTGGTCAGACTCGTATTTTCTGCAAACAGAAAGTTTCATGATAGAATAAGCCACGAAAATGGGCAATAACTTGACTGCTAGACATCTTTTAAAACACAGTTTGGATAACTGATACTTGCAGTTATAAATGGATGAAACCTATGTGGAAAAGAAAGTAAATCCTGTTCCACTTAAATTCAACACCTACCATATATAATAATGCTTTTATTCCAAGAAAGGTAAAGGGTTTGATGCAAGTTCTAATTAAACTTGTGCCACAAATTTAAACAGGACACTGTCACTATGATTGTATAACTTTGCATAACTCATTAACTAACCTCTGCAGACTGAACTTCCCTTTAAGTAAATGTTTCTGGTATAAATCTTTGCTCAAGTCCCGTCCGAGTCTAACCAGAACAGCTGTGCTTTCCTCAAGTAATCTGTTTTATATATATCCTCTTATAAGTAAAAGCAAAATTTCAAAAGTTATTCAAATATACTATATTTTAATTAGATATTCTAAAATCAATCCTTAGTATCAATTTCAGGCTTGAGTTTCATAAATGCTTTTGCTTGGGCAAACCAAGCAAGTAGTTCTTCAGCATTAGCTACTGAAGCTAAGAAAAAGTACAGCTGAAGTTCATCTCAGGAAAAAATACCTTCATCATTTGATATAATAACTTCAGAGAACCAATGTTCATTCCAACATCTGATTGACTATATTTACAGTTACCTGATTTAAATCTCAGTCACAGTGCCATCTGGTGACTATTTATATCTTATACATTTTAAATAGATGTATGCTTTTAGGCTCATCCAACTACCTTATTTCATCCAAATACCACATACTAACCCCCTCTCCTGTCTTCAAGTTTTATCTGAAGGAGAGAAGATGAATGATTCGCTATGAACTGGAATGGCACAAGGTTTCCAGTTCACATGTTCTTCTTCCAGACCTTTAAGTGCACTAGGAACAGAGTGAATTCTAAAACTGTAAATGATTAGTAAGTCATATGAATTTTGCTATAAAAAAATAAGAAAGTTTCTATTGAGGATAACGAACTGCATGATCTCAAGACTGAGATAAGTGGAAGATTGTGCCTTCTGTTTGCGTTTGGCCTCTAAAAGCTAGCTATGCAAGGGCAAACATTGCTGAACGCTTTTTTTCCAAGCTCTATTTCTAAAATTACTGTAGCTGTCATTTAAAAAGCGGTCACAGATAAATAAACATAGTGAAGATGAATGAGAATACTAAGTAAAAATTCAAATATCCTTCTCAATCCCAGCACACATTTTTTCTTTTTTAGAGCAACCATTTATAGAAGCGATGAGCCAAATTCTGATGCTTTGATGAAGACAGTAACACAGAAGACGATTTTTCATCTTGGTACAGACCTTTTTTTTTCCCCCTTCCCTCAATTCACAGCAAATATTCCCACCATTATTCACCCTTCCCCTCTTCCCACAACACAATAAGTGACCAGAGTGCAATATATCATATTTATCCTTTCTTCCCTGTCAATAAAAGAGGTCTGCTTAGGGGAATACTGTGCTATTTGGTAATTTTTTTCCTCCAAAGTGGTTTCCTACAAGACAAGAGATGCTCCAAGAAGAATACACTAATTAAAAATTAAGATTACATCAACCTTTTCACCCAGAAACTGTGACATGAAAAAGATAGCTATTGAACAGAAATTACAAGTAGACTTCTGGCTTTCCTTCAGTCTTGAATACAAATAAGCCATGTAACACATTTCTCTAAGTTTTTCAACAGGAGTTATCAGATGTCGACTTCACACGAAACAAAGTGTGTTTACCTTAGGAGTTAGACAATGAATTCTTTTCATTGGTGGTTAGAATCATTAATATTGCTTCAATTCCCAATCCAGTATTACTCTATTAAATATATCCACAAGGAATCACATGCATAAAACATGAAATAGTGCTTCAGTTACTACAATTTTTCTTCAAACTAGTTACTGGTTTTCCCAAAAGAAAAGCAGCCGAGGAGCTCTCAAAGAGAACATGTATTTACCATTTCCCATTGCTATAAATTGTACCAGTATTTCACCCCTCATTCTTCTTTCATTTTGCCCACATCTCTTCTCTAAGCAAAGAACTTGTGTTATTTTTTCCTTGATAAAGCAAATAATACATTCACAATAAAGCTGTATATCATGGACTTGTCAAAGGATAAAGAAGCCGCAGCTGTCCAGCATATAGGCTCCCACCTTTAAGGTAGCGTAGAAATTGAGAGCAACAAATGAATTCTATTTGGCCAGAGATTTTTTTATTATTTTTGAGAGGAAAGGTGTTTTCTGCACATGCAGTTATTCAGTAAGGATGACTGAGATAAATCTCTGAAAAATGTCAAGCTCTGAGGTTAGTTTCTTGAAATAAGACAAGTTCTCTACGCTTCACCAAATGTACACGCTTCACCAAATAACAGGCTGGGTAAGAGGGAAAATGCTGCAGTGTAACGGAACAACTGCAGCTCTTCGCTCCTCCTAAATTCCTTTGCATTTCAGTTATCTTCCCAGTTTTCCTGAGAATAAGATCAGGGATCACCTCCTTCCAGCCTAAAGAGGCTCATACTTCACCCACTTCTCCCTGTCGCCTTTTTGTTGCATCCTCTTGTCGCTTTTGCCGTAGCTTTTGGCAGCCTCACGGCACGCGTCTTCTGCGTCAGGCGATCGCCCGGCAGCGCCGTTCATACGCCTCAGTACCAACGCCACGAGCCTGAAGAGTGGCTTTGAAAACATCCCTGGGCCACTCGGCGTGATGCTAGCGACACACAGGCCGACGCAAATGAGCCTGCAGACGTGTTACTTCAATGGATCAGATAACGCTCTAAAATCTCAGTGCTTGGGATCTTATCGCACCAGGAAGGGCAGAAATGCGCTCAAACTGACAAGAAGTCTGCAAACAGTACAGAATTTATAGCCACACACAACTGAAACGGCTCACACGGGGGCTTGGAGTCCCCCCCGCCCCGGCTTTAAGCTGGACGCTTCCTCTCCCTCCCCAAGCCGTGCAAGCCTTTCGCCTTCCTCTGGGGAGGTCTGCCACCAGCCGTGACACCCTGAGACAGGGCGCTGCCAACGCAAATGCTCATCGCCGCCCCAAAGCCCATCTCTTACTTCCGGAAAGCTGATTTACACCCTGTCTCTCGCCAGTGCCTTAAAATAGTCAAAGCAGGCTTGGGCTTCCCCTGCATTGCTGTAAATATTCGTAAGTAGTCATAAATACCGCTTTTCTCGGTAACCTACTGATTTTCCGTAGTGAATTAGGACCAGAAAGCTTTGCTAGAATTGCCGTATCGCAGTTGCTAAATTTCACACAAACTTTCGTAACTACAACATTCGACGCAAAAATACAATGACCAAACCCGCCTCGCAAAACTCTCTGCATATAAGGGTTCGTATAGATATTCAATCCTTTTACTCTATATAACTTAGCAGAAACAAACCAGTCCTCACGTTCGTATTAAATAAATAACAGTTTTATTCTGTTATTGCACTTTCAAGTCAAAACTGGAAAATACGAACATTGAAAGACCTATTACGCAGACAACTGAAATAGATTTCTGAAAAGAATATATTCAAATGCCTGACTTAAGCTTTCATCTAAATAAGTATCTTCAAAAGTAGCACATTTTCAAGCGTGTGTTAAACAGAAGCAGTAATAAGACAGCAGCCAACTTTCAATTTTAAATGAACAAATTTTTAAACTCCAGAAAGTAAATTAAGAACTGACAGAAATGACAGCTGAAAGTAGTAGAATAATGACAGTATTTTTTTCTAAATATAAAACAAGTAAAACTGAAACACGTAAGTCCTAGTATTTCAGTTCAATTTATAAAAGCAAGTTATATTTCCTTTTTTTAATCTATCTGCTTGTATACAATTTTATCTGCCAATTATAAGTTTAAAATTAACACACATAATGCTGCATTAATTCATTTTACCTTGCAATCTCCAAATTATTTGTAGCTTGGTGTGCCTCAGAGCCTCAGTCATCAGCACTGATACATGGATTTAATGAAAATTGTATGATTTTCCCGAAAATACACCCTCTGAGACAAAAAAGGAACGGCCCCTCAAGAAGCATGCGAAAGCTGTATTGAAGCAACAATCTCAGCTTATTAACCTTGTAGCCGTTTTTAATGGCCCTTAAAAAATCAGCAAGTCCAAATAGCTCTGCTCTACACCTAAGTATTGTTACTTGAAGCATACTTACTGGCATTTTTTTTTTTCCTCCTGCAAAGTGTTCAAAAACTGTACCATGAACCTTCAGTCCTGGCTGCTGTGAAACCCAAGAGCCGGGTTAACTTCAAAGGCAACAACCACTCTGACTCGACTTTTTAAAATCAGAATCAGTGAAACAAGTCCAGGCTAAAATTCAAAGAGTGAATCTGAACAGATGGCAGGGAAATTTTATTATACCTTCCAATAACACTTAAATTAGAATATATAAATATTTTTTAACTTTGACCATTTCAAATAGTCAAGGAAAATGTTAATTTATGAAAAAAGATAGCTATTTAGGAAAATTTACACTAACTATTCCTACTACTCCCTCAATCATACGTGAATTTACTGAGAGGTCAATTGCCCAAATTAAGTCATGTACAAAAGCGTAATCCATTTAGGGGAACAAATAATTTATATGTGCCTTCTCTAGCCATCTAGCTATTATTTTTATAATTTTGAATTTAGCTTCATTTTCAAGCATATATTAATGGAACAGGAAAACTTATTGAAAATTAAGCTGTTTCCCCTTGTAGGAAAACTTGAGGAAATTTCGTTTTTGGGACACCCATCGAGGCTTGATTTTCAATCAGATTTCTTTAAAAGAGGTTTAGATTGCAGCCAGAAAACACCTTGCTGGGATGCTGTGATAACTTCAGCTTGGATTTATCCAAATATCACCTGAAGTTTTGGTCGGACGTAAGAATTAATGCATTTAACACTTGCCAGGACTGCCATAACACTGAAATGTCCTCTAAAATTATTATCAGAATAGGTGTGCCACTGCATTTTCAAGAGAGAGTACCTACCCTCCCATCAATTCTAACTAGACTGCCTTGCAAAGGCCAGCGACACAAATAGACCCAGCTACCTAAGCATGTATCAGCGCCGCTGACACTTTGACATGACATTATTGTCAAAACAACGACACAGGTCTGGGTGAGACCTGGAGGCACAATCTTGTCCTCTAAGTTACTAGACAGAAAAAAAAAAAAAAAAAAAAAAAAAAAAAAAAGTAGAATAAGAATGAAAACTGACCCAAAACAAAGCAAATGAAATTATGCAATTGTGGAGGTGGTTTTTTGGCAATTCAGTTATGTTTACTTGCACTTAGCTTAATTTTGTTTGGCTTTTTATTAAGAATAATAGTCTTTACCTGTAGAAAAATACTAATTCTCCCTGCAAGATTATAGCTTTCTTTCCACTTTGTGCCTTGAATATTTATTAAAAATGCAGGGAGCAATTTGCCATAGGTGATACCATCATTAGCTGCTACAAAGTCCTGAATAAATAAATGTTAGAGTAGACTCCTGATAAAGACCCCCAAAAAATAATTGTTTTAAGAATGTGGACACTGTTGTGGAATATCAGGTGAGAGGCAAATAATACTGAAATGTTAGTGAAATTTTACCTAACACTGACAGTTCAATAAGATAGGTGCAGCCTTGCCTCTGGGGTCAAATATGCACTGGAGTCAAATATGGAGCAAAACTTAAGGCATAGCTCAATTTAATAGGCCAGTAACTAGAAAATCTTTTCTTACACAACCTGTCATGTCACGTTTGGTCCCTGTTTGTCTTACGGAAAAGAGTATTATAATGTAGTATTCTAAAGTATAATATTCCTTGAAGACATGTCAACCCATGTTCCTCCAGATAACCTCAGCCCCCAAGAACCCAGCACTCCTCATGCCCTATACCAAATATCCACACCTCTGCATCTACATCCAGCCGCTCCAGGTCTGAACCTGCTCCACGAGTATCACCCTTGCAGAGCAGCACTCCAGTAGCTCTAAATTGCAGTGGTTATCTTCCACTTCATTGCTTTCAAATCAGTGTCCTCAACAAAACCGATAGAAAATACTGCAAGGAAATGCATTTCCAGTTCCACTGTACAGAAATCTCTTTTCAGAAGCTACTATTCTTCAAATTCTTTCATACTTACAAGAAAAAGAAAAAAAAGGAAAAAAAGCAACCTATTTACCTGGACACACAAGTATGAAAACCTTCAAGTTATTCTTTTTGATTTGTATGTTGAGCTAAAATGAAAGACTTAATAGGATTAAAAGAAAAAAAAAAGCCTACTAGAGCTCTAAACATGTAGCCATTCTTGAAAGTTGAGTAATACATTTATAAAAAAAAGAAAAAAAGAAAAGAAAAAAGCAGGAGCTAAGTTACCAGAATAAAATGTATCTTCCTTTATAGGAGGAATGAAGCAGAAAAATGGAAAAAAAATGAACAGAAGTTCGAAAAACTGTGAAATTCCTTTGAGATGTGATGTTGCAAGATATTCATATGCCAATCCATCACATTTGTTTAGGTTAGTCCAAGTAACACTTCAGCGTGTCTGACAAAATTTTAATGAAATGTTTCACTACACTGCAGACATTAACCATTTGAGCAAACAGGATTAATCGTTCTCCATTTTGCAACATGCTGAGGTTTTTGCTTTCAATCTCTCTGAACCAGCTGTTCTTTTCTCAGAGAGCAAATTTACAAAGGACATTTTCCACTGCTTTTCTAATCCCCACATCTGAGGGTTTCTCTCTCCTAAAGCAGGTTTCTTTTTCAGAAATTTCAGATATTTTGTAGGGAAAGCATACTGGACAAGAACTGAACAGTTGCCTCTCAAGATATGTAAAAAGACTCAATGCAGTTTTCAATGATCACAATTTAATCTTCATCCACTGAGAAAACTCCAATGACTTTTTACTTTTTGGTTCTCTTTGCAAGGCCGTGAATCTAATATAAGGCATGCCGGTTTGAAGAGTTCAAAGAAACTGGCTTTTTTTTAAAAAAAAAGAATAAAAATAAAAATAAAATAACAGAATGGCCAATTTTTAACATTAAGTTTGTGTTTGCCCACTGTTTTAGGTGTTTGTCAACTAACTCACACATTTGCATATTAAAATACCTGAGAAAAACTGAATTTTGAACCCTACACTGAATGAATTCCTTACACTGTGGTCTAGGAACATACATGGCACAACCCTTACTAAGTATATAGTGAGATTTTGATAAATCCAGAGAGGTTGAAAGTTAAGATGTAAAATAAAAGCTCACCACAAATGCAACTATAGACTGACTTCCATTTCCATTTTTTTTCCAAACCCTTAAAAAGCTGAATGCTCATACAGTTTGGTTTTCTTCCTGAATAATGCTGCAAGTCTGTAAGCTGAACAAACAAGGAGAAGAGAACATGAGGAGAACCATACTGACTTTCACACATTCAGTTAGTACAAGGTACTCAACAGATGGCAAGATTCCTCAAAAAGAAAGTCAGAATTTTCTACGTGGCAAAGTACTTCAATGAGTAAAAAATACTATAGCAGCAACTTGTTCACCACGTACTTACACCATCATCCCTGATTTACATGGAGGACCAAGGTCCCCTGGCAAAATGACCATTTACTGACTGCTGTGCTTTTGAATTCAAATGCTAAGCACTTTTACAAATAAGACACTGTAACAACATTACCTTTGGAGCATGAGGGACTGCCCTCATTTGATAAAATCCAACTGTTGCCTAACATTTCCGATTCTCATCCATCTAGTCTAGAGGACTCATGGCCCACACTTTTAAAATGCTCTTGGATACAAAGCATAGAGAACAGTTACAATAATCAAACCACTTCACTCATTTTGTAGTAAACAAATCATCAGAATACACTTCTGTATTACAGTTACATGATGGTAGCAACACAAAAGGTTAGTTTCAAAACTGTACCATGTTCAAAAATTTGCAAAACCGTTTTCAGCACTTGACAGAGAAACAGCCTGAAGAGCAAAAACAGTACCTTCTGGAAAAATATCACACAGCTGAAAAGGCAACATTCTCCCACTTTCTGGATAAGATCTCTCCCTCATAAGCAAAAGTCCAAAATAAATCTCAACAATAACTGGACTCATAGGGGCTCACTAACAACAAGTGGACAAAACATGTCCAGCACTAGAAGGCCCTTTACCTGCTTCAAAATCCAGTGGTGGGAACTGAACATGGACAAACCAAGTCTAATAATAAAATGCATTCTTTTGAATGACCTCAGTATTTAACTATTAAAGTAACGTTTTCTGACACAGAAATATTTTAAAAACATTCGATGAC
Organism: Rhea pennata; assembly: GCF_028389875.1. Classification (NCBI taxonomy): domain Eukaryota; kingdom Metazoa; phylum Chordata; class Aves; order Rheiformes; family Rheidae; genus Rhea; species Rhea pennata. The sequence goes on from NC_084664.1 coordinate 159,689,499, forward strand.
CCTATAAAATTGCATGTTCCAGCTTAGAATTCTTGGCCTGATGCTGGAATCACTGAATGAGATTTATTGGGATCAGACTTGATGGATCATTTGGGGCAACTTTCCCAGGATGGATGGGCAGCATCACGATAACGTGCTTCTTTAGGCCACTACACAGCTTTTCTCTGTGATAATCACAGTAGCATCCAGCCCTCATGATAGAGTCTGTTTCTGCTTTATGAGTGTATTACATATCAACGTATGATTGCACAGTGCACTATGTGTACTATATTACGGTTAATATTCCATCTTTTTGTATTCAAATTCTTTTGTTCTCCATTTGTAGCTGTTCCTTCCTATTCTAGGCTGGAGCAGGAGCTCAAGAGAGGGCTGCGAAGCAAGAAGATAAACTCAGAGAGAGGGTTTGGTTTGACCAGAGCACTGCAGCAGAGCATCAGACCAAGAAGGAGTAGGAAAATACTCCTACTCCTGAGAAACGGGCATAGATAATTACTCACTGGAAACAAGCGCCTGGCAGGTGAGAAATCTAGAAATGAGTTTTGCAACTAATAAAATATCAAGGTTTTAAGCAGAGAAAATATCTCCTGCTAAATTTCATCCAGCAGCCAAGATAAAGGGGTTGGGTTGTGGTTGTTGGTGGGGGGTTTCTGGCCTCTTTTTTTTTTTTTTTTTTTTTTTTTTAATAAAGAAAAAGGATTCCATCAACAATTTCTCATCCTCCTCAGAGAGGACCTTTTGGTGGTTGTACTCGAAATACTCCCAATTACACTTCTTTGTAGTGATCTTGGACAAGTCATCTACTCATTTCTCCGGACTGTCCACCACTATATCAAACGGCAGCAGTAATAATGCAACTGTCTTTCACTTGCGCTTGCACAGTGCTTAACAAACGCGTGAGTGGATTTTCAGGAAATGCCATAATCTAGACAAGGCTTTTCTTTATGGAACTTGAAATGTGCTGCTCAGTTTGCTGATCATTTTATGCAAAGACATAACGTAACTGTAATACTAATAAATTAGTATACATGAATTAACTCTTGCCATTAAGTAGTCTAGAAGTCTCCCTGCTTCAAATAATTACTTTATTAAAGATCATGCATTTTAATTGCTTTTAGTCATTTGTCTTTTTCTCTTGCTCAGCCCTATTTTAGCTAAATCAATAATATGCTTTAAGAGTCTCAGTTTTAAAATTAGCTACTCTTCATGAGTCCTCCAATTTTAAAAATACAATTCTAGAGAATGATATATTATGTTCACTATGTGTAATGGCTACAGTCAGTTGATACACATCCAAATCAGTTAACATTTATACTAATATAGCCCCAAACTACAGATCTCCAAGTCAAAGGGTATAGAAAATGTTCTAGGCACAAGCAACACGTATCACTTAAAAGAATGAGTTTTCCACTGCAGTAGTAGTAATATCTCTCTACTATGTTCTATCACCAGAAAACAAAATTTTTATTCCATTTAAACTTAATAACATTAGAAATTCATTTTACTGTAAGTGTATACGTACATAAGGTTAGTTCTAAATTAATCGCACAGAAAAATCTATCACATTCCTTTTGACCCTACAACAAAACAGCATCTCAGAACTCCTAAACTTTCACCTCTCCACATAATAATAGATTTCATTATCTTTTCTTCCTCTCACACCATGAGTAATTCTCATACACAGCAAAAAGAGCAGTTTAACAACAATGTATAGAAACCAGTTTCACAAATCAGCTAAGAAAAGATGAATTATAACATGGATCTATTTCAAGTAACAATATTATAAATAGCACTTTTTTTTTGTCTGTCTTTTTCTTCTCTGGTACTAGGATTTTTCTTCTCCCCTACTTTTGACCCTTTTATATCATTTTTCAGTTTTTGGAAACATAGTTTTTGGCTTTTAAACACAGAATTGGCCTACTTTCACTAACAAAGAGTCAGACTTCACCACTGAACAATCCATAAAGTTAACATGATATTATTCTTAGTGCTCTACAAAAATATAATGCCTATGTTAAAGCTTGACTGTGTTGCTTCTACAGCTACCCTCACTGATACCAGTGGAAAGTCTTAAACAAATAAAAAACAGAGTTCTCCTAAGCAATCCTTCAACTAGAATATTAAGCCAACCCACCTTACTAGGAAATTGCAAAGTATGACATTTAAAACCTGTTTTACCCCATTAACAGTAAATGTGGAGCTTGCTGTGATGATTATCCAGTCAATTCCCTAGGTGAAACCAAACTTGGTAAAGCAGATTCCGATGTGCCCTTTCAAAAATGGCTTCACATCAATTACAGCTATCACATTCTGCGTTTCCAATTTCTTCTGCTCAAAAACTACAGCACTTGACCTACTCTTTTGAAGTCCCTACAGTGATAAATTACTAAACTTCATTCCCTTTCTCATACTCCTGGGTAAGGCAGCTATTAAGAATGCCACTTTTAGTTAAACAAACAGAAGACGTGCTATCTAAAGATTCAGCTTTTCTATTAAGACGCACTCTTACTCCTTTGGCAAGTTGCCCAAAAACCAGAGCAAACCTCCATGCATAAACGAGATCTGTGCTTGCAATGGAGAAATTCAGAATATTTCAAAAATAAAGTTACTGGAAAAATTTACAAAACTCAGCTTTCTTGTAGAATTATTCATTCTCAAATATAGAGGGGAAAAAAGCTGATTTACATGCAAAAGAACAACACAAAAGGTGAGTAACTTTACACAAATCATAGTTATACTGGTGAGAAAGTCCTGCATATCGCACATGAAGTTTAAAATCAGCTTCCAGAAAAGCTGCTCTTTATTATTTGTCAATAGTATACCACAGCAAAAGATTTAGTCGATAAAACCTATGGAATCTCAAAAAAGATCCAATAAACACTTTTGAAGAGACCATCATCTGCACAATGAGTAATATTTTAGCATCTAAATAAACTTCAGCAGCAAATTTCTAGATTATTACCTTCTGAACTTGTCCATCCCACATGGAAAGAACTAAGCTTTAGATGTGTGTCACAGAATGTAAAGAGAGGGAAAAGAACCTAAAATTATCCTTTCCTTTCCACTTCTTCATCCATATATTTAAATGGGTTGAAGGTATCTGGCAGGAAGTACTGGACAAGAAGTGTAAATAGTAAGTGCTAATAGCGGCACCTATAGAAATGAGTATGAGTAAGATGGAGATCGTGCTTGCCACCAGAAGTGGTTAATGAAATGTGAGTCTAAATAGCCATTCTTGGATGTAAAGGAAGATGGTGTTCCTCAATTACTCCTGCACAGCACCGAAAGTAGTATTACATCTATCGAATAGGTGTTTCAGTTACTGTCATTTAGGAAGTACACCTCCTTTCTCACAAACTACATTTTTACAATAAATGACTGTTGACTAGCTCATTTGGTTAAGTCTATTGGAATGACTTTTTGAGACAGGGCTGTCTGTTATCATTGCAAAGGAAGATTTATACTAGATTCTAATAATTATGTTGTATTACCAACTCACAGGAAATAACATATGTTCATATATAAACTTGCATTTCTAACTAAATCACTAAGAAATTAGGAAAAACGAGTAGCAAGTTTCCAAAGCTATAACAAAGCAGCCTCCCTTATTTTCAGGAGAAAACAAGACACACAAAGATACAAAGAAATGAATTTGTTGCCAAAAAAAAAAAAAAAAAAAAAAAAAAAAAAAAAGTCTGGAGGGTGCACATGCAGCAAGGCTTTATCAGCAGGACCCGTAACTGATTGCATACACTCACATCAAGGTTACCTTGTGAGAGGAATAGAAGAGGAGGAGAAAGAGGGAGAGAGAAAAAAATAAATAAAACAGTCCATGGTGGCCAGCCTAGAGCAACAGGAGTTGCCAGACAAGTCCTCTCCTGGGCATCATCTCCAGTGCAGCAGACACAGACACTTTCTTCAGAGTAACTGTGTAGTTATTTCTATTAGTTTTCTGCTTATGAAACTACTAGTGCTTATAATTACCTGGGATAAGACAGCACCTCTATGATACTCTTTGTATTTAACTTCCCACTCACAGGTGTTGAATTAAAATCCTGAATATACATTCAAATACAAATTAATGACTTCATCAGATAGCTGATCAATTTATATAGGCATTGGAGATCCTTTACATCTTCCACCCATCAGAGCTGCCCTCTCACTTGCTCTGCTCAGGTTTATTTTCTGGTCTCTTTCAGCCTCTGCCACCATGTTTTCCCACCAGAGCAACTGCCTTCCTCACAGCCAGTTCTACACACCTTCGGTCCAGGCAAAAAGGCTACAGTCAACCAGAAATTACAATGACAAGTTTAGGGAAAAGGAGCCTAGCAAAATTCGACCCATCATTACATAACGTATATTGAGGTATGTTATCATCACCCACAAATTAGATGGGTAAAATTATTGGATTTATGTGCATAAATCTTTTAAAGTATGAAGTGTGGAAATACATTAGGCCATACCTTGAACAAAATAGTCAGAATCTTCAAAAAAAAATATAATTGAAATCTAAATATCAAACAATTGAAAAAGTCTGCATTACACAGAATGCAAATGTCCTCCATGTTTCCTGGAAGAATTCTTGTGTGGCAGAACAAGACGTTATGTACTCGGGGGGACACAGACCTATTGCCTTTTCTCATAGACAAGCATGAGCTCCCTCTGTCTAGAAGCTGCTGTGACTGAACATGAGTCAGTTAGGAAACGGAGGACAGTGCAAACGGGAACACTGACCACTGATAAAAGGCAGCTCACTGTGCACTAAGTCCAGTAGGCAAATAAGAGTCTTCAGAGGGCTGATCAACTGCCTGCTCTTACCTATTCTCAAGAGGCGGGGACAAAACTTAAAACAGTGTTTGCCTCAACCCTCTTCTCCCTTCAGGTTGCCACCATAAGCTCATCTGTTCTTTTTCTCTGCTACTTTAACCCAGTCACCTTCCCCTCCATCCTACCTTCCACTATCTTCCATTTAGCTCCTGCATAACCCTCCTCCAGAAGCCCACTCCAAAATTTCTACCATAAAGTCATTAGAGGAATAACTACCCACTGCTATTCTGCCCACAGAGCGCGCTGCAGAGTACCTGTTACTTCTTAGCATTGCACTGATAAACAATCCAGTGATATTTGTACTTTACAGTATGTTTTTCAGTCATCTCCCCATCCCCAAATGGGTTCTTCTACCTTCCTAGTTATAATGGATGCTCAGTCGGGCCTCCTTTCCCTCACTTGTTTGACTGACATATTTCCAGTGTAAAACATCGGAACATTCAGAAAAAAAAAAATAGATACATTGTCTGCTACCGATGCACACTGACTATACTAGCGACTCCAGTGTAATCTGGCAAGCTGATGATAAAGCTACCAGAAATCATCAGTCTCAGGAGCAGCCGGCACATGCTAACTACAGCAGCAGGATTTTACTGCAGTTGAACAGCAAGACCAAGATGCAATGGATGTCTCTTCAGGCAACGAACCTCTGGTGCCTGTGGAGTCTGTTATTGTTCCCATAAACCTTGTTCATTGTGTTGATGTCAACTTTAATTTTTCTTCATCTTCGGTCAAAAAGATAGATAGATATAGTGTACTTTATAAACAAGACTGCACCTGCTGCAGCTATCCTTGATGAACTATTTCTTTGGGTATAAATAGACTATCATACCTTGTTCACCAAGTGACAATGAATAAAAGCCTTGAGAAAACAGTGCTTTTGACAGGCGGATAGTGATTCTATCCGAACTCTGCTATCAAAGCAAGACAAAATTTTAAGTATTTCCTCCACGCCTCATAAATTGCAGAAATGAAAATACAAAGTTGTAAACCATTCAGAATGGAAATTGTAGCAGTGATAGTATTGAATGTAGAATACCAAGTGATACGAATTAATCTTATTCATTCAAAATAGGGGGGGAAAGTAGCAATTTTATTTTTTCCTGTGGCATTGGGGAAAAATACTTAGGTAAAATACTTTCACAGAATCACAGAATGGGTAAGGTTGGTAGGGACCTCTGGAGATCATCTAGTCCAATCTCCCTGCTCAAGCAGGGTCACCTAGAGCATGGTAGATGGGGTTGCATCCAGGTGGGCCTTGAAGATCCCCAGAGAAGGAGACTCCACAACCTCTCTGGGCAACCTGTGCCAGGGCGCCGTCACTCTCACGGGGAAGAAATTCCCCCTCACGGTCAGGGGGAACTTCCTGTGCTTCAGTTTCTGCCCATTGCCTCTTGTCCTGTCACACGGGACAACTGGAAAGAGTTTGTCCCCGTCCCCTTGACACCCTCCCTTCAGGTACTTGTACACATTGATCAGATCCCCCCTCAGGCTTCTCTTCCCCAGGCTGAAGAGGCCCAGCTCTCGCAGCCGTTCCTCGTAGGGCAGGTGCTCCAGCCCTCTGATCATCTTCGTAGCCCTACGCTGGACTCTCTCCAGTAGCTCCATCACTTTCCCCATGTTTTGAGGGAGAACCATCTCCAAGGCACAACAGAGCGTTCATTTCTTGATGCAACAATTTGCACATGGGGAGCAGAAAGAGTGCTGAATATCCGACAAACTATTTATAGAACCAAAAAGCTCCTAAAGGAATATAATCAACTGCCAAACAGGGCAGGGAAGTTAGATCCAAACTGTTCAAACTGCAGGCTTTCATCCAAAGCCAGATCACAAACAAATTTTGCCTGGTATACCCAATGACCAAGAATTCAAATCTCTCTCATTTTTGCAGAACAAATCCACTTTTATTTTTCTCTTTGTCACAGGAGAAATTGCTATTTTTAGTCAGGGAAGCAACATAAAGCACCTTGCTGACCTGGCAAAGCTTGATTTGGCTCCCTGCCAACCAGAGTTCAGTAAATGTGACTGGCTTTTGGGTACTTAGCTCACAAATCACAATTAACCAATCTAAAAAAAAAAAAAAAGATGATGTTGGAAGAAATAAACCTGGGAAGTACTTCGATTTGGATTTCTATATAATTATTGTCTCTTTTACAGGCTTGAAGAGTTATTAGTGAAACAAAGATCAGAGTCAGGCTTGGATCCTCCTTTTTTTCTTTCTTAAGATCTGATGTGTGTAATATTGAAGGAGAACAACAATAAAAAAGGCAAGTCAAAGCCACAGCATCTCCAAGGATACTATTCAATTCCTAAACAAGGCATGTGGAAGCAGAACATCTAACATGGGTTAAGCTTTCATGCCCAAAATCTCACTCCTAAAGTCACACTTAGGGGAAAAAATAATTTAAAAAAGTAAAGCAATCCAAATTTTAAAAGTAGATCCAAATCTCCCACTATCTTCTGTAGGATCTAGAACCATTAAAAATTTGTTCTATTCCAGGGTCCTATAGTCTATAGCCTATAGACTTAAGGCTTACAGGTCTAAGGATTTTAAGCTTAAAGTGTAAACAAAATAAAGTTTGTCTCAGTTAACAGCATCCACACTAAAAGAGCATAGCCTGAGAACTGCATGGACAACATCCAAATAAGTCTGATGTCTCATTTTAATACACTATCAACTGAATCAGAAAAGATACACTAAAGATAGTGCACATATAGCTTCACATTTTATTCTAACACTTCCTACCACTTAGTGATAGTATAGGAATGCAGTTCTTCTAGATTACTTACATCTCTTTTTCTGTACTTCAATCTCTTTAATTCCATCTCATTTTCATATGCAGAGGCAAATTCTCCTCAACATACAAGTTTCGACATACAGTTATCAGTCAGCTAAGGCCTTTTTAAATTATAAACCAGTCCATAGTCTTGTGAAGCAAATGGCCATTAATGAAGGTCAATGGTTAACATCTTAAATCAAGATTTCTTAAAAATCCACAAGATACTTTCAACATTTTCTTTCAAATAAAAGACCTCCCTTTCAATGTGTGAACTGGTCTTTTGTCAGATTAGGGTCACGCAGCATTTCCTACTCCCAGAAGATTTATTTTAAAGAACTCGTGATCACTGTGTTGAACCAAGACATCTTGACAGATAATTTTTGTTTTCATCTGGTGACAGATAGGAACTACCAGTAAATTACCTTTACATGATGGTCACTCTGTGACTTTAATGACCAAATTCACACTGATTCAACTGATCTCTCCAAGCCTGAAGTCTGTAATACATGGTATGGAGCGAGGGTGGATTTCTTCCACCACTGTGAAGTGCTAGAATAGGCCAAATAAACTCAGCTTCCACACATGAAATCCAGTACCAAACTCCCTAGGTTAAAAATAACACATTTTCTGCTGAGAGATGATGATACTTGTTTAACTTTTTCTGCAGCTTTTGCATTCAGCCATAGAATAGTCGAATATCTAAACACAGTCTAGTGTTACTCAAAAAGTAACAAACTCAGCCCTAAGACAAATCGTTTTGTGTACCAGTATAACCACAGCAATGCAGAGCTAAGCACAGACTAACTCACCCTGCAGTATTCATGTACCCTGGGATGACTTCGGTTTTTAAGACAACGGTTACAATTATGCAGAAATGAACAGTAGAAAGGAGTGTATCCAAATATAATATTATACTGTGATATTCTTTTCAGCTTCAGGGGCTTTATCATGAGGTCAGAAAGCAACTTTTATACTGAATTTATGAGATCATTATAACAACAGTCATTTCCAAAAGCCAGCGACTGGTTTATCAGAAGACAGCCTGTAGCAAAATTGAAATTGTGGACTGCAGGGAAGTTCAACCGCAATACCGGCAATATTCAGTGTTCCAGCACTCTGAAGCACAAAAATTGTAAGTAAAACAAGTTTGCAGGGAAGGCTTAAGCACCAATGCTTCTAAGTATCTAAACAAGGACATTTCAGAAACAGTAACAGGAGTAATACTGATTTATATCAATTTTCATTTGCAAAGATTCATCTTACTTTTTAAGACTAGCTTCTGCACATTTAGGATGGAAAAGTAACTACTTATCCTGAAAATTCATGACAGACACCTATTGCTAGGTCATAAATGACAGCAGAGCATTTTCACACCTTGTTTAAGATTTCACAGGTTTAAGGTTTCACAACAAATGTTTAAGGTTTATCTTGTTTCTTAACTTAAAAACTCCCACTTGCTTCTCGTATTAGTCCTTGTCAAACCACTTTAATTAACTTGACTGTTACAAGGCAAACCTTAAAATATAATCAAGCAGTCACCAAAGGCACTGTGCAGGGCACCAGCAATAGCCCACATGTCCAGACTGTTCTGCAGCAACAGAAGGAAATTGAAATCTCTTCTAAGGGAGTTCTGGGTCATTCAAAAAGATTCATAAATATCACATGTTTTTCAGATTCAGGGTCAAAGGGAACATTGGATCATCTCTGTTATATATCCCAGGTCGCTACACTTCAGACAGCAATGTTCCTTCTGTGCAAAAGCCTTTACATCTGTCCACAAACATAGATTCATATATTCTGAAAAATAGGCAGTAAATATTCTGAAAAAATGCAGCAAATCCAGCAGAAGCCAGCCAAGAAAACTAGACCATAACACATTTTGATTGTATCTTTAATGGCTAATTGACTCAATTATTCACAATTACTGCCTGATTCTTTAACTGGAATTTGTATGGCTTTAAGTTGCTGGTTCTTGTCAGTTGTTTTTCTACTAAAGAGCCCTGTCAAAGTAAGCAGACAGAAGTAGCAGACAGAAGTAAACAGACAGTAATAAACAGCAGTAGTAGACAGCGCCAGAAAAAGCTGGATATAACACCTGATTGCAGAATGACTACAAGTCAAATGTAACATAGTCATCTAAAGACAAACGCGATCAATTGAATTATGACAGGTAATTTCTTCTTGTCCTTTGGCCTGTACCATCTGCGTTTGTCCACACACACGTAGACTTCACTATGTAGAGAGTCTGGTGGATCTAAAAGTACTTCTAAGACACTCCAAGTAGGTCTGAACTTCATAGACATTTTTAATTCAACCAGATCAAAAGATTGATTTGTGGTTGTTTAATTAGTACAAACTGGGATACAACTATTACTTATAAATACAGTAACATGGTAAATACAAATGAAGGTTTTAAAAACAGAGATTTGTTAAAATTATATCAACTATGAGAGTAAGTGATCCTACAGATGGTGACACCCTCATTGCGGTTTTCTCTCTTTTTATCCAGAGCAGGCAAAGCTTATAGATCTCGGAAGAAACTCAATCATGCTTTTATTTGATCAATTTCCATTGCAAATTCGTGATCTGGATTTCATAATTTAAGTAACTAGAAACATAATTTTGTAGGCTGCCTGCACAGCTTTATTTTGTTGGATGTTTGACACCCTGAGTTATATTTTCCTGCTGATTCTCTATAGATTTTCTCTACCTAACATACTTCACCAAAAATTGATGTTAGTGATTAAGCTGATTTTAGAATCAATGTCAAACACAGCAAAGTGTTAATTCCAATCATGCTATGGTAGCTGTGTAACAGTCATATAAGTCAGGCTCAATACACAGATAAAACGTGTGTTTTCCACTGAATATGGTTTTGACCACCTTCATGGTGCTTTCATCACAAAACATCAATTAATTAAATCAAAATGCACCCCACAAACCTAACAGTGGAATCAAATGTGCCTGTGTTTCCACCAGGCAGCTTCGCTGTACACTGCTGAAAACACAAGTTCTTGCTCTAAAGCTCTCCGATATCCCTGTAATACCATCACAGAGATTACTGCGAGCTTGTATTTCTGCGGTTGCCAGGGAACTGTCTGACAAGCAAAAAGTGCTCAAAAGGATTTTTTTTCAATGTATTTCGTGCACTGAGAGTCTACATTCTTGGAATTTTACTCCAATTTCAAAATAACATTCCCCTTGCTTCCACAATATCAAAACTTTTCTATAGGACAGAAATTCTAGTTTCCATACATTTCTAAATTTAATTAAAAATCAATGATGACCACTTTACTACTGTGCATCCCGAATTTTTTCTCAATCATGCTGATTTATGTTGACGAGCAATTGGGAAATACCTTGCTATGCAAGACCAGGAAAAGCTTCGCTAGTATTTTATCATCTCTCAGATGCTCACTATCACCACCATTTTTGTACTGTAGAAATGAATGATGACGAATTAGCAGTACTCATGGCCCAAAAGAAACAAATTTATAAATTAAACACCTTCATCTGTTTATCAGAGTTGTAAACAACCTTACAGTAATGAAAGTAAGTTCACATGTAAAGTGAGATACAGCAAAAGACACAAAGCTACCGTTCATGTCTCAGCCAAAGATATGCTGAGCAAAATATTTCAGTATGCAATATAACACTCAAGTTAAATTCTGGTGGAACAAATTAATGCACAACACAGATCCATAAAGGAAATCTATCAAATATTTAACAGCATGCACAACATTTTCCAAAAATATGGAAGACAAATGTTACATTTTTGACAAGCTTTGTTATTTTAACCTTAAATTATATCTTCTGCAAATCTGACCAGCATAAAGTTCTTATTTCCCTGCTCGAAATAAAAAGTTTACATCTTCAACAGCTCAGACCTTCACCAGAAAAACAAACAGCAGCTTATTTGGCGCTCTCAATTATTCCACTGTATTACTTACATGAATACTTCTGAAAGGTTTACTACTCCAGGTGTGAAGATAAGACTTAGATCCCCAAATGTTCTTAAGGTACAACTCCTTCACTACATTTTAATATAAGAAAGCCAACAATTTCTAAAGCAGCACTTCCCTACTGAGGATATAGTATCAGAAAACAGCATGACGAGAAGCCCCGACAGTTCCCTGGCTACACCCTACTGATGACCAGCGCGCCCTGCTCCTGGGTTACTTTTTCATTAGTTTTAACATAACAATCCAAACACAGGATATCAAACTTTCCTACAAAAACAAAAAAGGAAATACATATTGAGGAAAAGACTCCTTTAAATTTAACCACAAACCAAACCATAGTGCAGTACAATAAAAAACAAATCCTTTACTTGTTTTGGTGCCACTTAGTTACCTTCACGTGACTGAAGTCGCCAGCTTTGCTGCCTTCTTGCGGATTAATAGGTTTAGTCTCTACTCGTGGTTTGACAACCTGTCGGAAAGGACTGGAAAGTGGAAGTCCACTAACACTGATTCCATCTAGAAAAAGAATAAATTAGATCAGTTTACTTTTTCCTTTCAAATACAATTTTTTATTCCAATAAATCTATACCTATTTTATCTAAGAGGGGAAAAATACTCCAAATGAAATATTAACACTTAAACAAAAAATAATTTTTAAAATTATTTTGCTATATTCTGCCCTAGAAGATTAATAAAATAAAAATATACTTAAAACTCAATGAAGTTCACAGGAAAAGAAAGAAATTGCATGTGAAATATCACAATATAGATTTCAAGGAGTCTATAATTTAAAGTTAGTTTTAATATTTACAATATTAAGGCAGAATAGAGAAGGATACAAGCTTGTGCTTTGCCATGACAGTGACCAGAGCAACTACTTAATATCTTTAACAAAACTTAATATCAAGTCTGAGAAATCCTTTTTCAGCTAAGTATTTTAAAAATACAAGAGAGAGATACGGTGCTTTGTACTATCTACTGATATAAAAATATATATAACATGTTATGCAGAACAAATGTATAATGGGAATTAAACTTCAGATTGCAGTACCCAACAAAACCTAGAAGAAATGCATCTTCTTAGAGTTTGGTATTTTCTATCAGTCTATGTATTGGCATATAGTACATAAATAAAAGAGAATATGTCAGCAGATTGGCATTGCTTACTACTGATAAACTGGTACAACTTACCAGTAAATGAATACAATGCAATGTATTTGATACCAAATGTACCAAAAGCCACACGTTCAGCACACACCATCAAAACATGGGAAAGTTACTGCTGAGTCAGAAAAGTCAGAGGAACAAGAAAACCAAAATAATGAAGTTTTAGCATACATTAAGAACCAGATACACAATTCAGAGTTTTAGATATAAATCAGAAGTCCGAAGAGGAACAGAATTTTGTTCCTTCATGTTGTGCAAAGCAGCTACCATGCACACACTGATCAAATACAGAGAAAATTTGATGCATTACAGCAAACACATACAACTAACCATAGGGGAAACAACATAATACATAAAAAAAAGAAATCATGAAAGAAGAAATCTTAAATTTTGCGTATGAGTTTGAAAGTAACACAGTTTTCAAGTTTTCTAGTGATTTACCTATTACCAATTTTTGGTGAATTATTTTATCTGATTTAATTGCAAACAAAAACATTGGAGATCTGCTACAGTTCCTCTGAAAAAAAAATTCAGAATAAGATCTTAATAAACTCTTTTTGCTAAAAATATATAAAAGTTTACAAAAATCAACAAATTTGGCTTTATTTCAAAGTTTCTAGTTCTTTTTTAAGGCAAAAATTTAGACTCCAAATATTTATACACATTACTCTCTTAAAAACTACTTGATCAGAAAAATGAAAAAGTTCCATTAGTGTCACTAAGATATTCTAATATTTCCCCTTTGGGAATGACCCTCATTGAATTATATTTGCTTTACTATGTTGCAATTACATGGATGACCGCAAATCTGGATCTAAATGCAGATGTGTTCCTCAAAAGTTGAAACCAGAAGAAAAAGATGGAGAATGTAATTTTTTTGCACGATTGAAGTCCTTCTTCACCAGTATCTCAATATGAAAACAAAGGATATTTCTCATATTCCTTTACTTCCTACTTCCTCCCATAACTAGCTAAGTTGTTTTAAAATGTGTCTTCATTCAACCTTAAAGATACAGCACTATGAATACCAACAAATTTGAAGATGCTCATTCAGGAGACCTAGGAATGAAAAATCTTCTAAGTTAATAGGTGATTATCATAAGCAAAAAAAAAACCCCTCAAAAAACAAAACAAACAAAAAACCCCAAAAAACTGGGAAAAAAGGAAAAGAAAAGAAAGATTAACATTTCTCAGTCATTTCCATCACAAAATGCCATCAACAGCATCAGCTCAATCAGCTCAGAGCATTAAGAGCTCTTTAAAAGGTCAATCACCCTTACAGAGTCCAACGAAAGATGGATTCGCAGGCACTGACCTGCTGCACTTGGGCAAAGCCTGGCCTGGTGTGCTATATTGATTTAAAGGAAGAAAAAATGATTTTGATGATTTTGGTGACCTTCGCACAGAGGCAAAAGGATTATTACCTAAACCAAAAATATATCATTTTTTGCATTGAGTGCCTGAAAATTGCCTTTTCCCCTCAACCCACAACTTTCACATTTATATTTAATGTTCATTAGAGGCAACAAGTTTTTGCATGACAGTTAAGATAACCTTTGCCACAACTAGTGTTTTGGTGCGTGGTTTTGAAGCAAATCTCCTAATCATCCACGCTTCCTTGGGCTTGCAGAGCAATTTGGGTGCATGCAAACTGAACTCCATTTGCAGTAAACAAAACAAAATCAAGGGCTTCAATCTCGGAGAAGAGAAAACAAATTACAACCTCTAAAGGGTGCGAACTGATATTAACGAAAACGGATTTATTAGCCTAAGATTTAAGGCAACAACACAATATAAAGTTCAAGTAAACTTGAATATATTGGACATATAGCTAATAGCATTGTAATATTATTATCTTCTAAAAACCCATCCTATGTTCCTTTTCTTAGAAAAAAATATAGATTCAAGCTTCTTATTTTATTTTTTAATTTCTAAATTACACCTCAAGGCAAAAAGATGTATGATATTAAAAAGTACGTTATTTCTGCTTCAGGCTAAGAGAAAAGTCTAAGGTAATCAATACAGTATTTGAAACTTTCTGTTTAAAGATACTGGCCCTCAAAAGATGCTTATAGCACATTTGTCCAGGACCAAGCACTTTGTTGTACTTTAAATGACTTATCTATTCTTTTAAAAGCAGCTGTAGATTGCCAAATTCGGTGATTAAAGAAGAAAAAAGGTAATTGAGAAATTATGAGATTCTGGGTGAAGCAACTCACAAGAAGTTTTAAATTATTCCACATGTACATTAATATGAGCTTTCATAGTGTAAATACAGTTTATTTCCTTTCGAGGAGTTTGGAGCTTTGAAGACAATTCCTCCGTCACAGCTTTGTTTCAATAATCCGCAACGTCAAATAGACGGCTTGAGCAGCCTTTCACTATAAAAAGAACAGTTGTCTTTCTGCTCTGTCCAGAAATCTTTCTAATTTCTGCAATGGTAATTTCTAATTACCATTTCCATGGTAACAGCACATGACCAACAGTTTTTCCACGGTAGCTGAAATAAACCAACTTGCTTTTTCAACATCGCAGTTGTTTCTGTCATAACAAAGCAAATCTCTTACAGGCGTTTCCTCGCTCCTCTCAAATGTTAAGTAAATTGTCAATTTAACTTCATTAGCCACTTTCACGCTACACTACACAAAAGAATCCCACACAACTTCATAGGCGAATGAGCAAAATTTTACTAATGCCGTTAAACTTGTAGGTTCACAAACCAGCGACTGAAGCACTGAGAGAAAAAGGTGCCGTAAAACTTTGCCCACGCTGTTCGACTCCAGCTCTTCTTGGCCCCACCGGCTGCAATGCCGTTTTGTACAATGATCACCGGCCTGATCCAGATGACAAAAATACATGCATTTTTAGAAAAGATGCATCAGCGCAACCGAGGCAGCTGCAAAATCTGTAGCTAGGAAACTCTTGAACAAGCTTATCACTGAAACCAAAAAGTCCTAAAGAGACTTTGGACCTAGAGAGTCCAAAGACGCTCTACAGGTAACTGGTAATATGTTACATGAGATGCAAAACAGTGCAAGATTTTAGGTTAAATTTCACCTTTGCAGAAGAAATACTTACTATCAAACAGCAGGACCAATTCACCTATTGCTCTTTTCTAAAAATACAAGAAAAATACTTAATATTAAAAACTATCAAAACCCTACAGCAACTTCTTTCTTACACGAGTGCTTTCACTGTTTGATACAGTAAGCAAACACATCTGCCAGAATTTTTCAAAAATATGCAACTTTAGCATGAAATATCATTCCTAAAAACTAAATGCTCATTCAATCCATTTGCTTATTTTGTCAATCAAAGGGAAAACATTCCCCATCTTCATTGCTCGATAGAAATTTCAGAATATAAAGCCTATTGATAGGCAATTTTTCTCAACAATACTGTAACAGTTTCAAAGTACTTTTGGGTGTAGAAAAAGGGCCAGATCAGTTCAAGACCAGAGACAAAGTACACTTCCTGAACAGGAACGTGTTTTTCTACAGAATAGAATAGAATAGAATAGAATCTTGTATTCTGCTTAAGGGAGGCAGAATCTGAGGAACTCCTGTCTCCTGCTACAAAGAGGGGAACAGCACAGAAACAGAGAGTAAAACACTGCCCCAGAACAGAAGAAAACAAACAAGAACCACCAATAGTGATGAGCATGTAACAACCTATAGTTACATATTTGTAGTGTACACTAATGTTGTATTTTCCAGCTCAGTTAAACTGGAATTTTTTTTCCTCATTATTATTTCCTCATGGCATGTAGTGGAATGAGCAGCTCTTCACAACTTCATTACATCAGAAGAAGATAATAATAACATTTAATCATATCAAGCAGTCAATTAAGGGTTCCTTCCTGATGATGATGAACTACCTAAACTAGTATTGGGAAGGTAAACTTAGAACAAGGAAGAACACCAAAAAAGGGAGCAAAGAAAGTGTAAAGAAATTCATAATCATAGACTGGAGACTACTTAGGCACACTCCATTAGGCACCAGAATAAAGCACCTCAGCAAGGAAGAAGCATAACAGAACATTTAACAGGATGATGGCACAATTAGCCCATATGTTCCATTAATAAACTTATTACTGCTTGCCTCATATCTGTCCTACCTATTTGTGTTGCAAAGATTTGGAGCCTGCACTACTTCTCCTGACATTTGTATAGCGGCTAGTACAACTGATACCGGCTAAAGTCTTATGGCTCTTATACACTGTAAAAATAAGAAAAAATTTCAATCAGCCAACTTATGAGGCAAGTTAGATAGATTAAATCGCAGTTGGAAGAGCAAAAGGCTTCTTATCTTTGGTAATCACTAAGCTGACACTTAAAAAATCTATAAGGACAATTCTTAAAAAATTAAAAATATATTTTTAAGCAATATGATGATGAATTTATGAAGGAGATGCAAAGTATATGTAGTCAGAAGAAAAAAAGAAAATTCTGTTCCTCAGATTAACAATGCAACCAAAATAAAAACTAGGAAGACTGTCAAGACTACATTCAAGTTCAAAACCAGATTTTTCTAACAATGATATATCTTGTCTATAGGCTATATAAGCATAGGAATACTCTAAGTGGTTATACACTAACTATGAAACTGAAGCATTTCATTTAAGCAGAAAAGCAACACAGTAAGTACAAAACAGACAATGGTCATGTATAGCAATATTAAAAATATTCAAGTTCAGTGCTTTCAGAAACATGCCATTACCTCTCTGCAGCTTCCCCAGGGAAGGCTAGGAGAGACCCCAAGCACAGTTTCGCTTCTCTGGCAGCATGTGACTGAATGTTTTCTTTGGTGAGTTTATGAATTTAAATATCCTTGCATCTGTCTTTAGGTTCCCTATACACTGAACGAACCCTAACATTTTTATGTAATGAAGAACTCATTATAGATTTATTCATTTACTTTGGAAACATTATCCGTATATAATATAAGCTTTTTTTTTTTTTTTTTTTTTTTTACTAATGATTATTTCCTCTATGAAGTTACCATTTATAATGCAATCTAAAAGGAGCAAATTTGTCCTATTTAGTACAGGGGAGCCACTGGGATTTCAGAAATTAAGTTGTAATGCCTGGGAAGGATAATTCATCAGCACAGCGTGAGCATCTAGTTCATCTCTTTGAATTAACAGGTGAGAGAGACCTTTAATGCTGAAGCTCCTTAAGTCTGGCTATACCAAGCAGATACAGTGCTTCCTCCGATCTTGCCCAGTGCAACCTTAAAATCAAATCAAATCCATGAACTAACTTTCCTGAGCAGAGAACCAAGACTGTATGGAGAAAGACTGTCTCAATTTGGGTACAAAAGACTCAAAACTTCACTAACATTTGCAGTCTGTGTCAATGCAAATTTTACCATTTTTAAAATGATATTCTGTCACAGATAAAAGTTTAATACAGCCCTAGATCTTCTGAATACAAATTTTAAAGCAGTCTAAAATGCTAAACAATTCCATTATCTTAATCAAATCCAGTAGCATTTTAATATTTGTAGTTGGTGACACTAGATAAAATATATGCCCTAGAATTCCCCCAAAAATGTTCACAATGACCACATTCAGCTTCGGCCACAGCACTATAATCTAGCTTTAAATATTCACCAAATGCATATGGAAGTTAGTATTCTGAGAGAGATCATATGTAATGGAGGATTTTAATCTCAGGGATGACTATCTACAAGGCACATTTCTTGATATTCTCAAAGATGTAATCTCAAAAAAAAATTGCCTCTAATTTCTTCTAATGTCATAAAGAGTTCACAACCTAAGCAGGGCACAAGGTTGTATTAGCGTGAAAAAAAAGGTTAAAAAAAGCAACAGAAGTTTACATTTCCAACATCCCAGCACAACAGGAAGCGGATACAGAGGGCTGGTACCGAAGTCCTTTCAGCTCTCCTTGTACCACATCTTTTCACATCCACCTTTCCCCAATAACAGACTGTAAAGCTAGAGTCAAGCACCAGATTTGAGCGAGTGCTTGTGAAAGAAAGATCTGGTTATACTTCAGTTTCTATTTACAGAAAGGTTAAATTGCCTTCTCAAATCATATTGTTATCATAACCGATCCAAAACACGGAAAAATATAAGAGAGATTTAACCTTTCTCACTGCTACGCACTTGCCTTTTCCACAGTAAAGCTTTCACGGCCCCCGACCTGCATTACCTTGCCTCTGCCCAGCTGAGCACGCGCATGGACACAGATTCACCGGCACTTCACAATTCTGCTCATCTGAACACAGCTACATGCCTGTATCAATTTTAACGACAGGGCTTGAATTTTGCTGTCCATTAAGCACCTTTGAGAATTTCAACGTTTACCTCTTGAGGCAGTCTACACATATAATTTTAACGCTGAGGTTCTTGCATGCAAAGAC
Organism: Rhea pennata; assembly: GCF_028389875.1. Lineage (NCBI taxonomy): Eukaryota > Metazoa > Chordata > Aves > Rheiformes > Rheidae > Rhea > Rhea pennata. Next base: position 159,708,619 of record NC_084664.1, read on the forward strand.
TAAAAACTGTTCTTAGTCACTCTGAATAAATGGTAGATGTCAGACACACCTAGCAGTCCCCCAAAGGCACTGCTGTCATTCAATCATGCTCGTTCTCAGCCAGAAAACCTTTGGTTACAAAGTTTTGGACATGAAAGAGGAAAATTGCATAGAATTAGAAAGGAAGGTTAAGCTAAATCAGTTAAATCCAGTTTCAAACCGGACGCACAAAGAGATTTCTCATTCTGGGAGAAAAAAAATAGAAGTCATCAGACCTGCTGACAGATTGAGAAATGACTGCAGTATTTTTTATATGAATATTACGCACACTTATTTCCCTAAACTGTACTGCTGTCTGCCTGAGCACAGAGATAGGGCAAAGGAGACAGAAAGCTGGTAATTTAAAAAAACAAAAAATACATGAGAATGTCGTAAGTTAACCAAAAAAAAAAGGGGGGGGGGGAGAAAAAAAAAGGGAAAAAAAAGAAACATTTTTCAGATACAACAGGCAGAGAGTCAGCAAGCATGTGGACAAGAAAGATCTGACTGATTCACTTTGGGCAAAGTTTTTCTCTGAAGGCTTTTAAATGCCCTCTCTAAAGCCCCAAGAGGGAAGGTCTTTACATAGGTAAGTAAGTGGTTATCACATTCACCCACGCAATCTGAAAAAAAGCAACAAAGCATAAATTATGCTCTTAACATACCTAGGGCAGCAAGGATAAAGGGCGACTTTGGGGACTGCAGAGGACCTTTGTGAGATTTAATGGTTGGTCAATACAATGTCAAATAAAATTCAGTATAAATTAATGAGAAAAAAACAATCCTAAACTCACATGTGAAACGATGGGCTCTCAGTGGAAAATTACCAATCAGGAGCAAGACCTTGGAGGTACGGTTCATAGTCTCACAAAACTACCAACTCCATGCTCAGCAATGGCCAAAATAGTAAATTTTAAGTTGTGCATTATTGGAAAGTAACACAGAACAAAACAAGGAATATCTTTAGGTCACTGCAGAAATCCGTAGTCATCCACCTCTCCAGGACTGCGTATTGCCTCTCTCAAGGATATAAAATGTAAAAAAGATTGAAAAGGGACAAGAAGGCTGATCAAATGTCCCTGCTACACAAACAGTTCCTTACAACTAGGCTGCTAAGCAATCTGCAGCCCATAAGCAAGACACCTGTACAGGTAATATGAGACATACAAAACCACGAGGGTAGGTTAGAGGTGTAGACGAGTTTTTAGCCGTTTTTTTGCAACACAACAGGTAAAGGGGCGTTAGACTCAAAGCTGATGACAAACACAATTTAGTTGTGGATCTTCTTGTCTCAGGATGTTATGAAGGGCTCAAGAGTGAGACTGGAAAATTTTATGAAAGAGAAAACCATGGAGAATGACTAACTACAGAGAAATCGTGTCAGGCTCAGGAAGTTCCTGAGCTGCCGCAGCTGGAGTGCACACGCAGGAAAGGAGAGCAGCACGTACGCTCCTGACCTCCCCTCCATTCTCCCCTAGACATCTGATCTCAGCCACTGTTACAGCCCGGATACTGCGCTCCATGGACATTCGATCTGATCCTGTACAGTCACTTGTGTATTTTGGCTTCCTTTAATCTAAAGGGACATCTAACATTTTTCTTTAGCAGACAGTACACATCAACATGAAAAAATTACATCAGCAATTCTGACTAATGACTAAATTTACTTTCCAGTTGAATAACTATCATCAGAAATATCTGTAATTTAACCTTTCTGTGCTATGTTGCAATCACAAACAGCGTAAAAGGAAGCAATTTTAGCATCAAATGAAAACAGATCAAAATAACAGACACCCTACTTAGGACATTATTTTTAAAAGACAAAAGTATTCTGATTATTATTGCAAATCTGGTCTTTGAAGAAAAAGGTCCCATAACTATAATATAATTAAAAGTCATGTCATAGCAGCCATTGGCTTTTCCATCTGTTCACATTAGGATTTTAACCTACTTCTTTAGAAAGTACTAGATACTTGTGAAATGCTTGTGAAATTCTAAATCTACGTAGAAAAGTTATACAAACAGCTAAAAAAGGCAATGTACATAGCATTTGTATTAATACTTTCAAAGTACACATAGGACACGTCATCCAATGATACCAGCAAACAGATCTGCCTCCCCTCATTCTGGGGGACAAATTCATGTAATTTGGAATTACCAAATGGCTTCCTGTCAAGGGCATTTCTCAAAGCCTCAGTTTCTTAACATCTGTGTTTTTATAACAATATCAAGGCATCTTCCTCCCCCCATCACAGCTTTTCAAAAAAGTTCTAACCATTAAGTTCAGGAGAAGAAGTTAAAAAAAAAATAAAATCTGTATTTTTAGTTTAAAATTAGAAAAAAACCTCTATGCTTCAAAGCCAGTCTCAAGCTTTCCTTCTCACCTTTACTGCTGAATCTTTTCAAAAATCTATAGCATAATAATAATTGAGAAATAGAGTCCTTCAAAATAAGGTTTACTGCAGTAAAACTGTGACTATTGTGCAGTTCAGAAGCCCTAAAATATTTTGCTAATCTATGTATTTTACCCCAGGAAAGTTTAAAAAATAAGAAGTCTTTTAATCTTTATCCACAATTAATATAATTTCAGCCTATATGACTTTGCAAGATAATTCACAGAATTCGGTCCTATTCACTTTGAATAAGCTATGCGCATAATTGCTTGGTCTACTTTTCCACACTGCAACTTTTTTAATTTTAGAAATTAATTATATCAATTATGCATACCTGCAATTAGATCCTGGGAAAGAATCCAAATTATAATTATGATATGTTTTTATTTATTAAAATACAAGAATATCTTGGGTTTTGCAGTTAATTCAATCTGTGTAACCAAATCTGCCAGCTGAAAAAATATGAAGAACTAAAATATACAGACTACAGCAAATACTCTGTAAGATTTTATATTCTAACAAAGAAGAAATCCTTAGCATAAGTATCTGATACTTCTAATTCTGGATAATTCTGGTGCAAGCAAGTATTGTTCTTTTTTCGATTCAAAAGAAATTATGACTTCAGCCAAATGAAACTTTTTATACATTATAAATATTAGGGGAACTATGTTCTGTGTTTCAGTGTGTCAATTCTGGCAAAATGCTGGAAGTCAGCCGTAATTAAGAATTCTATAATATTAGATAATTGAATCATTGATTTAATAGTCATTTCTCTTTGAAAACACCCACTGATGTTTACAAAATTTATTTTTTCTTTGTTTTCATAAGATAAAGATACCACAAAGAGGCATGTTAAAAATGATCTCTCTGTCAAGAAAGATTTAAGGGCAACATCTCACAATGAAAAAGTTTGGCCAAACTCTCATATCCAAAGCCATCACGAGAATTCAGTCTTCTAGCAATACATTTGACTGAAGATCTATGTCTTTACATTAAAAGATACAAGTAAGAAAACATATAGTCCCATCATGCACCATATTTAAAACAGAACACCATGACAAGTTGATGTAGCTGCTTTTCAGAAGTAAATACAATACTCCTAACCAAGAAGAAATTGAAAAACTTACCATCATTCAGATCTTGTAGAAGGTTTTCTTGGCAGGAAAAGTCCAGCTTCACTTTAATATTTACAGTAAATGTTGCAATCTTCCCAGGTTTTAGAGGAAATTGGGAGAGGGTATCTTCTAGATTCCAACTCAAGAAGTCACCATACAACTTCTCTATATTTAAAAAATAAGCAAATATTCCATGAGCATAACAACTTTGTTAATATTTTTCGTTACTGTTACACCAACTATTAACTGATCTGTCATTTTCTGTTTAAATTCTAAAGCATTTAGATTTAACTCATTAAAAACAAATACAACATTAGCAAGACATAAGCGGTTACTGACATTCGAAACCATGAAGCTGAAAATATCAATTTAACTCAACAACACTACCAGAAGAAAATGTGCGACAATGTGCAGCATGAAATACGCATACTCCGAACACTCAAGAATATAGCTTTATGGGGAACTAGAAGTTTGTATGGTTCTGAATGATACAGTCTCTTGATCAGGAGATGAATGCAAACACCATCTCATCAAAACATTACACCGAATAAAAGGCAGTTAAAATTCTGACATAGCTGCAACACCATTACGTAGTTACTTATTGAGCTCAGGAGAAAATTAGGAAGACTATTCCCTTTCACGTTTCTATTAAAACAAAGTTCCTTCTCAAAACTGAGATGCAGAAAGATGTATACTAGATCCAAACATTAAGGATGATGCCAGACAGGATGAGTTGCATTAAAAGATATTTGTGTCATAAATTAATTAGTATTGCTCCACATGAAAAATGTCAGCTGTCATTATTAGTTGCTTTCTGCTACATCTGAAGTGTCAAAAAATACATTGAGGAAAATTTATTGCTCATGAATACATTGAGATACTCTCTCCAGTTACTCAATCTCTTTAGTACTCCAATAACATTAAAAAGGTCTAGTTTGAAATAAGGAAGAGCAGAGAACGGTCCACTTCAGGAAAAAAGAATGTTGTGTTAGTTATGTGCTATTTCAAACTTGAAGTACATCAAAAACTAAACATTTAAAACTAAGCATTTAAGTACCTTCAGCAAAAGCCATCAGTGATATTCTATTAATTTCACGTAAGAGAAAGTTTAAAAATGTTTAGACTGAAAAAAACAGGTTGTTAAACACTAGAATGATACAGTAACACAGCACTTTTTGCAGAATTATTATTTCAGACACTAAATAGACCCAAGAAATATTTGCTACTATCTTATTTCTTTAATGTACTTCTTGAATGATCCTGGGCAAAAAATCACTTAAAAAAAAATCACTTAATCTCTCAGTGCTTCACTTTTAATCCATAAATTCATTAGTATTTGCAAGAATGTACAATGATGAGCACTGTAGAAGTCTATTAATACATGAAGTAAACGTGTTGTTTAGACTGCAAGCATCTATAGATATTTATTAATTCATAACAATACATACTGTTGTAAAGTATACTAAAGGATTCTTCTAAAGGTTCATTTAATCACAATTTGAACACTGCTTTGCATAAATTGGCAATAGCAAAGCCCCAGATGCCATCTTGACTTCATACCAGCCTACTGTACCGTTTATTAGCATTTCTGAAGCTTGCATAAAACTTCATCTAAGCTCTATGTGCAGATGGGGCAGCAGGATTGCTCAACAAATATAAACAAGAATTAAGAATTTTAAAAAGAAAACAATTAGAATTCCTGCTCAAAATTTGTTAATTTGCCCAGAAACAACTGCATTGACAAAAAAGAGAAACAAGTAAACAATTTCCCATTTAATTTCTGTTAAATGATAACTGCATTTCCTGAGGAATATCGTTCTCACAGACAATTGTTGCCTTGTTATTCCTCACTTCAAATCGATACAATGGATTTCTCTGTAAGAATCAAGATGAGGTAAAAATAAAAATTCCTGCAAATAATTCTGTTTCACTGTAGTCATCTCCACCTCCCCTACTGACTCTGCTGTGACCACAGCATTCTGATTTTCTTTTGTTTTCAAGAAAAGAAGAAGGAAGTTTAACTAGTACAGCAATATCTATCCCTTTTTCCTAATGCATTAAGACGTAGTAGGCTAAAGGGATTATTCTTCCTCAGTGCAGGCAAAGAGGAATGACATATGACAAACACTGGAGAGTAAGTCCAATTTGAAGAATAAATTGTTTCCAAAATGTAATGTCATCAAGTGAGAGATTTATTTGAAGACACTACAACTGAAAAGACTGCCTGAGTGAGAACAACAAATGTCATGTAGGAGCCTACCCACAATCTAACTTAGGTTCACTCTTAACAGAATTTGGGGTCTGTAAAACACATCAGCTCTTTGCACAAACCAACTCCATAGAATCGTTGATATTTTGAGATCACAAGAACTATCCCTCACTTCTTTTCAAACTTAGGATCCCAAGTAGATCTGTTTCATTGCTATTTCTCTTTTCAAAGGGTTCATTTTCCTAATTATCTCTCTTTCAAAAGACACACAAATGGTATATATCAGGGTAGATATAGCTATAAAATTCTTTTTTGAAATTATTTAACTTTTTATTGGCACTTAGATAAACAATAATGTTTAAGCCATTATGACGAGTCATAACTAAGTATTTTTCCCTCCCCACCACCACAAGTGCACATGCTATGTACAATAAGCCATAACATGCCCACCTACCATTTTGTTCAAAATTACGTGCTTTTAAAATAACCAGTTGACAAACAAAACCACATAAAATGAGAAATCTAAGAGCTGCTTAACTTAAATATGAACAAATTCAAATTACACTAGCAATGTGTATTTCATATTTTGTACATTAGAGTACTAATATTTCAATTGCATAGATGATAAAGGTGTAGAATTTATGGACTACCAAGATTGTAATTTTCTTTTTGTCTTCATAAGATATCTTATATAACAACAGTGTAGTCAAAGTCATTTCTTTAATAACAGCATTAAATTGCTTTGCAAGTTAAATTCACCACTTGATCAGCTGCATTTCCAGACATTTCTTGACCAGATTTCAAATTCATTTAGGAAAGTAATAATGTCAATGGCAAGGAACTCAAAAGGACCTCACAAAACCAAGCAAGTACGCAAGAAGATCAACTTTAATATACATAAAGGTAAAGTAATGTAGCTAAGAAAAAAAATCTGAGGATTTTTTAAAGGAAAAATATGCCTAAATTATGCTGCACATGGAAGCAGCAGTTACAGAAAGAAACTGTGGAGTCACCATTGACAGTCCGCTGGAATCACCAGCGCAGCATGCAGCAGCAGCTGAGAAAAAAAAAAAAAAAACATGTTGGTCATCATTAGGAAAGATACTGAGAACTACACAAGGTGGGTGTAAAACCTTGGCGCATTCATGTCATAAATGGTGCTCACAGTTCTGGTCTCTGCACTGCAAGGAGCACATACTGGAGTTAGAGAAGGGCAATCAAATTTATCAAGGAGGGGAAGCAGCTGCCATGTGAGAAGCAATTAAAACATGTCAGGACCCTTCAGTCATGGCTCAGGTTTACAAAATCACAAGGTGGCACACAAGCTGAATGCAGAATCGTTATTCACTAAATCCCATGGTATGAGAGCTGGGAGCACTTTATGAAAACAGTAGATCAGATTGAAACAGAGACAGTACTTCTCTATCCAGCTGGAAGCAAACTTCTGAAAACTGTAGCTACAGGAGGCAGAAGCAGGCTGTATCATAGAAGCTTCAGAAGTTCATAGAATCATAGAATCATAAAAGGATTAGACAAATTAATGGTCCACAGCGTCCACAAAGGGCTACTAAGAAGGATTAGGTAAGGATGCTATGGATGCTGAGGAAGCACAACAGAAATAGACCCTAAAGCTGCCAGACTTGCATGCTCTCCCCAAATAGCATCCCCTAAAGCCACTGGGAATACCAGGCTAGATAGACTGTCAGCCCTAGGAGGGCATTTCTTAAGTTCTTGTGCCTTTTTCTTTCCGTGGGAGAATGCAACAGGATGCAACAGAATCCTCTATTAACTGCAACATTAAGCGTACATCAGCAGACAAAGCAAACAATGTAAAGCATCAGAGAAACTCTGTATAGGTTGTATAGCGTTCTGAATTTCTTAGGAGTATACATTTATATAGCAATCACAAGAAGACATAGAGATGTAGTTCAGCCTGGAAGCCCAGAGACTCTCTAACAGCATTATAGGCAATTTAATTAAAACACTTGAAGTGGAGAGGAAAAGGGTTTAAAAGGTAGAGGGGAAAAAGAAACAATATAGAATTTTTAAAAGAGACCGTATACAGCTGAACGGTGAATACTGGGTAGAACACGGCCAAAACAAATGCTGCTTCTCAAGCTGAATAGCTAAAAGAAACGGAATGGCAAGAGCATTTTCCAGCCAGTGCAGAGGGATAAGACCCAAAATATTCCACATGCTATTGCAACTCTGAACGCAACACACACACATGTACGTTGAATGTATATATGACCAGACACACCTGAAGACAGAAATCTGAAGTGTGTGAGAGAGCTGGAACTCTTCAGCCTGGAGAAGGGAAAGCTGAGGGGAGATCTTATCAATGCATATAAATATCTGAAGGGAGGCTCTAGAGGGCATGGAGCCGGACTCTTTTCAGTGCTGCTCAGCAACAGGACAAGAGGCAACAGGCACAAACTGAAACACAGGAAGTTCCGTCTGAACATGAGGAAAAACTTCTTTGCTCTGAGACTGCCAGAGCACTGGAACAGGTTGTCCAGAGAGGATGTGGAGTCTTTGTCCTTAGAGATATTCAAAACCTGTCTGGACACAAACCTGGGCAATGTGCTCTGGGTGACTCTGCTTGAGCAGGAGGTATGCACTAGATGATCTCCAGAGGTCCCTTCCAACCTTAACTATTTTTTGATTCTGTGATATTTCACTCTATTTGGCACTTGTTAGACCACACTTGGAATACTGTGTCCAGTTTTGGTCCCCAAAGAACAAGACAGACCCTGAAATACTGGTGGGCCACTAAAATTGTTAGAGGGTTGAAGAACTTAGTCTATGAAGGCCGACTGAAGGAACCGGGTTTGTTCAGTTCAGACAAGAGAGTGCTCAGGGGAAACCCCACCCCTCTCTAGCAGTATTGAAAAGCCGTTACAGACAAGACGTGTGTACTCTGCATACAAGGATGCATGGTGACCGGACAAGGGGCAGCGGGCACAAATTTTTTCAGGGGAAATTCTGTCTGGATATAAGAAAAAAATTCTTCACTGTGAGAAAAATGAAACATCGGAATAGGGTGCCTAGAGAAGTGACGGAATTTCCTTCTCTGGATATCTTCAAGGATCAACTTGACAGGACCCTGGATAACCTAATATAAAGTCTTGTTTTCAAAGGAAGGTTGGGTAAAATCACCTCCAGATGTCTCTTCCAATCCATACTTTTTATGATTCTATCATTCTCACAGCAGGCATTTTCCAATACATGTGATACGTAAACGTATTTTCTGGCGCTGGTACACTCTAACACAAACTTCATTCCTCACTTCTCAAAGCTTGGTCTCATTCCTGTTTTTCAGAAAAGGTGATTTGCGTTGCATGTTTTTAATACAGGTATGCCTATTTTTGCTAGCTATTCATAAGAACCTTTTTCTGATAAAGACAACTACTATCATGTTTAATAGCACCTAAAAGACTGTCAAATACACTAGGAGAGTTTATTATAAAGACTTTCTATATAGAGAGAACATGAAAGGATGAAGCAAAATTGAAGTTTTACTGAAGTCACAGTTGAATGTGTCAACTTTTCTCCTTTTTCTCCTCCTTCCATTTCTTAAAATATAGTTTTCAGTTATAATTATAACTGTTAATTGTGCTAGTTACAATCGTTGGAGAAATTTTTTTTCCAAAATTCTGAACCAAGTTTAACAACAAAGTGTTATGTACTAAGAGTCTCATTGACACCTTTGATACTGAGGCCCGTATTTTTCACTATTCAATACATGTTCTGTATTTGGTCTTTCCATTATATACATACAGCACTTAGCATATGAGGAGTACCTTGAAATTATTAAAATAAAACTAGAAACTCATTAAACTTTTCAGCTTTTAAAATCAGTCTTGCAAACAAGTCTTGGATAGAAAATCTATTCTTGGATGACTGACAACTCCTGTTCTCTTAAGTTAAGACAAGAAGATACTTTATTGAAAAAATAAATATATATAAATATAAATAATATACTCAAACTGAGCAAAAATCACCAGGTATCACTCTGGCACTGATAGAATAAAATCCTACCATAAAACATGCTATTTTCAGAGCACATAAAAATTATCTTGCTTTTCACTGGTAATTCTTCTGTTATTATCATTTTTATAACAATGCCTTACAGGACAAGCCAAAAATTACAAAAACACATCACAAAACAAAACTGAGCTTCACTCTACAGATTACATTTTAATGTTAATACACACAGAGTATCTTAGAAGAAATAAGTGAAAGCTGGAGGAGTATGTACTGTAACTCTTCTTTACCTTCAATTACTCTTTTAATCTTAATAATAATTTATTTTGTTCATTGCCTTGTTTTTTAATGTTTTATCCAACCTTTTCTTATTGTTATCTGAGTGAGAGAAGTAGGTTTATTTACTTCCACTCTCTCACCTACACATTAGCGTTAATGATAATTTATTTAATTAAGTAATCACAGTATTTAGGCATAAGGAGAAAATAATTTAGGTTCAAGATTCCTGCTTTTAATTATTTATGCCTTAGGATTTTTTTTAACTGACATTAAAATGAAATCTGAATTCCAAAAAGCTGGTGACCCTTCAACACACAAATGTTTCTATATTTTCTTTCATTTTCTTTCTATGTTTTCTTATACCCTCTTTTATTTCCATGTTTCTACAAATATAATCAAACTTAACAGTGATTACAATATTTATTCAAAACTGCCTCGATTTAAGCATATAGCAAGTAGTCCCCCTCTTATCAAAGAAAAAGCAATCATTATTTCTAAACATGTATCAGCATACATACCCTTAGTGTTGACTGTTTTTGCTGTGATCTCTAGTTTCTCCAAAGGTTCTGTTCCAATATTTTCTAACTTAATAATAAGCTCCTGGGTCTCTCCATTGTATAGCTGGACAGACACATTAGTGGAGATTTCATCCCCTGAAGAAGGCTGAAGCGTATGAGCAGACCTGCAGACAGCGATAAACACGTAAGCCAAATATTATGAAAAACATGTCAAAAGCTTGTTCAAGTTACTATATTCTATTAACCATTCTCTGAAGATTGACAAGCTACTGCTCTACAATCTTGCAAGATATTAGATATTACTTTCCATTCTAATTTTAGCTAGGACCATTTTTTTAGAGCTAGTGAAGACAAAAGTTAATATTATGCATAAGATAATTCACACTTCAAACAATATAAAATATGTATTTCTAACTATGAACGTTTATTATAAATTACAGCCAAAACCATAATAAATTTAATTATTTAAATAGTCCATTTAAATATTTAAATGCATTTATTAAAAGAATGTCCAGAGTTTGATTTTAAAATAACAAATGCGTTAAATCAGTCAATTTTTGAAATAGTAGATAAACATAGGCCTATGACAGCACCTGGATAAAGGAGAATTGAGCAATAACCTTGAACTTTGCCAGGAAGAAGTAAAATAAGAGCTTGGAGAGTGCAGTTTTAGTGGACAGCTGAGGGCATAAGCCTTATAGCAGTGGATCCTGGAAGAAAATCACTGAGTGAAAGATGAAACAGTGAATATAAATGAACTATTTAAGGAACCTGAATGAGGGAAGAAGAATTGCAGAACAAGACAGATGGGCAGACGTTCAATTTCTGACCGTATTTTTCATGCTATCGCAAAGTAGCCAGACAGGATCAAGGATACAAGGTCAAAAGCTATTGAGATTAATGACTGATAAATTTGTTGTCAACCCCCTGTTCAGTAACTTCTCTTGGCAGGTATTTTTGCTATCTGTCCTTTCTTAACTTACTACAAGATAAGCTCCTCCACAAACAAGTATCACAGCAGTCTTAGTCTTTTAGGAAGCGTCTTTGACAACAAATATATAAAACATGCATTTTTTTTTTTTGATCATTTAAAGCTTGCTGTGGTAAATCCTTGTCATTACTACACTCTGAAACAGGGGCAGAAATACAGGAGAGACAGTAGGAGAGGAAAGAGGGAATTTCTTTTTTCCCTCTGTACTGAGATAAGAATATCAAGGAATTGTGTACTAATAAATGAAAAGAATGGCTATTTTGACTGTATCAATGTATATATTAAACTTGAGTCCAAGCTAATTCATCTTACACATACTTTGCCGTAATAGAACTTCTTATACTGAGCACTGTCTCACCTCTCATCTGTCCAAGGATTGTAAACCCATAGCCCAATAATACAGTAAGCCACAGGCTTTGTTCTGAATTTGGAAGGCCTTGGGACTGAGGCTTTCCAGGCTGCCTTTCTCTCAATCAGTCTTGCCCTGCCTGTAACTTGGTTTAGACTTGGTTTAGTTGTAGCAGTGATTTTTCTTCTGACCAGCTGCCTATGCCTAATTTTGTTTTACTCTTCATCTTTCAATGGAGAAACCATAGTTTTATACAGACAGTAGTAACAAGTAGCAATTCTATGTAGAATGCGCTATCTATAACATAATGATGTAGCGAGGAGAAATATAGGCCCCAAGGCAAAGGCCTTGAGAAGTGAAGACACCAGATGCAGTACAGAGGAGTCCTGGCATGAGACGACAAGAGACGGGGCGCAGGCTTGCCACCAGAGAGACCTCGTGGCTATAAACAACGCACCAATGGTCAGTTAAAGAAAAGCAGATAGAGCTCACAAAACCTGCGTTCAGGGGGTGACAAAGTAAACAAAGAACAAGTACCTAACATAGGAAAAAAACACTGTATCTACTAAGTTTGGATGGAGCGTGGAACTGCAAACCAGTGAAGAAAGAGTGTGGTGTAACGGCCTGTTAGAAAACACAAAAACAACCTCAAGTGTATCCTGCAGTAATGAACATGAGACCATCAATGCTATACCATCAACGCTACATTCCTCCCAGCAAAGGAATCCAGATGCTGACGACTCACTGTAACACCACAACCAGACTGAAGAGACCAACCTGAGGACCCAGAGGAGCAGTGGAAGGATATGCATGACACCAGGAAAATGGGTAGAAACTTGGGAGTGTATCCATAATAATTTTATGTGTATTATTATTAGTGATTCTTTCTCTGTATAGAGTATTCTTTTTCCTTTCTTTTTCTTTCTTCTTCTGTAGTAATTACATCTGGACTAATGATTCTGAATTAGATAGTTAAGAAACAAATAAAAAATTCTTGGCTTTATATATATGGTACATTTCCTCTTTGCCCTTAAACAAGACTTCAGGCATAGCAACACTGTCATGCAGTTTCAAAAATTTGTAGTTCCTGTGGAAATAACCAATTTCTATCCAAGTTCATCCATATTAGAAATCATCCATAGTTTTATCCATACCGTATTTGCAGTTCTACCAAAACAAAGTCATTGTCTTCATGCTGTTTTCTTATTTTATGGGGTGTTAAACTAATACTATGTTAATTCATTGACAGATATTCTTGTATTTTTAGTATATACTGATTTATTTATATTTTATATACATTGTAATGTATATATATATGTATATACTTTAAAAGAATGTCATTGTCAACAAACAGCAAACTTCACTGCAGTCTCTGCTAAACTGAGCTTATTAAAACTGACCTCCATAATATAGTTAAATAAATCTGTTTATATTTCTAAATAGATGTTGCAATATGCCTAGAAAGACTTGGGATTATTACTATCAAAATCACTGCTGCCCCAAAATTACTGCTACATCAGTCATTTACTGAAGAGATAGTAATAATCTATATGCTTTTAGTGAGCATAACCATGTAAATCTGGTCCTACAGACCAACGTTTTTATCTCCAAAGAAGTGACATAATACATACTGATTATCTGAAATACTTCAAAAAAAAAAAATAAATTTGATGAGAAGGGGAAAAAAGTCAGCTTAGTCCCTGCAGAAGGATCCAAAGGCAACCAGCTATAAAAGCTAACATGCTCCACCAGGAACAGACTTCCTCTCACAAATACAGCTTGAGACACCAAGTGTTGATAAGATCCATCTTACCCTTCAAAAGATGGATGAAGGGTAAAACAAAGCAGGTAAAGCAAATCAGGAAGATGCAAGGAAAGAAATCACATTTGGATTTCATCCTGCTGCCAGTATATCAGAAGCCTTCTTTCTTTCGTTTCTTCACCTACATCTTTTAAAAATATCCCATTCTCCAGGGCAGCTAAAGGATAAGTATGAGCTAATTTGCTGATATTGTAGAGGCTGGGAGTAAGTGACAGTAACCACAGGGCTCTCCAGCATGCAGAAATTTAGCCAGAAGCATGTCTGGATTCCAAGATGTCTTCAGAACTGAGATTCAGCACTGAAATTAAAGTATTTGAAGAAACTAAGAGTAAAGTTAACATCAGTGGAAAAGAAGATAAAGCTCTGATAGAAAAGAAATCTTGTTGGTGTTCCACATTATCAGCTGAACATTTATTCAGCAGGTGGGAATACTCTGGTCATTTAAGAATATTTGCAATTCCCTCTGTATTTCAACTCATCATGTCTTTGAATATATTCATAACTTTGTCTATCCAGTATTAATTTTGATAACAACTAAACTACACAGACTGCCCTATCTAGAAAAAACGTTACAGGGAATTCATGAACGTGCAGCTCAATTGCTGTGTTTTATTATTTTGCTGTCATATGGTCTTAATCAGGATATTATTTTTTATATCTTTGTAACATGACACCATTAATAGAGCCCACTCCACATTAGAAAAACAGAATGCAGTATGGGAAAATCAGAACTGAACCAATTGTTCTACTAAGTAAACCATATTAAAGAATGCAACAAAAAATAGGTATATATATATCCCCCTAGGACAATTTAGATAAGCAAATTCTACAGTTAAAAAAAAATCAAGAAGGCACATAACGAGAAAAACAAGTCTCTAAAAGAATCTTCCCCAAAATGAAATCTTAATCTTCCTGAAATGACAGTAAATCTCTCATCAACTTCAGTGAGAATATATGCATAATTTCTAACAATAGAAATTCATTTAGTGCACAAGTAAGTAGCTCGTATTTTTTGAAAAGTTCGAAAAATTGAATTTGATCAGTCTTATGAGCACTTTTATTATTGCGGGATTAGTCAAATTCTTTCCCAAACAAGCAAACGACCCAGGCAACTATAGGCCAGTCAGCCTCACCTCCATCCCTGCAAAGGTGATGGAACAGCTCCTTCTGGATGTCATCTCCAGACATATGGAGGGAAAGAAGGTGATCAGGAGTAGTCAGCATGGATTCACCATGGTGAAATCCTGCTTAACCAATCTGATAGCCTTCTAGGATGGAGTCACTGGCTGGGGAGATGAGGGCAGAGCAATGGACATTGTGTACCTTGACTTCAGCAAGGCTTTTGACACTGTCTCCCATAACATGCTCCTGGAGAAGCTCAGGAAGTGTGGGTTAGACGAGTGGGCAGTGAGGTGGATTGAGAACTGGCTGAAAGGAAGGGTTCAGAGGGTCGTCATCAGTGGTGCTCCAGCTGGAGGCCTGTGGCTAGTGGTGTTCCCCAGGGCTAAGTACTGGGGCCAGTCTTGTTCAAAATATTCATCAATGACCTAGAAGAAGGAATAGAGTGCCTCCTCAGCAAATTTACTGAGGATACCAAACTGGGAGGAGTGGCTGATAAACCAGAGGGCTGTGCTGCCATTCAGAGAGATCTGGAGAGGCTGGAGTGCTGGGCAGAGAGGAACCTCCTGAGGTTCAACAAAAGCAAGTGCCGAGTCCTGCACCTAAAGAAAAATAACCCCATGCACCAGGACAGGCTGGGGGCTGACCTGCTGGAAAATAGCTCTGCAGAGAAGGACCTGTGAGCTTTGGTATACAACAAATTAACCATGAGCCAGCAATGTGCCCTTGTGGCCAAGAAGGCCAATGGTGTCCTGGAGTGCATTAGGCAGAGTGTTGCCATCTGGTCAAGGGAGGTGATCCTGCCCCTCTACTCAGCCCTGCGGAGGCCTCATCTTGAGTCCTGTGTCCAGTTCTGGGCTCCCCAGGACAAGAGACACATGGAGCTACTGGAGAGAGTCCAGCGTAGGGCTACAAAGATGATCAGAGGGCTGGAGCACCTGCCCTAGGAGGAACGGCTGTGAGAGCTGGGCCTCTTCAGCCTGGGGAAGAGAAGACTGAGGAGGGATCTTATCAATGTGTACAAGTACCTGAAGGGAGGGTGTCAAGGGGACAGGGACAAACTCTTTTCAGTTGTCTCATGTGACAGGACAAGAGGCCATGGGCAGAAATTGAAGCACAGGAAGTTCCGCCTGACCGTGAGAGGGCGGGTTCCGCCGTCCAGGAGAGTGACGGAGCACTGGACCAAGTTGCCCTGAGAGGTTGTGGAGTCTCCTTCTGTGGAGATCTTCAAGGCCTGCCTGGATGCAACCCTGTCTACCATGCTCTAGGTGACCCTGCTTGAGCAGGGAGATTGGACTAGATGATCTCCAGGGTCCCTTCCAACCTTACTGATTCTATGATTAAAAACCTAAAACCCACATACAACTACCATGTCTTTTTCATGAGTGTATAAAGATGGTATTTTAGTTAATTCTTGTACTTCTTAAAAATATCACTTCTGGAGTGCTGTTAGGGCTCCTCACTACAAAGAAAATATTGAAACTCATACTGAAGATCAGAAGGGGGTATTCAAAATGGCTAGGGGGCTGGAGCACATGATATGATCCAAAAAAGCTGGATCCAAAGAGCTGGGTTTGTTCAGTTTGAAAAAGAGGAAGACCTGAAGGAGATTTTTAGTGCTGTCTGCCACCTACGGACTGCACATGGCCACACTCATTTTGGAAGTGCACAGTGATGAATGAGGATGTGTCACAAATTTTCAAAGTGAAGATGATCACACATTGGAAAATATTCCGTGAGGGGTGATGGAAACACTGTCCATAGAGATATCTGAAACTTGACTAGATAATGTCCTGAGCAACCTGATCTAACCTTAAAAGTCATATCTATTGTCAAACGAGGCCCTGCTTTGAGCAAGGTCTTGGATCAAATGACTTACAGAGACTCCTCTTACAATCCTACATTAACATATACTTTTTTGTGTTTGTTTATTTCTACATTTTACAAATATTTAGCATTTTTAGTATTCAGTCTTCTAAAAAGTCTTCTTTAATAAGGACCAACCAGTACACTCCCTCAGTTAATTAGCTCTCAATACATTTTCTACAGAATCCCAAGAGTTCAACCAGTAAAACAAAAAAAAAAAGGCAAATTAGGTTTCACATTTCTAATGTAAAAGTTAGAATTAAACTGTATTAATTTTTTACATGATAAACAATAGCAGAGACAGAATCCCCACTTTATTCAGTTTCTTACCTCGGAAGGGAAGTACTGATCTGCAGCCTTGGCAAAGCTGGAATGACTTCAACAGTACAGCCATTGGTCTTGACTCCTGGCAGATTGTCCAGAAGGCAGTCACTGAAGACTCCAAAAACTGAAGTATGATAACCTGATTTTAAGGATAAAACCCCAGTATATTATGAAATTATTTGGTTTTCTGATAGGTCTAAATGTACAAAAAGTTTAATAGTCAGATCTTATCAGTATTTCCACCATCCAAATCACCACCTTCTCTACGGCAGAATCTTATTAGGACACAGAATATATAAACATTTTCAATCTCCTAAACAGTGATAATATTTATAAAAACATCGCGTCATACAAATAACACACATCCATATTTTTGTAGATATGACAGGCAAAACAAAAAATAGAGCCCACCACACTCAGCAGAACGTTTTCTATAATCACAAGTCAGTGTACAGACCACCATCTTACAACAGCGTGTCACCTAATCCACCGGTGTACACAAAACTTCTCATCCTTCAACACATGTTAAGTTGCCCATTTCCTCTAATATTTAGGAAAGGGCCTCAACTGTATCCAGAAACTTAAAAAAGAAAAAACTCTAAAGCAAACGAATTGTCTGAAAAACAAAACAACTCACAGAACAAAATACATACACACACATGAAGTCCCCCTGTGAAAGGCAGCTCATTCTTTGATTGTCACATTATCATACTTTACTATAAGGTTACAGTCACTAAAGAAAAAAAATGTTCTATTTAAACAAAAAACTACCTCAATACTGATTTCTTACCAAGTAATACTGGAGGACTAGAAGAGAGAAAATGCCACCCCTATCTTTAAGAAGTGGAAGAAAGGAGATCCATAGAATCACAGTCCGATCATCCTCACCTTGATCTCTGGGAAGGTGATGGAGCAGCTAATCCTGGATACTATTTCCAGACACATGGAGGACAAGAAGGTGATCAGGAGCAGTCACCATGGATTTGGAAAGGTGAAATCATGCTCACCCAACCTGATAGCCTTCTACAATGAGATGCCTGGCTCAGGGGATGACAGAAGAGCAGAGAGTATTGTCTACCTTGACTTTACAAGGCTTTTAACACTGTCTCCCAGAACATCTTCATAGACAAGCTGAAGAAGTGTGGACTAGGTAAGTGGTCAGTGAGTTGGACTGAACTGGCTAAACTACCAGGCTCAGGGGACTGCAATCAGCAACACCAAGTCCAGCTGGAGGCCAGTTACTAGTTGTTGATACTGAGACCAATATTGTTTAATATCTTCATTAACAACATGGATGATGGGACAGAGCGCACACTCAGCAAGCCTGCCTACAATACAAGGCTGGGAGAAGTGGCTGATACACCAGAGGGATCTCGACAGGCTGCAGAAGTGAGCTGGCAGGAACCTCATGAAGTTCAACAAAGGGAAATGCCACATTCTGTACTTAGGGAGAAATAACCCTGCAATACTACAACCTTGAGGGGCAACTAGCTGGAAAGCAGCTTTGTAGAGAAGGCCAATGGGATTCTGGGGACACCAAGTTGTACAGGTGCCAACAATGTGTCTTCCTGGCAAAGAAAGCCAACAGCATCTTGGGCTGCATTAAGCAGAGCATTGTCAACAGGTCGAGGGAGGTGATCCTCTCCTTCTACTCAGCCATGGTGAGGCCGTATCTACAGTACTGTGTCCAGTGCTGGGGTCCTCATGACATGATAGACATGGACAGACTGGAGCAAATCCATTGAAGGGCCACAAAGATGATTAAGGGACTGGAGCATCTATCATGCAAGGGGAGGCTGAGAAAGCTGGGACTGTTCAGCCTGGAGAAGAGAAGACTCGGGGGAACATATCAATGTGTATAAACATCTGACAGGAGGATGTCACAAGGATGAGGCCAGACTCTTTTTCAGTGATGCCCACAAACAGTATGAGTGGCAATGGGCACAAACTGAAATACATGGAATTTCCATTTGAACACAAGAAAACAATTCTTCACTGTAGGGCTGGTGGAACCCTAGAACAGGTTGCCCAGAGAGGTTGTGGAACCTTCATCCTTGGAAATATTCAAAAGCTGCCTGGACACAATGACGGGCAAACTGCTCTAGGTGACCAGAACCAGAGTTGGACCAGAAGATCTCCAGAGGTCCATTTCAACCCCAACTATTCTGTAATACACACAGCCTATATCTGAAGGAAAATTTATTGTTTGACACTAATGTCAAAAAGAGAGCACAAAGAGACAATTCACTGACATGCTTCTTTACCAAAAAGATTTTCTGTGAACTCACTGATAGGGTAAAGAGAAGAAATTACTAGAAATTTTCCAGAAAAAATATGTCCAGTGCTAATAAAAAACTTGTCTTTACTACATGTGCCTAGCACAGCCTCACAATATTCATATTAAGACATGAATAACAGCCAAATGCAGAAGTCAAGTCCTCTACTTGCAATATATTTTAGTATGTGAAACTAAAAGCAGACAACAACATAACAAATATTTTTGAACGCTTTGATGCTATTCTGAATTTACTGAAATACTTTACGAAGAAAAAAAATGGAGAATAGCATTATGAAGAGACAGAAAAGCATTTCAGAAAAACTCAGCAAATTTTTTTTTCAGATTCAGAGCCTTCTTCTTTTGGTGCTGAACTTTAATAAAATGGTTCTTTTCCTGTAATTCTATATTCCAGGAACTTCTACTTAAACTTGTACAATGGTAATATGCTTAAATACTACTTCTTGTTATATCTGTCATTTTCTCATATACTGCCTTTGCTAAGATACTGATCTGGTAGTCTCCTACAAAAGCTCTTTAATTCTCTTTACTTACATGATTCTATTTAGGCTTGCTAACGAAATGATATCTGCACTACAACAGACTACCCAGATCAGCTAAATTGTTTCCACACAGGCAATTTACAAAAATTTCTGTAATCTTACATGAACACGGTTAATTGAGAAAAACGAACTGCAAGATTATCTTCTGCACGCTCATGAAGAAGTTTAAGTAATTTTTCTCAGAAGATTTTTCAAATGAAAGCATTAATGAAGGGGAGTTTGAGTTCATTATCCTTTTCCTCTCATACCAGAGATGATGCTGTAAATATCTCTTCATTGCTGCCATTACAAACAAGTGATTTTTCAGCATCACAGGCCATGTTCTTAATGAAGTCTAGCATAGAAAAGTGGTTTTTCAGGTTTTTCGTTTTCTTTCTTTCTTTCTTTCTTTTTTCTTTTTTTTTTTTTTTTTTTTTTTAAGACAAGTTGTTTTAGAAGCTCAGGAGAATTCAGAGTTGCAAATATATCAAGGATACCAATTGAAACTGTGTCAGAGAAACATATGCAATCCACAGAGGCTTAAAAAAATGTAACTGTTTTGCTAGGAAGAGAATGACTAAAGATACTGCTTACCATTGATAGTGATCTGCCCAGTGGTTTGAGGAACACCAACAAGAGTTACCGGATAGAGACCAGATTCTGCAGGTAGAGAAAGAGCTGCAGGAAGAGATTCAAATTCTACTCCTGCTGTCAAGAGACCCTGGAAAAAGTCATATTACATATATAAATCCACTTATGAGATGCAAATGCTTATATTTTAATCCTTTACATTACATCATCAACAAGCTTTTAGGATTCACTCAAATTTGTCATAACTGTTGCTTTGGTTTTAAAGTACTAGTGACTCAAGCATGCATCTAGAATCACTGCAAGACTTGTATTCAATAGTGAAGAATGCGTTTCAAGATCTGTGATGCGAAAATATATGGATTACAAATAAAATATATACCCAAGCATAATAAAAAGCTAAAAACCTAAATGATATAATCTGTAAAGTGGTTTTTGTACCTACATTTAATTGTATCTGTGATCTTATTTATATATTTGGTTATATTTTGGATAGCGAGAATCAAATATCAGTAGCAGCTATTGCCTAGCTTTAAATAAAATTATATAGAGGGAGGAAAAATCTGTATAATTACAGATAACACAGCCAGTCTAACATTATTGTCTAACTTAAATGCCTAAATTAGGAGTTGGAATAAGATATTTACCTCGCTAAGTTGACTATCTATCCAGCCTAGATATCTGCAGTGAGACTGTATTATTAACTCCCTTAATGCATGTTAGAGAAATCTCTAAGCTTCCTGAAGTTAAAATATAGGACAAAAACAAGAAATTAAGCCAAAAAAACTGCTTAACAAACTTGAAATATAGTATTATTTTCCTCACTAGATTAATTGCTTTTCTAATCTCGATTTATAAATTTAAGACAGTACATGCTGTCAGAAGTAATAAATTTATTGTTGTACAGCACTGTGGCTGCTTAAATATTTATTTCTTATGAAGATGTTATCCAGTATTATTCTCTCCATCATTTGATAAGGGAAGTACAACTAGGTTAAACCCTGTTCCATGAAAATGCTTCATAGGAACTCGAGAGTCTATCAGAAAGGTATTTTTTGTAAAGACACAGAAAAAGTAACAGTTTGAGCAACTCAGAAATCCACACAGAGGCTGAAGACCAAACAAAGAAGAATCATCACTGGTATCTGCACAGTGCCAGAACACTAGTACTTGCTTTCCCTTGAAAACACCCAGGATTGCCCAGTTTCTAATTAAATAGGTTTCTGAATGGTGCACCTCTAATGCTCATGTTAGGTACAAAGGACAAGCAACTAGCACTCTTCTGTTTCTAATTTTTAATTAAGAATTAAGAAAACTGATATGCATTTGATAGCAAGTACTGCAGGAAAAGAAAACGGTACCACCCAAATTATCCTGCCACTGACTGGAACTTGATCTATCGCATACACTTAGTCTTTAATGGCCTGATTTGCTAATCACCACCTAATCACCACCAAGTTTTCTTCAAGCAGTTCCTGGATACTAAATAAAATCAGCTCCTAATGATCAATAACTGAACGAAATTCTTCTTCAGAATTTCTTCCCTCCTCAAAAGGCAGAGTTTCATGGAAAATTAACAATCACCTCTATAATGCACACATTATGTAACAAATAAAGTTCTGCATTTAAGGTCATGAACAGGGAAGTCACCAACACACTAGAAACTTAAGAAAGCAAACTGAATGTATTTGGCAGGTTCTTGAGTTCATTTTTACCGAAGATCTGAAGTCACCAACATTCAGATGGTGCCTAACAGTACTCAAAAGCTATATATCCTTCATTCTAGCAATTACTTTTTTGTATACTTTTTCCCGCAATTCCATATATAGACCTCAGCTGTCAGGAGCAACCACAAAAAAATTCAAGTAAAAAAATAATTCTATTATGCTACACTTTCATTACCCAGTATATCTGAGCACTGAAGCTTTGTAATTCCCACTTCACAAATGCAAACTTGATCACTGCTTTCCAAAAGGATATATTTATGTAAGTAAGAACTTAAAAGGACTTTTGTGATCTCCTTATTTTAAAATATTGCATAGTCAGAGTATGTTTTACAAAGATACCAAAATAATTATTGCAATCATCAGCTAACACAAACTACTTTTAGATATGATACAACATAATTGATTGCATGTGATTTGACAAGAATCCCTCCTGAGGACTTGCCCCTCAGGAAAGGGATGAACACTTATACTTTTTACTACTGACTTAATTTCAGTCTTCATCATAATCACTCTGGTTTTGCTTGGATTGAAGCAAATATTAGAACATATATTAAAGGTAACCCCACATACTTGTGAACTCACCCTTAAGACAGGTATAGAAGTTTTGTTAAATTATCTCAGGCCCCAAAGCACTGAACTACCACTTGGCCAAATAGTCAAATATATTCAAATTAGTCAGGATTCACCTCAACTAAATACTTTGATCCAGGAACTTGTAGAGTTCTAAAAAGAATGATAAAAATTCCAGTAAGTGGTTTAATAATCAACTACAGAAAGTTGTCAAAAGGTAGAGCTGACAGATACCAAATGCATACAAATACATCCAGAACACTAAGAAATTACAGCACAGAAGACTCATTGTGAAACCATAATCCAGTCATTTTTCTGAAATATATAAAGTTGCTCATTAAGACATGGCCCTAATTAGCTCAATTTTCCTCAGGTAGGGTAGGAGGAGTTGAATAAATAAAGCTTTCTCCCACATTCCTATTACTCTTCATCATATCTGAAATTTCTCTTTGAATGTCAGGCTGCTCAAGTTCATTAAGATAACTTCATATAACTCTGTCTGCTTTCAAAAAATGACACCTTATTCCTAAGTGGGTCAAAATTTGGACAAGTAGCACTGCAGTTACACAGCCTTTTTTAATTGCTATGATTTGATGCATACGCTGAAGTTGTTTATGTACTAAAGCTCTTAGTTTTCAATGAGAGCAAAGTCTCTGAACAGTTCTAGTTTCAACTTCTCAAACAGTAATATTAAAAACCTCCACCCCACACACACAGCCTGCTTGGTCATAGCATGCACTAGGTTTAATCAAATATGACAGTCCTTCAATTTGACATCTTCATCCATCATGACAAGAGTCAAGCAGATGCCTTATCTGTCACCTTGGTGAGTTACCATCCAACAACCCAACATAAGGCCAACATTCTTCTGTCCTTCTCATGCAAAGGTCTAGAGAGAAGGAAAAACAAAACAAAACAAAAAAACCCACTCCAGTAGCACTGAATTCTCCTGCAACTGTCCTCAGACAGGAAACAAAAATGTATTTACCTATCTTTACTAAAGTGTACTTCCCCTATAAACATACGCTGAAAGGCTCCCACCTGAGAGGACCACAATGTGATTCCCAACAGTCTTCACCATTCCTTTCACTATTAGTGCTTTTTCTAATCACTCAGAAGTTGGTGGGATAGGAAAAAAAGACACAGTGGTCTTAAAGAGACAATGCATTTGAGATTGTTCTCAGATAAGACACAATCCCAGCAAAGGACAGACCAGATTCCTTGGGTTTTAGCACGACAAGAATTGAGACTGACAAGAGATTCAGAGCTAGCCAGGCAGCAGACAAAAACCCTCACTCAGGAGGTACTAGGCATCACAGCTCTCTTGACTAGACGAATGAGATCCAAATTATGCCGGTCAGTCAGATGTTTTGTATAAAACTCTGGAAATGTTACGCTTAAAAGGAAATCATACTGCAAGTTTTCCATACTAGCAACATGTTATGAGGGCCTGGCCCAGGCGGATTCTGGAGCGGAGGATCTAGTACTCATGTCAGCACTCAAAAAGCAAAAAAGGTTGAACTCTGAATGCCCCCACTCCTAAGGGCATCAGAATTTATCTCCTCTGCCTGACCTAATGCCTTGAAATAACAGACTAGCCTCAAGAATAGTCAGCACTTCCTTTAGTCAAAGCACTGAGACAAAAGGAGCGTGTTAACTGCAGACCCTTCCACATCCCCTTATGCCAGGTTTGGGAGGGAGGTGAGATGAGATTCAACACAAACACAGATAGCGAGAGACAAAGAGGTACCTGAGCGTTTCAGAGTACAATGTTCCAAGATATGAATGTGTTTATGGACACGAAGGAAAAATTATTTTGCTTGAGAAGTTACTAATAACAAAATGATTTCATAACAGTACAGCAAAAAAATTACTAAATACAGCATACATTGATCTATGCTCCCTGAGATTATGCCAAAGCAACACCCTTGGATCATAGTATCCACAAACACAGCACGCTGATCATGGGATATTTGATAAAAGTAAATTAAGTTCTCAGTACAATGTACTTTTTATATTGCATTGAAAATGTATTTTCATTCTAAGACATAATTCTTCAGCAACAAAGACAACAAACACTGAGAGTTTTTCTACAGAGTAAATGCAATGCAAATGCCAAAACGTGTGCATTAAGCATAGGCTATGACTGCGATAGATATTAAACAGTCTCAATTGTATTATTCCATGAAGAAGAATACATCCTGCACTTCTCTCATTATGTGAATTTTATTATTTGATAAACCTTTGAGTTTTTAAGAGTAAAGATATTAAAACAAAATGCAAAAACACATCAAAACTGGAAGAAAAAAAAAATCAATTGATCAACTGGGCTTCAGAGTTCCAGGCATAAACTGAGACCAAGATACTCACCTTTAAAACAGAATCAACACAGGTAAGTTTTAAAATACGGTGACATATCTAGAATGTCTGAATGACATGTTCAATATTGCTATTTGCTGGACAACAGCATTCAGCAATACTTGCCCAACACTGCCCTCTGGTGCTTAAAAGTTTTGTAATAACAGCGACAATCAAATCCAGGTTGAAGTACTGTCATATCCTCTCCCTAAGCATATCTGATGCACAAAAGGAGGTAGATGTTAGATTTCTTTTCCCTAGAGTCTTTACTTAAACATTATTACTGATATAAAGTACATCATAGCTCTTTCTGATGTTACAGAAAAAGTTTACCTGTATTCCAGGTTTTCTCCAGGGAAGATATGAATCACCAGAGAAAAAAAGATTTATTTCCTTGTATTCTTATAAAGCAACCTAAGAGTCTTAGAGTGAATATATGTATGCTATTACCACAGCCTACTTTTCTGTCTCTCAAAAATTAGGTTTAGTTTTAGAGAAGTAAAACAACTTGTATGAAAGCAGCATTTGAAGATGCTGTTAAAACCATATGGGTATATACGGCAAAAACTTTTTAGGCTTTACTCACTAATTTTGAAATGCAATCATTTGTTTTTCAAATAACACTGACAACTAAGTTAGTTTTCCCATTGAGCATACTTTATACAATGTTCATTAGCATTTTCAAATATTTGTTTTTTAAAGAAAAGGTTCTCCTACTATTTCTAGTAAGGTAATTTATGTAAGTAATTTATGCAGACCTTAGAAAACATAATACAACCATTTTTATCCTTTTCCTCTTTCTTTTATGTACATTCTTGCCCAGTGGATCTTCAATTATATTGTTTATGCACAAAGATTAATCAAATTAGCAGATACAATTTTAGATGGTATTTTTTTAAAAATCAATACCAAAAGAACTCTTGGTAAATAATAGAGTTTTGAAGTTTATCAATAGTTTAACAGCTATTCTTATACCATCTTTAATCAAAATATCTCATTTGTGTTACTTCAAATAAATATACTCACCAAAGAGAATGAAAAATACAGAATAAAGAGTTTCTTTCAAAAAATGAGCTTTAATATCATAAATTACACCATCCCCACGTACCGTTTTGGGGTAATAATAATTTCTTTTCTCAATATTCACTTATTAAATAGTTTACACTGTCCTGTATACATCATTGCCATCTTAGAACCATAATTATATTTTCCACAATAACTGCATGATGATTCAGAGGTCGCTTCCAACCTCGACCATTCTGTGATTCTGTGATTAACCAAAACATACTTCTAAGTCATTCCCCTAATAAAGAAAAGAAAGTTTAATTCAAAAAGTAAAAATAGTCCCTCAAAAATTTTGAGCTTATATTATAATATTAAAGGCATATTTGCTTTAATATAAAACTTGAAAAATAAAAAAGAAAAAAGCAGTTAAAATCTCAGATGATTTAAGACACTTAGCACTACATCTTCATAAACATATTATTTAATAACAGATCTCAGCAGACTTTACCATGATTAATAGCTTCAAATATTTTTTCTCAAGATATAAAATAAATCAATCAAAGTTTCCCCAGAATTTGGCACTTCTCTGGAGACTAGTCTTTCCTGGGCACAAAAAAGGTTCAGTAACTATAAGAAAGGAGGAGGCTAGCCTTTGTATGAATAAATCTGAATAGAAACTAATACTCCTGGGGAAAAAGTGGTATATGCACTTATTTCCAGATATACATCAAAGCTTCTATTTACTTCAGTTCCATCACTAGAATAGCACGAATATTCTAATCTGTCTAAGAGAAAATAATTAGACTTATTTGTATCTCTCTCAATATGTTAACTTACGATACCTGCTATGTTTTACTAAAGCATTCTCTCTAATTACACCTTTAATCCCTCTGCTTTGTTTTACTGGCCAAAATACCTAGTTGCTGGATCTAGTCACTTCCATATTCACTGGTTAAATCTTTTTATTTGTTATTGTATGAACAAAATTGCACCTTTCATTGGATTGGAGCTCCCACCATATCAAAAGAAATACGAGATATGGTAAAAGATAGAAAAGAGACACATGTAAAGAACAGATATCTAAATACTAGACTCCCAAGCCATAGACATGACATGCATAGAAGGCGGGAAAAAAACATCAAGAACAAGGTAGATCAGCACAAAGAGCTTTGAATCGGGAAAAACAAACAAAAATGCAACTTTTCCGGGAGTACGGAGCTCATCATGTGAGCGACACTGATCACTACGTCACCTCTCCACAGTTTTAATACCAAGCCAAAAATTCAATTATATTTTCTTAAACATACTTCAACAGAACTACACAAACTTGACATAAACACTTCAAATGATGGGGGGGGGAAAGGTAGGGAAAGCGTTCAGCAGAGAATTACTCCGCTTAACAACTTGTGTTGAGCTTCAGCTTAAGTTGTTTACCTACCCAATTTCGAGCCGTATCGAACAGAAAGACATGTTAGGACAGTAGCATGATAAAAGCCTGGACTGCTGCTTCCAGTGTTCATTTAACTTAAAACAAGCGAGCCGGTATAGCAACAAATCTTAAGCCGAAAGATGACTGAAAGGGATACAGGGTAGAAAAGAAATACGACTATCGATTTCAGCAGAGCTGCATGCTGATGGATGGTGAACCGCGAAAGGGGGAAAGAGCAAAGGAAACGGTGCAGAAGGGAACCGAGCCAAGGCCTGCCGGTTACCAGACACGAGGGCGAAGCAGTGCTCGCGCTACGAAGGTAAGGTGCTGAGTCCAAGAATGAGGTTATGGGAGAGGCGAGTCGAAACTGCCGCTGAACGTCATAAATGCGTGTGATCCCTACGGAAGTGACTCTGTGAGTCTACGGTAGTATTCAAGAAGGTGACACATTATGAGAAATCAGACTACAAGGAGACATGTGGACTGCAGGCATGAGTACACATTAATAATATACCACAACACTTTAAAATATTAAACAGTGCCTTGAATTATTAAAATAAAAACAAAAGATTTTATTCTTGTGATGAAGTAATCACTCATAGAATGAAAATGATTTAGGCTGGAGGGAAATGCTGGAGACTCTCAGGTCCAACACGCTGCTCAGAACAGGACCAGCTTTGCTGTTAGATTAGGGTGTTCACAGTCCTTTCCAGTCAAGGTGCAAATATTTCTAAAGAAGCAGACCCCACATTCTGTCGGGACAATCTATTCCAGTGTTTGACCACCCTCAGAGTTGGAAAAGAAAAAACAAACAAACAAACAAACAAGAGTTTTCCTAATATCTAATCAGAATTTCCATTGCTGCAACTTGTTCGTTGACTATCCCCCTTGCACCGTGCACCTCTGGGATGAGATTACTTGTATCTAGTTTGCATGCTTACTTCCTCTTATGCGTACAGATAAAACTGAAATCCAGATTTAACTTCAAAGACAGAGCCTATGAAGCCAACAAGAAAAAGAAGTACACGTTCTACTACAGCTAATTTGCACAGGATGCAGATGGAGCACACATCCCTGTAAATACCTGTGTTTGTAATTCTTAGCAGTATGCAAGCCTTCATACAATTCCTCATTAAGAAATTGCAGGGATAAGCTATCCAGTACGAATTTCTTAAATACATTATTACCTAATTAGTTACATGATACAATTTAGACTATAAATAAAAATTACTTTATTTAAAGTCCTTTATAGAGGCGCCTTTGAGATACTACTTTATAATTAATTTCTCGATTTTTTCTTAGTAATTTGGGATAGTTCCTTGAGTGTTAGATAAACTGTTGCTAAAGTAACCAGTGTGGTAACTTCCAAAAATGAATGTTATTATGCTATAAACACAACCTCTGCGTGTGTTTTGTCCCAATGGAAAAATATTTTATTACATATAGCATATGAGTCAGTTACCAAACTATTTGACTAGCCACTGCAATAGATCTATCAATAAATAATCACAAATACTAAGCAAATATATATATCCATCCTGATTTACTCAGCCAGATAGAATGATGAATTTAAAAACAACATTAAATATTGGAAAAAGGATAAGATTATTTAACTCTAGATTAGGAGTGAGTAGATATGAAGTTGGACTGGCAATTAGGAGATTTCTAACCATTAATGGATCACAGTTTTAGGAAGTTGCTCTAATCAGTATAAAGAGGACAAAAGCAACCTAGCTTGTTTTAAGATACAATGTGAGCTGTCCACAAAGAATATCATAACATTTGCCCGAAGGCTTGAGCTTGACCAAGAGATTCCCTTCTATCCCTACATCCCTGCCTAGCATTTTAGCCTTTTTTTCCTCCCTCTAAATCACTATACATTATTTTATTTTCAAATAACATATACCTTTGGGAACAGCAGATCCATGAGCTGAAGTTTCCATTTAAAAGTACAGCTTTTCAAAATTAATTATTTTAATTCCTAGTTTTTAAAAAGGGTAGACAAAACTGGAATTTGAATAGCTATGATTAGTGCAGATTTCTAAACTGCATTAGGAAGAATACACTAATCATTGCTTGAAAGCCAGTATATTTAAATTAGTCAGCATGAGTTCTAGTCAATTCACAGGAAGGTATAGAACTGATTTACAAGTAAGTAACAGTACAGTTTTTAAACACTCTGAGTGGCAAAGATTTTCAGTTCAATACCTCAACACCACTACAAAATATAAGGGGAAAATTGACACGACTGCTTTGTTAAACCAAGGTTATATCAGCTTAAGTAATTTTAAAGTATGTGATACACAGAAAGCTATATTTGAAAGTTCAACTTAGAAAAGAACTGGGAATTTTTTCAGAAAAAATAAAAGGGAAAATTTGGAAAAATACATACCATGTTTTCTACTCGGAGCTCAAAAGGCATGGGGTTGTACACCATCAGCTGAACTTCACACACATCTCCCTGGACCCACTGGAAGTCTATACCAAATGATTATAGAATTAATGCAGGAATTGCCCAATGACAGTGTTATAAAAAAAGCAGCATCAGCTGAGCTGTCAGGCTGCTATATTATCTTTATGTTCTAAATTAAAATCCCTGTATAATTGCCACAAACCAGGTCCCCATTCAAGTGCATTGAGGGACACGAGCTGTAAATCACAGGCAGAGTGGTGGGTTAAAGACCAGAAGCATTCATTAACATGGCTGCAGCGTTCCAAAGCCCCAGTGTGCCAACATCACATTGGCAAAATTAACTCAAGCATCAATTCAAAGTACTACTTAAGCACATCCTTAATGTTAAACACTTAAAGCTTGCATACTTGGATTTAGGTACAGACTACACATCGTTGGATAAAAAGCAACCAGATATGGAGTGAACAATACAGGAAGGAGGAAATTAACAGTAATGGAAAAATATCATCATATATGCTTGCTTAGCTGATAGTAATTTAGAATGTTCTTCTATTTACTTCTTCAGAAGAAAAAGACTGCTCACCAGCAAGATGCTACCTTAGTTTCCTCCCATTAGTTTTATGTGGGAAACAGTAAAAGGTGTGGGAAGTGCTGCAGAAAGGGAGGATGATACGCAGATGTATAGCTACAGACACAAAATAGAGACTTAAGGAGTAAAGCAAATTATGAAGTAATCTTCAAAAACACTTAGGAAAGACACATGACCAGAGCAGAGATTAAGAAATAGGCTGTGTTATATTTCACTACTGTTCACTACTGTTCAGTGACAGAGGTTCAGCTTTAAAGACACTTAATGTCGCCAAGTTTCAAATTTCAATTCAATTTCACCAAAAAAAGACACTCTCACCAGTTGCCTCTGGTTTGCTTTCGAGAAGGTCTATCTATCCTACATAAAGGACACCAGGGCAACATTAAAGGATTGCTTCCCTGGGGGAAAAAGCTTTTGAATAGGAAGATAGAATTGGAATATGTGGTCCTACGTAAACAGCCGTATTTATATAAGCTGTTATGTAGCTATGACAGATTAGTTGCAAGATTTTCTAACAGAAATGTATTATATATTCTTGCTGCTTTAGACTATCAGCTTTTTATAACACAAATCATTTCAACTATGTCTAAAGCCAGTGGGCTTATTTCTCATAACTAGCATGGCCTTAAAGCAATTTAATTAGAATATAATAATCCAATTTATTGTTTCAAATCAGAAAAGCTTATCAATTTGAAAATGCAAAAGCTGAAAACATTTTCTTAAGATTTTTTTCTAACAGGCTTTGTTCGACTTTTGCTGTCAGCAATACTTGATCTCTCTTGCTGCAACAATGACTTATTCAAAATACGGCTTATTATCGACACAAAATGCACAAGGTAATAAACCAAGTTTATCTGCAAAATCTTCAATGAACTATCAGTCGTTTAGAACAGTGAAAAAATATACATATCCATATGGATATTACTATCCATAATGGAAAAAGGCAGATTATTTGTTGGTTTGCTTATTTTTTAAATGTTTTAAATGATACATTTTTTAAATGTATCCTGATAAATTACATACATGCCTTAAAAATACTTTGATTAGTTTGAAAGTATGTTAAATTGTTCAGCTTCTTGCAAAGGAAGTACTTGGTTTTGTTCTGCATGTTCTTTCATTTGCAAGAGTTTGAATTAAACATTAGAGGCTATCTTAAAAGTGAATATGAGGTTTATAAGGCAAAAGACTAACACTTGACATGATCACAAGCAGTTAAACACCTCCTTGGCTTAAATAAAACCTAAAGGAAGAAATTGCCCTGTATAATGTAACATTCCTATGGTGTGCACAAAACATAACTAAATCTTAATCTGCAGTTTCCAAAAACACAGACTCTCTTTTGTATCCATGAAGGAACATGAATACTACATAAAACAACTCTTTGACAAGATTAGTGATAGGGTATTATTTTAACAAAAAACTCTGACAACGTACACTTAAGAGATTAAATGCTAAAAATTTAATCATGAATTGAGAGTTCTTATAAGAAATTAATAGGACAAATGGGAACCATTTTCCAAAGAAGTAACATTTCTTGAAAGAAAATCACTTTAAGCCATTCTCACAGAAATACATTTTTAATTTCTTATCCTTTCTTAGCCATCTTGTGAAATCAAAATAAAGTACTGCAGCAAAGCAGCACTAAATCATGCCCAACCAGACTGCCAGATAATAATCCATATCCCTGCATTTTTCATAATCCCTCATGTTTCAAGAATTCACTGAAAACACACATTATCAAAACACATATTAGAAAATGCATATGTCTTTCTCAAAGTGGAGGTTATCCTCTTAACCTTCATCATGGGTCCATCTCAAAGGTAGTTAAGTCCAGTATCTAACCTAGTCCATGGTGTGGAAAAAGACTGGAGCTGTGTGCATTAAAGAGGAATCACAGAGCCAGACTCCAATGACTGGCTCTGAAAGTTAAATATAATCCAGATGAACAAGCCAAATCGTTGCTATATCACTAGAGCAAATTGAGTTTTAAAAATAGAGGAGAGAGGACTGTGGGAAGGGGAAGAGAGAGGCAAGAAGAAGAAAAGAAATCTTGGAGAACACCACAGCTCAAAGGAAGAAGAGAAAGGGAGAGGAATGCATTAGCCGTGTCAGCGGCTTCGACCCAGACAGACCCTCTGACAGCGGATGCAGCTCTGCAGGTCTCAGGCTGCAGGGAGAGCTTGGGGCCTCTCCGTGAGGCCTGGGCTGACAGTCAGCTCTCCTGCAGAAGGTGTGCTGGTGTTGACGAGCTGTGTCACCAGGTAAAGGAGTTAGAGGAGGAAGTCAGTCGGCTGCGTGGCATCCATGAAAATGAGTGGGAGGTAGACGGGGTATTCTCAGAGAGCAGACAGCTTCAGGAGTCCCAGCCCCCCACAGCAGAGGAGCTGCTGGAGGGCTCTGTGTCGAGTGAAACGGTACATCACAACACTGCAGAAGAAGGCTGGAAACTGGTCACTTCTCGCAGAAGGAGCAAGACTCTTACTCCTCCTGAAGACTTGCAATTGAGGAACAGGTTTGGTGCCCTCCAGGCTGAGGAGGAGCTGGGCGTGGCTCCGAGGGAAGCAAGTGGGCTGACAGACCCTGTGCCTTGTGGGAACCCCCAGGAGAAGCGGCAAGTGCTTGTTGTGGGTGACTCCCTGCAGCAGGGGATGGAGGCACCTATCTGCCGACCTGACCTCTAGCTGAGAGAGGTCTGTTGCCTGCCAGGGGCCTGAATACGAGATGTCATGGAAGGGCTGCCAAGGCTTGTCCACACGTGGGACTATTACCCTCTGCTGCTCTTCCACGTGCGTAGTAATGATACCAAGGGCCAACTGGAAGCCATCAAACAGTTTCAGAGCTCTGGGGATAGTGGTCAAGGATCTGGGAGCCCAGGTCATGTTCTCCTCATTCCTGTCAGTGAGGGGGAAGGATGGGAGGATGAGTAGATGGATTTTCTGAGTCAATAACTGGCTGCACCACTGCTGTTGGCAACAGGGTTTTGGCTTCTATGACCATGGGACCATGTTTGAAGACTGACAACTGATGTGGAGAGATGGGATCCACCTCTCTAAGCAGGGCACATGTGTGAGTTACAGGGGCAAGGTAGTCAGCAAAACACAGCTCAAGTCAGGATGGCTTCAGCGGGTGCATGCAGTCAGGGAAGTGCACATGGGACATGGCTATGGAGGATGTTCTTTCACCCCTCCTGGGAAACCTGCATGCTCGATTACCTCTCTGAAATGCCTGTACACCAATGCATGCAGCATGGGGAATAAACAGGAAGAATTCGAGATCTGTGTGCCGTCGCAGGGCCATAATCTCCTTGCAGTTACAGAGATATGGCAGGATAGCTCACATGACTGGAATGCTGTGATGGATGGCTACATGCTTTTCAGGAAAGACAGGCCAGGAAGGCAAGGTGGTGGAGTTGCTCTTTATATGAGGGAGCAACTGGAATATATCAAGCTCTGCCTAGGGGTGGATGAAGTGTGAATCTAGAGTTTATGGGTAAGGATTAAAGGGCAGGTTAACAAGGGGGACATGGTTGTGGGTGTTTACTACAGGCCATCTGATCAGGAAGAGGAAGTCGATGAGGCCTTCTACAAACAGCTGGAAGTAGCCTCACAATCACAGGTCCTGGTTTTCATGGGGGACTTCAAACACCCTAATACCTGCTGGAAAGACAGCACAGCTAGGCACAAACCATCCAGGAAATTCTGGCAGAGCACTGATGATAACTTTTTAACACAGGTGGTGGAGGAGCCAACAGGGAGAGGCATGCTGCTGGACCCTGTACTAACAAAGAAGGACTGGTTGGAGACGTGAAGGTTGGGGGCAGCCTTGGCAGCAGTGACCATGAGACGGTGGAGTTGAGGGTACTGCAAAGATGAAGCAGGGCAATAAGTAGAATCAAAACCCAGGGCAATAAGTAGAATCAAAACCCTGGATTTCAGGAGAGCAAACTTTGGCCTCTTCGGGAAACTACTTGGAGGAACCCCATGCCCTACAGGTCTGGAACCCCTGGAAGGAAGGGGGGTCTAAGAGAGCTAGTTAATACTCAAGTATCACTTCCTCCAAGATCAAGATCAGTGCAACCCTATGAGGAAGAAGTCCAGCAAAGGGGGCAGGAGACCTGCATGGATGAGCAAGGAGCACCTGGTAAAATTCAAACAGAAAAAGGAAGCACATAGAATGTGGAAAAAGGGACAGAAGGCCATTGGTATCCTGGGGTGCATTAGGAGGAGTGTTGCCATTAGGTCAAAGGAGGTGATCCTGCTGCTCTCCTCAGCCCTAGTGAGGCCACATCTAGAGTACTGTGCCCAATTCTGGGCTCCCCAGTACAAGAGACACATGAAGCTACTGGAGAGAGTCCAGCATAGGGTACGAAAATGGTAAGAGCACTGGAGCACTTCTCCTATGGAGAAAGGCTGTGACAGCTGGGCCTCTCTAGCCTGGGGAAGAGAAGACGGAGAGGGGATCTTATCAAGGTCTACAAACACCTTAAGGGAGGGTGTCAAGACAATGGGGCCGGACTCTTTTCAGTGGGGTCAAATGACAGGACAAGAGGCAACAGGCACAAACTGAAACACAGGAAGTTCCGTCTGAACATGAGGAAAAACTTCTTTGCTCTGAGACTGCCAGAGCACTGGAACAGGGTTCCCAAAGAGGTTGTAGAGTCTCCTTCTCTGGAGATATTCAAAACCTGCCTGGATCTAATCCTGTGCAATGTGCTCTAGGTGAGCCTGCTTGAGCAGGGAGGTTGGACTAGATGATCACTAGAGAGCCCTTCCAACCTCAACCATTCTGTGATTCTGTGAAGACAGTAATCAGAAAACACTCCTTGTCTTTCTCACATGCATCCACTCTTGTAAGAGGGGTCAGTAAATGAAATTCAGGTCCTGAGGAACACATGCTCTTGCCCTATTCGCAAGCTTCTGCTAATCTTGTTCCTGAAGTACCCATTTGAACAACTAGTTAGAACATTAATGATGTTCATCTGCTAAAGGTTTAGTATTTTACGATTCAGACCATGATACAGAAAATCTAAGAAATCTTGATGATATTTCAAACCACTCTTTTTCTACTCTTCCTCCCACCAGTGGTTAGACAGTACTAAGAACCAACAGTAACAGAGTAAGCAAAATTAACATAAACACTATTCTGCAAATTCTACAATCAATTCTATTCTACAGCCACCTAAGTCCTTTTGTGCTGACAATAATAATTATGTTAAGAAGTATCATGCATTTGATATGCACAAAAGCAATAAATAAGACTACCAATATTTGTAACTTAATCTAGGATTTGAAACAAACCTTTTAGTCTTTCCAGTAGCGTAATTACTGGACTTAAGTGCTTTATAACAAATTAATCTTCTAACAAAAAATTGCTATAGTATCCTAAACATTGCTTAGAGGCTTTTTGGATTTTTACTCAAATACCTTTAAGAAAAACTGACTAAATAGTTAATCATTGTGAATTTACAGTAAATCAGAATGGGTGTGTATTGGGTACATTATTTTTCTTGTAAGACATGTCAAACAGGCAATCATTTTTAAAAACCCAATGGTCTAACCCTATTTATTAACCATAAAGAGAAACATTTCCTATGGGCAATGAACTACCACAATCTAGTTTCCTATATTTGTATCCTTTGTCCTTGAAGCTGCAGCTCATTCATCCTAATCTCTTCATGTCCATGATGATACCCCCACCAGAAAAGAGGAAAATGCAACATGAAAACTTGCTCATGCACTAGCTCATGACAAGTGGCCAAGCTGGCTGCTGCCAATCAGAATGTGTAAAAACTAAGTTTTGTCTCCTTTCTCATTGTCTGAGAAGGAAATTCCACTAGTTTATCTCCTCTGAAAAAAACTCTATCACCTATGAGACTTCATCCTCCTTTTGAATTTGATTGAAGCTCTCCCATGGGTTCCAAAAGTCACTTAGGAGACCAAAGCTTTGGTTCTTCACAACATCAAGCAAGCTGATTAACTCAAATACAAGAAAGTAATATTTGGGTTCAATATGAATTTCAGTTTAACTGAGAAAACATTTTACAACTTAACAAAAAGACTGAAAATACCGTAAAATATTCTTACCTATTTTCTTATTTCGTTCTTCACCCCGACTGTGTGCAATAATTGGAGAATATATGAAGGGGCTTTTGGTTGACATATTCTGACCAAGTAAACTTTTCATTTTGTGAGGTCGGAGGCTGGTGGGGAGATTCAAAAGCTTCACAGATCTGTTAAGTATAAATATTTTTAGATGATTATGTTAAAAATGATGCTGATAAACACTAAATGACACTCTGGTACTGATTAAAATACTGCAAACGGAAAATATGAAATAAACACCAGAGATAAAAAAAGAAAACAACAGAAATTCAAGGAAACTAAAGGAAAACTTTCAGAAAGGTATAAGAAAACAAATAACAAAGGAAAATTATAAAATAAACTTCTTTAAAAACCATCAAACACAAAACGAGTTAGATCAGTGATTTGAAACCCAGCTACTAGCTTCCAAGCTATGTGTGAATTAAGTGATGGATATTCGATAACTCTAGCACAGAAAGTGACTGAATATTTAAATTAAGCCCAAACTAGAAGACAGACAAAATTACATTGGACAATGTAATATAGCTAAAAGTTATCCAAAGTGAATAAAGCAAATTTTAAAACATTTAAAATGCACAGACCTGCTTCTGGAAGAAACAAAATATCATAGCAACATGAGTGGTCTTGCTGAAAGACCAGAAAGCAAGACAACAAAACAAGAAAAGGATGATTTATTAAACTACACCTTTATTAGACCAAAATCCCTACGCTACTGTGCAAGGAAACCATGAATCCTCCAATGCTGATGGGAAATTGGAGACTAAACAAACAAAAAGTAAGCACTGGACATTTAACCAGTGGATATTTAATAACAGCAGTAGCATTACAAGAGACGGGAAGATTCCTCCTCAGGAAGAAGTCAGAAAAGTAAAAATAAAAGGCAAACAGAGGCACCACTCTATTACAGTATTATATCATTTTTGCTTCCTTCTATTAAGCATAAAGTGTTCATATTTTTTATTAAAAAATGACAGCAAGAGACAAAAAACTTCCTTTTATAATCACTCAAGAATTAAGTCATCAACCTTTCCTAAGTTAGTTTTCAAGAAAAAAATATTTCTCATAGAATAAATGTACAATTTCTGCTAATTGCTAGAGACATCACCACACTGAGATAGACAAATCAGAGTGAAATACACTGCTCAAAAATCTTTCCAGAAGTAAACTTAAATTGATACTTAATTATATAGTGGCCTTGTACCAAGGCATTAACTATTAGAGCTTCTAAAAACCTAAGAGACTTTTAAAAGCAGTTAAGAAATCAGGTACAAGAAACCTAGGAAACCACAATTTGTTCATGGACTAACCTCCTTCTTTCTGACTTTCCCAAATCCATCTACTACACTAAAAGTTATCTCACTGGATTTTTTGGATAATGCCATAATAAACCAAAGAAGTTATACATGTTACAGTACACGATTAAGTTTTCATGTTTTATGAAGTTCTTCAAATACTACGACAACGGTACTGGGGCACTAAGAAAGAAACCCTTCTCAGTTATAAAGGTCTTAGAAACACAAATTAAGATAAAGTGCCTTTATTTTAAAATGCAGTTCTTTTACATGCTAAAGTAACTTTGCATCATTTACAGTGCAGTACAGAATTGAAGTCATTCACTTACCAAAGTTAAAGAGGTATACTTATTTTCAAAACAATAAATCATTAATGAGAAGATGAAAATAATTTAAGTCCTGGGAAATAACCAATGAATTCAGCACAATGATTAACAGCTATAAAAACCAAACAAATCAGTATTCCACTAATAAGAGGTATATACATATACAAGAGCAATTTATTTTTAAAATTACCCTAATCATTCAAGATAATGTGCCACTGTTGAAAAATAATGAAGCTGTAAGAGTAATAATACAAAAATACGTTATTTCAGTGATATAAAACACTTAAGAAGAAGATTCTAGAGAACATTAGAAGTATTTTGGAACAAGAAGTAAATCATATCCATACATCATCTGCGGGCAATGCTTAGTGACAATGTGCTGTAGGAATAAAGAGAAACTATGACAGATTCCTGAAAATACCAGGTCAAAATGAGTGCATTAACTCTTCTGATAGGATTTTGATACAAACTGGAATGCAATTTAAACCAAAACATGCAAGTGATACTCATTTGAGGAAGCTAATGTTAAACTAGATAAACTGTTAAAAAACAGACATTTTATATATAGAAGTGCTTTGACTTACCCATCATTATTAAATAAGTGGTGTTTGAATTACTAAACTAACCTCCTTAATCTTAATGAATGCCTTTAGAGGGAATATTCTTCAACTATTTTTAAAACTATTATTTTTTAATTCCTTTGAATGGAAAGCTTGCATAAAGTACATTTTCTACTTCTAGTCCTAGCCCTACTGAATTCAAATATGCAACAATTAGGAACTACAAAATAATTTCACAAGCTGCTGAGAAGACCAAAATTGAAAAACACTGTGTTAATTAAAAAAAAAAAAAAAAAAACTTTAGTTAGAGAGGAAATATTTTTTAAAAAATGTACTATACCTAAATAAACAGATGAAAGAAAAACTAGAAGCAATTAAAGTAAATTTAAAATGGAAAGAAAAATGTGTAAGGACAACTAAAAAGTCATCAATGGTAAAAAGGAAGAAAAATCCTTCTTCTTTTAAGTATGTTAGTAACCAAAGGAGTTTTAACATGGCTAACTTATTAAATGGTAATAGTGTATCCACTGATATAGAAAGAAAAAAAAATCAATAAATTATTTTCTTATTTATTTAAGAAAATACTAATGACGATTTAACAGTATGCTATAATGAAATTTTCCAATCCAAAAAAACTCAAACTTTTGAAGCTTCCTCAAGTCTTTAAAGATTCATGAAGGAGCTTTCCAGATTGCACCATGGTATTTGAAATGACCAAAACAAAGAAAAGAAAAAAAAAGGGGCAAAGTTCCAAAGGCTAAACATAATACAAACATAAATACAAAGCCTTTGCCAAAGTATCTTTTACTGCTTTTAACAGTTTCTCTAAGACATTTCACTATGACATCTGAATGTTGGACATAATATCTTGATTAAGAATTCTACATACAAAAACTGCACCACATATTAAATGGATTAAAAATTAATAAACCATATAATGCCAACAGCAAATAGAAGTCATTATCACCAGTGAATGTGCATGATTCTGAAGTGATTTAGCAGGGACTGACTTGTACACTTATGTTATTCAGCACTGACCAAAACCACATTTCTACACATTTACAATTTATGCCCCTTAAATTAGCATGATTTAGCTGAAAGAGCACTGCAGCAAGACTGTTGGCTGTACTCCAGCCAGCTGCACAGCTCTACGCTACGCTAGGTCTGCTGGGCAGACAGAGCTGCAGGCTTTATATTTAGACGCAAGCAAATATTTTCTCAGACTATTGATTGTTATCACTATAGTTTTTATAGAATATGTATGCATGCATGACTTCTATAGAAAAGAATTGGATCACAGTTTCCCCTATCTTTCAGATTTGAATTTGGTATCTCCCAATATTCAGATAGAGAACAAGACAGTTTTATGGAATACATCCAATACAACCCATTTCCTTCACAATTTAAAAGTTAAGCAAAAGGCTAAACCTGAGACTAATTCAGGATTTAACAGTTCACTGCTAAACACTGCTCTTTTAGCACAGGCTAAAGGTAGATTCATAAAGAAACTTTAATGAGGTGTTCCTACAACTACTTTGACTGCCAAAACAGTCAGATAGTGTACACAGTCAGATTAAGGAAGGTGGTTTTATTTTTATAGTCTATAATTCTTAGATTATTCCTAGAACTGCAAAAGGCAATAAGAGTTTCACAGCATCCTTGTTCTCAAAAGACATTATTTTGTATAAATAACTTACTCTTGGAAGCTATTGCTCTAACTTCTCTATAATCAATTAACTCAAGTATGAAAAAGGATTATATAAATTTCCTTAATTAACTTAGATTTTTGGAATACTAATTCTTTTTTATTTAAAAAAAATAGGATAAAATTTTCACTAAGTTTGGATTTCTAAAAACCACTTCAAACAGACTTTTCAAGGAAAAAAAGAAAGTCTTCTATTTCAGAACGTATTTCTCAGGGAAGGTATCTAACACACAGACACAGGTATCTGAACTTATCACTTGACATCTTTCAGGTCAGTGGAAAACTAGTCAATTTAATCCAGAGATTCCAAAGATTCAGCTCATCATTAAGCAGATATCTAAATTGGGTCAGAAAAAAACTGTGCCTACCTGTGTCTCTTGACTGAAAAGGAGACAGATGACGACCAGCTTAGCTGCATACAGAGACGTTTAGTGAATCTATACCTCCCTCAAGGAAGGCTGAGAACAAATTAGTCAAATAATTCTCCCGTTGTAATATAGCACCTTACACAAGGCTGCAGTAAGGGTATAGCACGTAAGGGTACATCTAGATCAGCAGCTGGTGCAGCACAAAGGGAAGGACCAGGATCTGATTTGGTGCTGCCATTTATGGCTTTAGGACATATGTCCACATCGCACGTTTTCCAGCGATGAAATTGATACCGGCTGCCGCTCACTGCAGCCCCGAATGGCCAACACAAAGCAGCTTCCTGCGCAGCCATCCCAAATCGCCTTGTCGCTGCTAACCGAATCCTGCACACTGCTGGCAGACCTCCGAGAAGATGCTTCTCCCCGCCTCGAGTACACTTTCCAACTGGGATCGCTGAGGCGCTGAGCCAGCACACAGCTTCTCCCACCAGAAGGCAAACCACTGTTTCCAGGACACCTCTGGTGTGTCCGATCACACTCAATCAAATCTCAAGTAAAGGCTCAGGACAAAAGCACTCAGGAAAGAGCACTTCCCACACACTAAATCACTAATGTGAACACACCTATGGTGTTAAATGTATAACAAATAGTCAGAGTCTTTCTTCAATAAATGTAACAAATAAAATGAAAGTTACAGAGTACACAGTAAAACTAACTGTATCATGGAATTTGCTCACACAGTATAACAAACATTTATTTTCATTTTAGAGAGTGAAAGTAAGCTGAAGATAAAAAGTGGTTTTACTCTAAAGAGTTTAAATAGCTCTTTGTGAAACTAGAACTCTTGCTTCATGAAGTGTTCAACGACAAACCAAGTGAACCCAAATCTCTGAGGACTCTTTTCAACAACTTTTAGAATATTTTTTTCTGAAGGGCAATTACTTTTCCATCAAAAGTTCACTTTTGATACAGCTTTCCTTTCATTATTAATGTCCAATGACTGTTTTCTCTTTCTAATATTTCATACCGTGTTTTAATCTAAACTAGATACTGCTCATTGCATTGATTGACTGATGCACCTTAGAATTAGTAAGCAATGGTACTTGGTTGCTACCAAAAAAGAAATAATTTAGATTTA
Source organism: Rhea pennata (assembly GCF_028389875.1). Taxonomy (NCBI): domain Eukaryota; kingdom Metazoa; phylum Chordata; class Aves; order Rheiformes; family Rheidae; genus Rhea; species Rhea pennata. The sequence continues at coordinate 159,750,595 of NC_084664.1, forward strand.
GAAATGTGTATAAGGCCAGTGAAGGGGACAGCTTGAAAACATAGTATCTTAAAAGGAACAGCTACAAAAGGCATCAGTTCCAGTTCAGTTCCAAGCTCCGTGGAGAGAGACAGCATCCAACTTGCATCAGCTTTCAGCACGGTCACATATCAATCTCAAATCTCAGCTTCAATTACAAAAACACCTTTCTTAGATTCTATCAGGAGCTCTTCAATTATCGTTAAATAAAAAAAAACTCTCTATCCTTCTGAAACAAAAAACTATGGAAAATATTTTCTATTTAAAGGTTCTTTTTTGGCCTAAGAACTTCTCAAACCAACCTGACATTTTGACATTTTTTCATGGTATTGTGAAGAATTTATGTGAACTGAGAAGACTGTATCCTTTTAGCATTATTTAAAATTTGACAGGTACTACGGAAAAGTAAAAGACTGCATTTTGGAGTCTTACCTCACTATAGGTAATTTGGTGAATGGAACCGGAGGTAACTTCACACCATCTGGGAGAGTGATGAACTCCATTGTGCCAGGGCATTTTGATGTGTAACTTTCCAAGCTCTGTGTTACATCCTTCTTTTCTACAAAAAAAATATGTGTTTGTTAAAAAAAAAATCAAATTTATAATAAATAGGTTTAAAGTGAAGTCATAAAGCTTTTTTTGTTTTTTACATTTACCCAAAATTACTCTAAAGTACTGCCAACATTTTAAATCAAATACTTGTGCATTAATACTTGCATATGTCCTTACAGGCTATGTTCCAGAGGCCTTAATGGGTGTAACAAAAAAAAATAAATTTTCCTAAGCAAGGCAGTTTTATTGACATTTTCTAATTTTTTAAGTTTCAATGTATACCTACTTTTTTTAGTTTTTTCATCACCAAGACGACAATTTCTACAATTTGGCTACAAAATGCATAGTCCAAAACAAATGGCCATTAAAGCAAGTACTTTAAGGTTATAAAATAAGGTCATTGCTATGTGAACAAGCTCTGTTCTGAAATAATCACAAAGGCAAAGAAGAGAAATAAAAGATTTTTCATGTTACCTCAAGTTAAAACTACATCATTCCTGAAATAAATATATTATGCTTCTAAACTGCAACAACCAGTAACAGAATTTTGCTTTGGTTTAAAAATATAAGAATGCTCAAGCAAATATAGATTATTATACCTCCATTAAAATATCATAACTCAAATCAGTTTCATGTGGCAAGTTGTTTAGCAGATGTAGCAATCTTCAGGAAATGACCAACCTAAGACAGACTCATTCAGAAACTGGGTTTCCACTATCTCTCTAGCGAAAAATCTAACTTGAGTGTTAAAATTTCACTTTAATACAAATGGCAAAAGAAGTAGTTTGAAATTAGCGCTGAAAACTTCTTTTGGAATAGGACAGCATTTCCCTTCTAATACTGGAAGTAAAACATCATGCCTTCATGAACAAACTGAATGAAAGTTTCCTGAAGATTCCCTCCCCCTCTCCTCTGCCCTGGTGAGGCCTCATCTGGAGTCCTGTGTCCAGTTCTGGCCTCCCCAGGACAAGAGACACGAGGAACGGCTGCGAGAGCTGGGCCTCTTCAGCCCGGGGGAGAGAAGACTCAGGCGGGATCTTATCAAAGTGTACAAGCACCCGAAGGGAGGGTGTCAAGGGGACGGGGACAAACTCTTCTCTGTTGTGCCGTGTGACAGGACAAGAGGCAACAGGCAAAAACTGAAGCACAGGAAGTTCTCCCTGACTGTGAGGGGGAATTTCTTCCCTGTGAGAGTGACGGAGCACTGGAACAGGTTGCCCAGAGAGGTTGTGGAGTCCCCTTCTCTGGAGATATTCAAAATCCACCTGAACATGATCCTGTCTACCATGCTGTAGGTGACCCTGCTGAGCAGGGAGGCTGGACTAGATGATCTCCAGAGGTCCCTTCTGACCTTACCCATTCTGTGATTCTATGATTCAAAGGGAAAAATAAAAACAGCATCAGGATGGAGGACTGAGTAATGAGATAAGTAAGTGATTCCCTGTACTTTCAGGTAAAATTTCAGTTCAACTAGCTTCTGAAGGTCATCAAGGCTACATTTTCTTTCTCTTAGATACTTTCTCTTTTTCTGCTAAATGTGTACTGGGCTAAATTACGAAGCGCATAGTCAGCAGATCAAGCAAAGTTACTAGGTCCTTCCATTCAGTACAGATCAGCCCACTCCCACTCTATACTGTCCAGTTTTGGGCTTTCTGGTTCAAGGCATGTGTGGAAAAACTGGAGAGAGACCAGGAAAGAGATGCCAGCATGGTTAGCAACCCAGAGTACACAGACTACAAACAAAGCATTAGGCTTCTTTAGTCAGGAGAAAAAGGCAGTTATGGGGCAATCTAATCAAAATGCACAACTCAAGTGCAGCTACAAAGTTGATGCAGTCAAACTCTTCTTTGCAGTGCCAGGCAATCTAACAAGGAACTGCCACAGATTACAGTTTAGGAGGTTCACGCTGGACATTAGGAAAGTATTTGTCACTAAGAGGCTGCCCAGAGAGGCTGTGGAGTCTCCACCTTTGTGGTTTTCGAGACGCTGTTAATAAAAGCATAGCTGATCTTATTGACGGTAACAGTTCTGCTTTAGCAGGAGACTGGACTACCTTACCATCAGAGGTACTGTCAAACCAGTATTTCTACTATTTTATCTCCTTAGACCATTGTTGCTGCCTTCTGGCTATCAGCACCCTACCTTCTTCCAAGCTGCTACCACTTCCTTCTTTGTTCCTAGCAAAACTTATCACAGCAGCTTCTAGGAGAAGCTAGAAATACAACAGAGATTGTAAGAAGGATTCTCTCATCTTTATCTTTTCTCCCTAAAGGATAAGAAAGGACTGCATTTAGAGGGAATATTAAGTCTAAGAGAGCAAATATTATTAATCTACTGAATCTGGCAAGACATAAAACTATTCATTTCAACAGGATTAAACACCCAATGTGACCCAATGAGCTCGCAAACTTTTAATTATTCTGCAACATCTAAGAGCCATTTTTTTCCTGTATAAAACTACATAAAAAGCTAAGATATCATTGTGCAAAAAAGATGCAGTAATTTATGACAAACAACATGAATACTACTGAACTGTTCATGTCCAACTTGAATTATCAGAATCTGCCAAACTAAGAACTTTCAAAACTTAAAACAGTTGACTATCCATTAGCAATATACAGCACCAAAGAAATACTCTTAGATTTGCTTGTTATATCATTAATTTACCACAGCTTTTGTACCAATTCCATAGCTCAATAGCGCTGAACTTGTGTCACAGTATACGGTATCTGCACACTTTTTTTTAGCTTTTCTGAGTCCAGCAACTTAACAGTCAAGTTGACTTAGGCCACCAAAATCCATGTAGAGAGCCTCTGATCTCTAACCACCTAGGTGATTCAGGCTATATCCCAAAGCGACAACTGTGTACACAATGCCCATCACCCACTATTTTTAAAATTAGTTTTTAGGCAATAGACAAAAGTCTGTGCATGCATATAAAGGACTATTAATATTTAACATCTGTTTTAATACCTCTGTAATTTCAGTGGCACTATGACAACAGAAATGTCAGATGATAAAGTCTCAAAACAGATGTTCAGCTTGGATAGGTATGCAGTCTCAGCTATCAGACAGAATTAATTAGGTATAGACTTTTTTTTTTTACACTTCTTAAAATTTTTAAAATGTAAGTCTACTTGCTGACTCCTGACACCATTAGAACATTTTCTGCATATTTATTCCTCAAATTTAGACATGTACATACTAGTAAGGCATTTAACCAGCTTGTCTTTTCCAAATGCACACCTTAATAGAAATATATTACTAGTTTCGTTCTTGAACAAAATCTACTATAGATCTCAAAATCTATACTAGCAGATTGAATGTTGGGACACAGTCCACAGGTCTACATCATTTTATCATTTATTACCTCTCTTATTTCTCATCCATTCACAGATTAAGGTGATAAAACCTGCCTAAATGGATTTTCCACCTTTCTTCCAAGTCTACTGTTTCTCAAGATCTATAATGAGAGCTGACTGTCATAACTAGAAAGAGCACTTCCAGTAATGAAAAAGCATTAGCCCAAGGGACCTTAGATTTATCAAAATATGCATGGGAGAAATACTGTGGTTTCTCTTTTAAGTTTAAGCTATTCATGGCTCAGGTAGCCCGCATGCCTCTTTCTGCAAGAGAACACTTCCAGTAGCTGCTGCTGCAAGCCAGCTCATCCCTACCACCTCACTCAGGACAGCACTTTCAAGGCTCAGGATATTTTTTTCATCCAAGGATTTTCAGTGCCTGGGGAGAATGAGGCAGGGGCATCCATCCTCTTTTTCTTACAAGAAACTATTTGTTTCTGTGTTAACTCCTGTCAAACCAGACAAGACAATACTGTATTTGAAATGCTATTGATAACACTCCATACACATACTTCATTCTGCCTACGCCATGACCGAGTTTCCCCAAACTCAACTTTTTAAGATTCAGACTGTACAACTCCTCTGATGAAACAGCAATGCATTATCGCAGTATAACGGAGGCTGCAGGTATCACATACGTATCTTCTGGTACACAAGGCACATGATATTTTTGCTGCATACATCCGTCCAGGTTAGTTTGTAAGCTTCTAAAGCCAGAAGTGCACACCCTCTTTCAGCAAGTAAACTTTAATTGCCTATGCTGGGAAATTAATGTCACCAAACTAACAAATTGCCTTGCTTCTGTCTAAGTTTCACTGAACTCCCTCTTGAGCCACTCACCACATTTTAACTGGATGTATGAAATTCCAGGTTCCAGGAATTACATTATTAGACATACACAGACACTCAGACCACTAGTGCAATGCCTGGAGCTGCAGTGGTTCAAGATTGAGTATTTTCATAAGAATTCAAGACTACAGCATTCAGGATGTTATTTTGCTATTTTATACCAGCAAGGGTTTACAGTATATATAGCACCTAGTAAAATGGAAAGTGTCACAACTCTCAAGAAAGAGTAATGATGACGACAGTACAGTGTGCACTTCTGTTTGAAACAGCAGGCCTGTCATTCTAAAGAATCGTTTCTCACTTCCTAAAAGCTTCAGTGTGAAACTCTGTCAATTCTTGCATTCGAAGGAAGAATGCTGCCGTTTTCAAATGGAATTGGTTTATAGATTTTAGAGGTGCATTTTCATTTCACAGTACGAGCTCAGCATGCTTTCCACAAAAGATAAAGCTAAAATAGGACCTCATTCAATCCTGATATGATATTGAAAGCGGTTTATAACTGGCTGCTGCCAAGCCAGCAGCTCTATTACTCTCCACTTAGCTCTAAGTCATAACTGAGATGCTAAAGGAATCGCCATCAATACGACGACGCATCAAGCATAGCTGATACAAAACAGCAAGACAAGAGCACAATCTTGCCTGAGTGCCACTTCTGAAAGCAAATGCCAGAGCCTTTCTCCCTTGCCTGAACATCTCTGCTACCTCACCTCTGTAGTATGAATGAATTACACGGACATACCTGTATAGTCACATTTGCCTCAAAGCCTAATAGTTATCAAAACCCACTACAGACTGCTGTTTCCAAACAGCTCTCTGAACGTTCCTAGCATCTGCCTGTCTGTCATCCTGGTTTGACAAAATACACAACTGCAATAAACACAATAAACAATAAAAAACTGCATCAGCCTTCTGGGAGGATCTTTTCAACTATTAAGTCTCCTGACTGATAGTTTAGAAGACAGTTTGCAGCTGAAAGAGGTAAGATACCACCAGCAGCTATCCTTCTCTTTGCAAAGAAGGGATGGAAAGCAGCTACTCTTGGAGGGCTTTTTACCTACCTAGTGCCTTCATAGTTGGATATATTAGCAGAAAAATGATAAGCACTTGATCCTTTGAACTGTGAATTCTCCTTAACAGCTTTAAAAGCCTGCACAGCAGCTGGAAGCACTACTGGATGCTCTTGTGTAGGTATTACAGAGATTCACTTATTGAGTGAGAAATGAAGGTTATTTTCTAAAAGCTGAAATGTGAACACTAGCAATACTGAATCTCCTTGCAATCTGACCAAATTCACTGAGGAGTAATACAACATCTCAGGTTACTCTGTACAACCTAACGAACTCTTCAAGAGCATTCACATGTGTATTGTAAACACAAAGCCTCTCTGAGAGGTCCATCACTCCAACTCTTTAAAATTTTCCTGAAAAAAGTACTCCTGACAATTTTATGACCCACAAATTCCATTATCTCGTTTGAAATAACTACAGTCATTAATTTTTCTCCAGTTTCCTTCCAGACTCATTGACAGATCAAGATCATAGAATGCCTGCAAACAAAATGATGCTGAATAAAGCTACAGTCAGTATTAATACTTGTATCTATATTTCTCAGTGTTCAATATAATCTCATATACAATTTCCCCATTTTGTACAATATTTCCATTACCACCTTCATGCTTCTTCTGATTACAGAAAACTTTGCACCACCACCAAAATTCTTTGTAATTTTTGCTCAACTACTTCATGCCAACACAATGAACATTGGTGCTGTCACAAACCTGCTTCTAACCTTCTTAGAATCCAAAACTTTGAACACTTTAGCTGCATATTTAGAAATCACTTGTGACTGAACACTACTTAACGTAAAAAAGAAAAGTCGTACTGTTAGTTTCAGAATACTGGAGCCATTGAAAAATCAGACCAGGACAGGAAGGTTATTTATACACTAACATTTTTAAATATTTCAGGAACCATGATTTAACAGCATCATATCAATGACATTTGGCAGATAATGGAGACAATTAGCAGAAAATAATTGCTTTAACTGTGTATTTTAGCTTTTTATCTTTAATACCTTGAGGAAATGTAGAATATGTGTACTTTGCCCACTATAAATGGAGTCAAAAAAATTTTTTTAAATAAACAAATATGTTTTCTGGCAAACAATTGGTTGATCTTGTTTTTCTGAAGTCATTGTGTCCCCTCTAGAACAACCTACAGTGAAACAGAATGAAGAAAAGGAACATTTTATGTCTGATGAAGACAAATAATTTTCTGTTTCCGTATGCCACTCACTAAAATATTGAAAACAAAAATAGGGAAACAAATAGCTAAAAAAAATTCTGACCACAGTTCTCCCCTCATGATAAGCCCAGAATTAAAGGTTTAACAAAGAAAAGGTATTCCCCATAGTTCTTCGTGTTAACTGAGTTTTCCTTCTCCACTGGAAGAGCAAATGAAATTCATGGAGGAGAAGGTGGACAAGAGGAGACCTCCTGAAGCAGTCTGCCACAGAGAACTGGCAGCCAGCTGACGTACCCAACTCCCTCAGGAGCAAAAGGTGATACACTGCCTGGCCAAATTACAAGCAACAAGACAGAAAAGAGCCAATCTGACTGCAGAAAGAGCAGGAGAAAGACATAGGAATCTGCACCCAGAAACATAGATTTCCCTCTCACAAAAAAGAAAATCCTTTGCTGAGCCATCTTTCAATTAGAGAAAAAAGAAGGCAAGTGTCTGCTGCTGGAGGCCTTCAGCACAAGTCCTGCCATCAAGATGCTTCTGATCCTTTAAGTAAAAAAAGGAATTTCAAAACAGCCCCCCAAAAATTTTAGGACTTTAATACTCACAAAAGCTGGAGTAGCAACTGAGTATCGGTGACTATAACTGGTACAAACTGTTTTTACTGTATAGCTAACCACTAGATTATAGGATGCATGCAGAAAATCTTTTTGACCTTTGAGTTGTCCCTCAAATTCCAGTTTGGGGATACATACAGTAGGACACTAAACTTTTATATTCAGTACATCATTTTTCACCACAACAAGCAAGCTAATGTTGTCACTAAAGTATCTTAGCAAGACTTGCACGATCCACTAATCCACTAATTCAGTATTTCAGTTGTTTAAATCAGCAGAACAGAGCAGGTCTCTTCCAATCCATAAGCACACATCACCTGTTTTTCTATTACATTAAGTCCAATAGGAATTAGATGATAGCATTTTCTACACTGTTATTAAACAAATAACATTTTTAATATCTTTGAGAAAGAAAAAATACATGGAACAAGTAAATGCGAGCTCAAATTGCTTAAAGATCCAATGCTTGAACAAGTTGTTTTGTAAGCAATGTACTGAATGCTGGGTCTTTATCTCAGTACTCTGTATTGCAGTAACTCTCAGCACTCACTGATGTTTTTATATTGCCCTGAACAGCTCATTTCTGATTCCAACCTATCAGATTACCAGACAGAAAGGAAGAACTACAGTGAGTAAGGGTTAAAAGTCTTTTCTCTTTTCCCTCAGATACGGGCACTGTTAGGGTCTTCCTTTTCTATGTGTCATGAAACTGGAACAAACTTAACACCTTTGATCTCTTCTCCATACCACATTTTGCCAATAGGCTTGAAAACTGTTCTTATGGAAAAACAGAAATGCACTGGCAGAGAGCATATTATATAATTTCTGCTTCTTTGATAAATCAAGCAAAATAAATCTCTGAAGAGATACAAAGGAGACTAAAACTAAAAAAATATAGACAGATTGAGAAAAAAAAGACAACAACAAGAAAATAATCTATACTAGTCAGAGAGCTAGGTGAATAAGACTCGCTTCCATAAACAGATCATCATGAACAATATAAAAATAGTTGCTCCTTTAATATGAAGAAAAGTATGAGAGCAAAGGGATTCGGTTATTTGTTGTGTAATAGCTCACTTCCAGAAAGGATCAGCTTTTCCCCTCTCCTGCAAAAATAGTAATAAAGAAAAAATTTTTTTCAATATAGACAAAAAAAAATTAGCTATGTCAGATTAATGTTTTCCACTTCTGAAGTAGACCACCACACATAGAGAAAGAAATAGAAAGAAATTGTCTAAACAAAGAAAGGTCTTTTAATACAAGATTTTTAATAATTATATAATTATTATATCCTTATATAAATAAATAAGTCACATTGAGCTTGAAATTCACTGCTAGCACAAAAGTTCTCTTAGATGAAACCTCAAAAAGTTTGATATAACTAAGTCAGAGTTCCCAAACTTACCATTTAAATTTCAGTAACTACTTCTCCACTATATTTAGGATAACTTCAGATGTCTGTGTATTTTGAACAACCCTTCAAAATACATTTTGTAGATATAAAATCACAATATAAACCCCTGAGTAATATCAATAATTTTTCATGTTAAGAAATACCTGAAGACCTAGCTTAACATAAAGTGGAGGAAATTAAGCAAAGATAATTTCCATAACAATAAAAAGGTTATCAAGGACTGCTGTAAAGCTGTTATGAATGAAATAGACTATATAAAAAGTTATAGATATGATGGCATAATTGTAAGAAACATCTGATTTCTGTATTTTGGGTGGAAGAGACATATGGGGACAGAGGATGACAAGAACAACATACTAATTTCTGTAGGACATTTTTCCCAATATTCTGTATGCAAATACAGCACAAATTCATCATGTCCTCATATTGTCTATCACAGTAAGTCTTCACCAAAGTTCTTTCTTCTGGAACAAAACTTTTCAATTTGTCTTCATTTGAACACTTACCTTTTTTTTCAATTAATCAATCAAATATGTAATACCTCTTCAAAAGCAGAGGCAACTACACAAAGATGGGAGTCCTATGTAAAAGCTTGGAAGCTTCATTTCACTTATGAATGATTTTAAACAAGTTAATGAGGTTTTTTTGTCACCAAGCAATGCACCATTTTATTTTAATGAATAATTTGTTCTTCCACCTAAGAACCTGGATATAGTGTAGGCTGGACTTTGTGCCTCATCAACATACAAATCTAAAGCAAGATAAATCATACGAAAATTACTTTCAGGTTTGTTATAATGTTAGACAGTCTGGGTCACTCTTGATTTTATTTACATTACAGCAGTATTTCTTTTAAATACTGTATCATTCAAGAAACTATTTATCTTCATATTTTGTGCTATGTAAATAAATTTAAATTTTTCTTATACCCATTGTGCATTTGTGATGAGTTTACTGAGTCTCCTTTATTTATTGCCCTTCAAAATTAATACATTCATTGAGTTGGGTCTGAACCACAATCTTCACTCCATAAAACAAAGATGCTACAGTAAAGGATTAGCAGATGATTATTTGAAGCAGATAAACATGTACAGTCATTTTGGTTTTCCTTCCAGCAACCTTAACTTTCAACATAGTTTTGAAGATATATATTTCTGGATAATACATTACATCTTTTTAATAAAACAAACAAAATAAGCCCATAAAGTTTTACCACGCAGGTACCATTATATATTAAAAAAGGAGATTAAAAAGAGCAGGCAAAACATGTTGCACATAAACAATCAATAACAGGATTATGTAACGCTGCTCAAGTTTTACTGTACAGAACTAAAGAAAACATGAAACTAAAACAAAAGCAACAAAGTTCATATCTCAGTTAGGTATCTTAAAGAAAATTCTAAATACTATCCATCTTATTTATTCTGACACATATTAAACTTATGCAGGAAAGCTTAATTAGGATCATATAGCATCACAGTCTTGCAGAAGGAGTCAGAAAAAAAAACAAAGCTTTGGCTAATGGACTTCTGTATGGTGCATATCCAGTGCTCTTCCTATTTATCCGATCGTGTTAGTTACCATGATGAATAAAAAAAGCTAATAACTTCTAAGGAACTTCCTCCTACTTCTTGTACACTCTCTCCTTACGTTATGGTAGAAAACATCCAGATTCAAGATTTTTTTTACATTCATTCTTGCTTACACCACATTGCGTCATTCCTAGACAGCAAACACCTATCAGATAACAAGCCTGTTCAATTACATATTTATATATGCATTTTTTTAATTATATATGTGTGTAGAATAGATATAGCACTATGCTGAAATAAAAGAGATGCAAAACCACATAATAACTGCTAAGAACCTACTCTGCTGCTATAAATAGTTCCTAGTAATTACATTGAAGATTTCAGTCTCCATCTTGAAATAGGTTAATTTTAATATTTTAAGACCAAACAAACTAGCTCCCTTTTAATTTATGGATTACACAAAAACAGCTTGTAGGTTCTTTCTAACTTAAATACAATGTAGCCCATTAAAACTAGTTCATTAATGTCATTTAAGTAAACTCACTTCGACTCAGAAGTTAATATCAAGTGTGACTTTACATCATATTCTATGTTCAATCTGATTAAAACTTCACTCTTCAGCCTTTGAAATCAATAACTTCTATCTTTCTAAAAATAAATTTATGTGCTATATAGGGTTCTAAGGAAATGCTGTCCTAATTTAAACACTGTCTTTGCAAATAACTACAAAATATTGCTAAGTATTGATGGGCTATGTCTATATTAGCAAGTAGTGCTGCACAAAAGGAGAGGTGCTATGGAGCAAAACAGCTGGTACAGAGGACCCAAAGCCTACATTATATGCACTTTGGAGATACTTGAAACTACTTTTAGTGTATGTGGACTGAATATCTATTGGTGTACCCAAGCATGCTCCTAGAGCACACTCATTGGTTTAGTTTCATCTAAAAGAAAACAGTTTGCACACCCCAAGACTGCCGTGCTTAGGTTTGAGATTGCTGAATATGAGGGAAATACTGGATGATTCACTTCCAAAAGCACATTTTTGACCCAAACTATAATGCTAATGCAGACACACTTTTAGAATAGTCTAAACTATTCCTTAGAACATTTTCACCGGCAAATAGATATACTGTAGAAAAACTAAAGGAAGATTCAATTATGCAATAGTTCCTAGACATCACTAATAATAGTGATTACATAAATTCAACTTAAAAGATCTTTGGGGGAGACACTTGTTCCAAATGCACATAATGACAGTAACCAAGGCAGCTGGGCCCTATTGACAACCATGTTCTTTAATTTCACCTCCAACTTATTTTAAATGTATCATATTAGTGGAAATATGAGATCATTCCAACAAACTTTCTTTACTAACTCAATATTAAGTTATAACCAAAACTGTATTTTAATCTGTATTTTAAAACTGCATTTTAAATTATGGTCACACTACAAGAAGCAGAAGCAACCAAAAGTGTATCGTACTGAGGTACCAAATAACTCACTAACAAAACTAACAGGTTTTATTAACATAACCCTATACAGAAACCATGTATTTGGATGTTAAATTTATGAGTATATGATATATTGCATGTCCTTTTCAGAGATACATAGTCATGTATCACAGACCTCTAGTTAAATAAACCCACATGAAGCATTTAGATTTTTTTTTTTTAGTTTCACAAAAGTTTCTTAAAATTTATCCAGTACAGATATCAAACTCATTGAACTCCAGATGGCTTTAAAGGACGGAATCCAGTTTACCTTTCCCTTTTTTGAAGCCTCAGTAACTAGGTCAGATGCAGACACCAAGCCAGTACTGAGATAGCCATTTATATCCAAGGAAGTGACAGATCACGTCAAAAGAATCACTAAGACTACTGGTTAGGATGCAGGCCTCTACTCTGAGGGCACCCCCATTTAATCAGAAGAACTCTCCTCCTTCTCCAAAATCTTAAAAAAATACAGAACTTAATTTGCCACTTTCCATTTTAAAAAAGAGAACAAAGACAATTAAAGAAATCCATTATTCGCAACAGTTATCATTCAGCTATTTATTTATTTTTTTAAGTATCTTTGGACTTTATCTGGTCCCTGAAATTTACTACTATTTATGTTATGGTTCAAATGATGCCCCACTATAGACCATTTCTAACGACACTTTGAAAAAGTTCCTCAAATTTATTCTCTGTAAAGAAAAGATTGAGCATGGAAATCTTCCTTCCTAAAAAGAAAGCCCTGCTCAACTTTTCTGCTATGTCTCAATCTTCCTTGAGCATCTCCTTCACATCTCAACTACATTTCAGTTCCACAAAAGCTCTGGAAGGCTTCCTGCTTCAGAAGTATTTGACAAAGTTATTAGCTTTTATGACCTTAGCAAGTTCTGAATCCTTTCTGGCTTGTGGGTTGTTGTTGGGTTTGTTTCTTTTTCTTCCCCATATAGCGTGCCAGGGTTTATGTTCCCTTCACTCTCCATGTTTGGACACAACATCCATGTTTATGAGTTATACTTTTTTCTTTTTCCCCCACTCCAATTGTATTTTATTTTGCTGTTTAACTAGACTTGCTTTTTTATTGTTTTTGCAATTTTTTTAATGGAGAAGGAGAATATACTTACTGAGAATCAGCTATGACATCTTTAAGCAGTCTTCATGCTAACATCAAACAAGCCATTTCTTTAAATTTCTTCTAATTACCCTCTTTACTTTTAGGTACAAGTGAACGTACAGTAACAATGTGCTCCAGTAGACCCTCAAAACAAGAGATGGTTTTAAATTATTTCATGCTGTAGACTAAGAGCAGTTATTCATCAGTTGATAGGTTATTCTATGTCCCTGCCTTCAATAAAATGCTACTTAGTTAAATCTGTGTGAGGAAGCATAACTCACCAAGTGCCCATGCAACTTGATTTAATTTTCCCAGGTCTTTGGGTGGAAATTTAAGACAATGCAGGTCTGGTTTTTATTTCTGCCAATTAATTCTTGGCAGAAGGATTATGTTTAAGAGCATTTACATATTTCCTTTTGGTCTAGTTGTCATTTTTTATGAGCTAGTTTAATATTCTTTGTTATTTTCTATATTCTTACATAGCAATTTGAAATTTAAATCTCACGAAGTGAATGCATATGCAATCTGTTCTATAAATAAAAATGTCCATAAAATACTGTAGTTTATTTTTGCAAACCATGAGACTAAAAGGGATATTTTACAGTTGTCAGACACCAAGTCTGACATGATCAAATTACGAGCAGACCAGGTTTACCTATAATTTATAAAAATATGCCAAGTTCAGGGATTTTTTTTGTAAGATCAAGCTCATCACTTCTTTGCAAAAGGCACAGACCTCTCACTCCTGTCAGCTGACATGTCAGCCATCATCCGAACACAGAAGTCTTGAAAGGAGGATCAAAAGGTTCTGAAAGTGATTTCAGACTTCTCCAATATCCAAGATTATTGACATGCAGTCTCTCATCCTCCAACTAGAAACAACCTTAAGCTGTCAAGGCATCAGAGTGGTCTGCCCAGCCAACACAGACACGTCCATCAAAACTGATCTAGAGCATATGGGGAACTGAAAGAGTATCCAGCATAAATTTTGGCAGAAATTCCTCATCAGGGAATAGCATAGGCTGAGAATAAGCCTCTCTTGGAAGGTAAGAGACAATATTTTTTTTATCAGAAAACAGCCTGGAGCCAAACTTACAAACCTCTAAGGTTCGCATGGCATAGATCATCATGTCATACAATCCTGAAGTGCCAAGTAATAGTCAATACTGAAGCTGAGGTAGAATCTTGCCACTATGGAGTTCAGAATCATGTTAACGGTATTTAGACAACTAAACGTGCTCCCAGGGATATTTCTAAGAACTCAGCTCAGGGCCTTTGAAAGGAACAAAAAACCTTTTTCTTAAGATAGAAATGTTTCTATCATCCTACTGATCAAGGACAGTCATGGCACACAAGAAACTATCTCAGCCATCTGAGGTATTTCCTGTGCAATGCCTGTACAAAGATATAAAAGAAACAAGCATACCGTAAAGAAAAATTTGCAAGTAAAAACACTTCCTAATTAACAGCCATAAACTGAGTTTTTCTTCTGAAGTAAGTGAAAATATCCAGCTAATGTAAGGAAGTCTTAAATCCTTTACCACATGCAGGACCCCATCTGTCCTCTGACTGATGAGTAGTATCATAACACGTTCACTCTTCCACTAAAGAGTCCATGTCCTTAAACAAAATCAGAGGCTGTGGCTAGAATGATGAGCATCTGCTCTGCAGAGGTCAGGCTCATATCTAATGGTACTAGTTATGAAGCTCATGGTATTACTTGGGAGTTCACTAGGGCTAAAACAAATTCCTTTCTGACATTAGTAGGAAGATGAAGATTGCCCAAAATCTTATACGACTTCATCACCAGAGCTGGTAGAAGTGTATCTTCTTGCCAGAGTCTACCAGATACATTATGGTCATGTCTGTGGAACTCAACTCTTCTTTTTTTAGTCACTGCTGTTGCCGAAAAGACTAAAGACAAAGGACGTCTAGAAGGACTGCAAACTTTACGATACCCGATACCCACTATTTTCAGTCTTTGTGATCTTGAAAGGTAAACATAAATGCATGAGAGGCCATGACACTGTTCTTTGAGTTGTTAATCAATCCTCAGAGTTCTTTTTAAAAAGAGAGCTACAGTACTAACCTGGGGAAGGATAAGAGCAATAGAAGAGAACAGAAGTTTTGAGGCATCAAAGACCATGCTAACGCTGCATTAATTACCTGTGCTGACAATCCAGTGCGAATTGGCTAGAGAAGCATCAGAAAGGGTCCCAACAGACCTTAGACATTATATGGGCAGCTTCCATACTCAATAATCATGACGGTGAGAAGAAAAATGTGGAACACTGTCATTTGTCTTTTTACCTTTGTCAGCTGACTTTCCATCACCAGCAGGCAGAACAAGTGTCAAAAGGCCAACATAGAGCTTCATACTAGCCACATTCCCAAACCCCTGACAAACTGTTTTGGAAACCATCCTCTGTCCTATATCAGAGGAAACAGCTGGCACCAACAATGGTGTCAAACGATCACGATCAAGACTGACAAGTCAGAAGATCACAACAATCAGCCATGCACAGAAATGAGAGAAACGCATCCAGCTTTGCTTCAAGAATGGTCTCCCCTCACCCACCGTCACTCATCTCAAGAATAAAGCATCCAGGATGCTGGTAATAGATGAAACATGACTTCTGAATATTTCATGCAAGGCTGAGCCATTATCAAGTTGGTAGTCTAATTAACTGCAAGTACACAAGCGAGCTCAGCAGAGATCTCACAAGGTAAGCCTTTCATCTCACCAAAGAGCTGAAAAGAACAAAAACACAACAATCAGAGGGCAGGACAGTCCTAATGACAGAGGTATACCAAGAAGCACTGAAAAGCATACACTATTTCCCAAGTAATAAAACAGACAAACTCTGTATTTTTAAAGGACTGAACTCACTCAAAAAAAGGAAAAAATACATTCCTAGTTTCACCCTATACTACAAATGGTAAAAAATGTCATTCAGTGCACTGACCCTTGGTACTAGGAAAACAGCAGGAGTGACACAGCTGACAACTCAGGGGAAGTTTAGAAAAATCTGAGCTTGCAGGGTTGACACACATTCTTTCTAAGTGGGATCTCCACAGACTGGGATAATAGCTGTTTCCAAGTAACTCCATGTTTAGACAAGCCGTATTAGATGAGCTAAATCAGAAGCATTTACACACAACACAAATTATAGTCTTCTAAGTACTGTTGCTACTATCAATAAAAATCCACATTTTTGAAGTACTTGACCTTACCCAAATCTAATTCAGTGTGAACTGCACACATATTTTAATTGTATTAGGCAAAAGAGAAAGGTTTAATCCAAAGCAACTTTGCTACTGTACATTTTAATTCTTTTTAAAGAAAGAATGATTATCAAAGGGTAAATGCACAATACTTTGAGATTACAGATACTTTATGCTGAATTCAGTACCTCCCTCTTTCTGCTAACCAGAAAGCTGCATTTTACATATTTATATAACTAAATAGCTTAATTTTAAATCAGACTCTTAACTTTTGTGTTGTTAAAATAGTGACATCTCTCATTTACTTGATGCTATTTTTTATTGAGATTTGCCAGGCTGTTAGTTGAAAATTGTAATTCAAGCAAATAACTACACAGTTTGTGTTTTAAAATATATAGAGTCATTCAATGGAAATATAAAAGTTTGTTGTAATTACAAAGGAATTTTGACAATGCATCTGTGTTCTATGAATAGAATCAAGAACATCTAAATATTAGATCCTCCATTATAGCTATTAAATCTCATCCTCTTACCTTGCTTGTACTTGAAGTGAAATTTTTGTTTTCTGAAATCCTGTTTCTCAACTTCAACCAAATTAGCAAATGAATGATTAACAAATTAGATCAAAAGATCATTCCTTTCATGTGTCTATAGGCAGCTAATTCTGAGACACAAAGGGTTAGAAAGCTCCAGGTTTCAGTACCAAATGTTTAGCTGGTGACGTCCTTTTAGTTTAGAGTTTTCAATTCCATTTGTTTTGTTTTTAAAGTTTGCTTGTAAGCTACTTGAATCTTAAATATAAGTGTAAATCTAAAATATATTATCAATAACAAGCTTTAAAATTAGGACATTAGGACATATTCAGACTAAAACCTTTTTAAAAGAATGAATTTTCCTCCAAATAGCTACTGCAACTCTGTCAAGTTTCTATATAGAGCAGAAAATAAAATTAGAGCATTCATCATAACTAAACCTTTAGTTGGCTAACAAAAGCTGGAAGTTTTAGTGCAAAAGCAAAGTTTGTTATGTAATTATCAAGAAAAAAGTCCTAATTACAACACTTTTGAAAAGTTTTTAAGATAGTGGAAACCATTCACAGACTTCAAACAGTAAGTAGTATAATCCTACATATAACCGTACGTGTGTGTGTGTCTGTGTACATACATCCACACTATTATCATTTTGTGTATGTGTATAATTTTTTTTGCTAGAATGCTAGAAAAAAAATAAGAGTACAGTAATTTTCTATGTTAAATAAGTCCTTGCACAACACCACACAAAATCAGTTTTAGAAGAATTATAAAAGAATTATAAACTAGAAATATATTGCTCTGTCGTCCATAGTCAACCTAGTTTGTAATGCTTACGATGTTGGGGTAGTATGCTATCAATAACAGACTTCAAAAACCAGAGTAAGTTTTTCTTTGGACCTCTTCAGTAAAAGAAAGGAAGATTCAGTTATTATTCAGACACTTGGGAAAAAATTAAGTTTAATTTTTTCAAAGACACTGAACATCAGAGTTATCATAGGTCTTATGAAACTGGAAGCTTTACTTAGTCCTATAACGTCTGAAGACAAGGATAAGAATTTCAACTTTTGTCTGTTCTATGCAAAAGAAATCTGAAACTCAGCCAAGGTTTAAGAGATTCAAAAATTAGTTACAAATATAAAAACAAGTTATTTCATTTTAAAATTTCAAATCATTTTAGGATTTGGGATTAGCAACACTGTATGTGGACATGCATAAAAGAGCAGCTTAAAATCTCATTTTCAGCCAAACTGTCCATTTATAAACACATAATGTTTGATCCAAGAGACCATGAAAATCCAGGTCTCTTTAGACAGCAAATAAGACTGTTGATAGAAAGATAATTCATTCCAGTTTATCAGTTCCTCTATGATTTTCCCCTTTCTCTGCAATTGATTTGAGCCAATAAACAAAGTGAATTCACTGGCAACAAAAAAAGCTAACGCTTGTCAGCAAAGCTCTTTGCTGGATAGTCACCAAGAGGAGACATTTGCCTACTGCTAAAGGAGAAAATAGAAAGAAAATGAATCATTTTAATCCATTCCTCTGTATCTTAAATTAGGGAGCAACTAGAAAAAAATGCATCTTTTACTTAGGTTTATGGTAAATCTAAAACATTTTTTAGAATCTTTCATCATTGGCCCAGCATTATTATTCTGGTTTATAAATAAAACCTTTATGAATCGTTTTTCCTAAGAAATAAGATACTAACATAATAGTTGTCATCTTTTGCTTTCCCAGGTGATCTTGTAAACGGTGCTTGTCCCTTCCCCCTGAAAAGATCTTCACACAAATAAGCACCATTTTTGACAATCATCCACAGACACGTCCAGTGCATTGCCATCCATTGACAAATTTAATAAATTGCACTGAAATGTATTGCTCAATTAACAAAAAAAAAAAGGAAAGAAACCACAAGAACTTATTTAACTTCTAGGAACTTAAGCTTGTTGACTGTCCTAGTCAAACACGGCTGTATTCAATCCACCGTGTTCAGCTGCTACAGGTTCCATGTCTCAAACAAAAAAGCAAGGATTGTCCCTACTCCCCTAGATGACTTCTGTATCCAGACTATTAAAAAATTTCATCAGAAAAAGCTCATGGTAGATTCAGTCTAATCTACAGGAAACTTCTTTAATCTGAATTTACTAACCAGTCTCAATTCCTCTCAATCTCTCTATTAATACAGCACTTAAGGCAGCTTCTAGTATTTTCAAATAATATGCAACTTTTTCTCTGCTACACACAAATCAAGTCCTCTAATCATATACTTAATACTTACAGAGGAAATAGAGCATTGGGCTTAATGCAATCAATAAACAGATGGAAAACCTTTAAGAAAGTTTTATGTACCACACACCAAGCTCAGAATACTCTGATATCTAAAACTAGTGACACTGTATATTTGTTCATATTACTGTCAGCCAGCTATGTCCTGCTTACACAGAATTCCTCAACTTCTGGCCTCTCTATTACTTTTCAAATTAAGTATATTTCAAAACAAAGTCACACTGCTTCACAGTACAGATTTCCTGTTTTTTTTTTTTTTTTTTTTTTTTTTATCCTACCTTGATCAGAAAGAAAATCCAGCATGGTCTGGAGAAGGAAAGACAGGTGCCTGACAGACAGCGCTGGATTGCCCATTCTTCTGGAAGCATATACCAGCTCATGAAGCAAACGCATCTGCACTGCAGCCCATCCTCTATGAGTTCCTATAGAGGAAATACAAATTTACTTACATTTTTTAAAAAAGCTAGAAGTCATCAAAACACACTTATATTTAGTTTTCTTTTTATACAATGTAGTATGACACTTGTATAAAAAAATCACCAAATTGAACCTATTGATTACAAAAACAAAAGTTTCCATTCAAAACAAAAGAAAAAATAGGGTATTTGGGTTCACTTGAATATTTCAATGTAAAGAAACTTTGGTTTTACATGTTTGTCTATCAACTCACAAATTTATCATTAGAATTTAGAAAATCAAGTTAACATTTCTCTTGAAATAAAAATAAAACAAAGCATGAAATCACTTCTATTTGTAACCATTATTTGTTTTGCAGAACTTCTACAGCCTTCCCTCCCAACACACTCCCAACCTAGACTTCACTTTTTCCATAACAGATCATATCATATTTTTTCCCAATATATTTCCTCTTCTTAGAGGATTTGTACAGTCCACTTGGCATTTTCTGCCTCCTCTCATACATCATTTCTTTCCAATCACTACTGAAGCTATACTTGATTTAAAAAATAAGTAAATTTTAATGGAAACACTTAAATTTACAAGATAACTTCAAACTGGAATCTCAGCAATGGAGAGTCAGTGTATTTTCCCAAAGGGTAAAGAATCTACCAGTTGCAGTTCATTCATATTTAAATCAGCTCAGAGGGTCTTACTAGTGAACCCCCATTTCCTTTCCATTCCCATATGCCCAGCCCATTGCTTGCTGCCCTGTTCCCACAGCTACATTTAGTGAATACCCCTAAAAATGCTGTTATAAAAAAAGAATACAACTTTGGGGGTAACATGGGAGGGTTTACTTAAAATGAGTTCCCAAGCAGCATATTAGTTAGCTTTTCTTTTGGAGGAAAAATAGAGTACAGCATACTGAAATAAAGAAAGCTTTAAAAATTATTACCTTATATTCAGCTTTAGGTAACATTAATACCAAACTATAATTATTAAAAATTGTTCAAAAATAGCTGACTTAAAGCAGGTCAGCAGACAGTATATAACTTACAGAAAGTGAAAACAGTATTTAACAAGAATAGTCATGTGTCGTTAAGGGTGTTTTTTGCTCTGCTTTTTAATAGATACAATAAAATAGTAACACAAATGATATATCACATTTAAAAACTGTTGGAGTGCTCTTAACCAAATGTCAGTCTTGCAGATAATATCACACTGATTTAATCTGAGGGGGAAAAAAGTGACATTATACTTGATGCTATAGACACAAGTATAGATATAACTATAGACACATATAGGGGGAGTGTGTATATATATAAATACGTATGTATGTAGATGTATGCATTTGAATGTAAAAACATATGAAAGAATCTTTCATTCTTTGACCATAAGACAACAACCAGTATCAAAAGAAATACAATTTCTGAGACACAAGATGAAGGCACTTTAATTAAAAAATATTCAAAAATAAACTATGACTTCTTTTGTACTGAGAAGTATATGATCAAACACAGACATATTTTTGAAACAGAGTAGAAGGGAAGCTCTCATCAATAAACAACAGAAAATTATTCCCTGTAAGCAGAGGAATACAGTAATACATTAGCAGTACTTCTCATCAGAATTTTGAAGTTATTGAAAATAACATTAACAAAAAGTAAAGGTGCTGTTGTAAAAGAACAGCTCTACTTGCTGCAACTCATTTCAGATAGGTAAAGGATTTTGTTCTTATGTGAAATTTCTCAAGGAACTTGAAAAATTTACAGAAAGCCAGTTGAGTGACCTAGTATACTACTCCACCCCACAGACAATTACCTTTGCTGAAATCTTTTGGATCTAGTGACAGACTATAGCCAGGGAGAGTTTCCAAAAGCAATTTGTAGCAGGCCCTCCAACCAGGTTCTGGTATGCTAGGTGCGACACATTGCATTGCTGCCACACGCTTGAAAAAAGCAGACTTTCGGTGAAAACCAATGCGTTCATACAGCTCAGAAAGAATGCTGTAACGCTGGATCTTTTCTTCTTCTGAAAGCTGAAATTTAAAGAGGAAGGAGAAAAGGATTGCTTTTTTTTCAAATAAAATCTTAAGAGTAAAAGTAACAGGAAAAAAATGCGGTAGACAGTCTCCAACTTTACAGAGGTCAGTGATTTTGCGGTCAGCTAGTCTTAACACCTCCTACTGCCAGGAAAACTTAAGCTTGCTTAAAGTTCCACAACTAACAAGAGCAGCAAATATAGATTTCTGTATCAACTTCTTCTGTCAACAGTGCTAATAAGTAGATAGTCAAAATAGTCACCAACAGCACACTCATGATTCTATGCGATTGCCAACCAGTGAGGAAGAAATTTGTGAAAAGTTAAGCCCAGATAGGCTTAAAGCTGAAACAGGTTTGATAAGAAGCTAGTGATAGGCACTTCTTTAGCATATTCATATTGGGGGTCCAGTCTCAGGTAATCTTTCTTTCCTCCTTGGTTAGAATGACAATCTTACTTTGAAAACAGCCAAGAAGAAACTTCTGCAGGAAGTCTCAAAGCTACCAAGTACTTCAATTCCACATCCCAGCAACAAGCAACAAAGAGCTCTGAAAGCGGATCAATGCTGACACCTAGTGTAAAACATACAGCATGCACATCCAAGAGCATTATAAAGGATTGTAAATTACCACGAATTGTTCTGAAAAATACATCAGCAACTTTAAAGGCATTTAAAATAACAAACTTGACAAAAAAATGCACTAATGGAGAAGAAACAGCATTTCTGCAACTCATTCTTCAAGACTGAAAATATCCATCAGTGAATTCTGTGTGTCTAACTTCAAATACTTGTGTCTTGGAAACTCAGAAGATAACCCCAGCCACAGTAATAACTTTTCTAGAAATAATCAGTTAAAAACATAGGTCTTATAAAAGAAGTTTCAAAACATGCTTTAGTCTCTTAAATCCCAACACAATCACGAAAAATGGTTTCAAAAGTCATTACCAATTTTGGACAGACAGATATAGACCCCATGGAGATCAAGAGTCTTCAGAAGGCACCATGACCTTATCTGAATTCTCAAATCTTCAAAGGAGAGAGAGACTAACAAATGACTTTCTGCAGTTTCAATTTTTTGAAACTAAAGTTGCTGTTACCAGAACTAGCAACACAACATACACAATGCAAACACACAGCCCATCCATATAAAAGACAAATTCTATAACAAAAGTTGTAAAAGGGCAATTGCACTAAGCTGAAAACTTTTAAGAATCAAAGCAGCTGGAAAGAACTTAAGGCCTAAAATGAAGATACAGAACTTCTTAAGAACAGTTTGTCAGAATCTCCAAAAGCTATCATTCAGAAAGAAAGGTGTTGGATTAAGGTCACCTACACTAGCAGGAAAGAAACTGCTCCATTTTTTTTCCATTCATGTCATTAAAAAAAACCAAGTTCAATCAAAAAAAACATGGTAGCAGAGTTGGAAATGGTACAAGCACATGATCAAATACAAAAGTTAGAAAAGCTTAAAAAATTATCAAACCTGTTTCTCAAATATGTAATACTGTCAGTGTATGTGCATCTGTGGAAACTAAATTTAAGATGGAACGAGAAAAGGGTCATGATAAATACTTAGATGAACATGAGTGCTCAATAATAACTGGGACCATTATCAGAGAGGCAACAGTTTTTCTGAAAATTTCTTTTTATCGTATTTGAATAAGTTACTGTTACCTAATTAGTTGCTTAAAGCTTGCCCACAAAGTTACTCATTTTTTGTAGCTGCATGAAATTGTTTATGTTTCCTCATCACAACAAGGAAAACAAAATTTTGTGTTTTCCCTCAGCCAAATAGCTCAGTGCTACCATCCCAGGATTCAAAAAAAAAAAAAAAAAAAAAGAAAAGAAAAGAAAAGAAAAGAAAGAAAAAAAAAGAAAAAAAGAAAAACCCACAGATATCCCAAATCAGCTGAATGTGGGAAGACTGTAGCAAGCCTTCTACAGGCCATTAGTGCAGGGATCAAATTGTCTTTCCTGGCCTTACAAACCTACAAAAGCTTAAGGCTTGTTAGATGGTGGGAAACACCCAATATCTGAAGCACAGCATCTGTTCTATCTGGTTAATTTTCATTTAGTTATTAAAGCAAAATAAGTTAGCAATTATATCTTTAAAAGCATTAGTTGACCATCCAAGCAACTGGGCCAGCTTTTTCTCAGACCTTTGCTAAGTCAAGCTTTCAAGAGGGTAGTGGCTTGTTTGATTTTTAATTATTCCTTACTATATTAAAATAAACTTCTAGTAATCGCTCTCAATTTGTAATTGGATGTTACAATTTATTCCTCATAATTGGATGCAAAGATAAGTCTTATTACCCTGGAGCTCTCCTGTAACCAGAAAACATCAATTACATAATTCTATTTAGAATGAGATTGAATATATAGAAAGAAACTAGCAGAAGCATATATTTTACTCTGGTGAGGTGGTTTTTTGCTTTCTAATATTGATTGTGTTGATGTTTCTTCTATCTACCCACAATAGAAATATGTGATTCTGCAGTTTGTTTCTTTTTAATTTATGAAAAGATGACTTCCCCTTTAGTCCAAATTCTAGGTATTATCCGCCTCTGTAAAATATATTCCTGCTATGTAAAATAAATCTTGAATACCTCTGAATATAGTTTTCAGTCATGCCACACACCGTGGGAAATAGACCCCTCAACACTGGAAAGATTATCTTCCTCGTATTTCCCGTATTAATACTTTCCAGAAAAAAATACATTCAAAAAAAGAACAGAAATAGTAGGTATGAGCAGTTTCAAGCTATGCAAAGGTCATCCTTCACTGAAATCAGTAAAGATTAAGATTGGTCCTTTGCTCAGCAGTGGGCCCCAATGTCAGAATAACCAGTATTGCCAAAGTATTTTTTTAAAGCAATCGTATACATTTAATTCTGAACTTCTACAATGGCCAACACCACATCAGCCAACAGCATTGCTTACATTATGAAATGAACAACTGATCATTAGATTATACACAGTGCAAAAACAGGAAAAGATTCAATGGAAAAAAATCTCGAATTAAAAATATCATTCCAAATACATCAGTGAATATCAATATCCTCCAAAAACAAAATATATAACAATCAGAACAATCAGTATATATACAACAATCAAACCACCAGAACCCATCTTCTCCAATTCAGACTAGAGAGGTTTTGACCAATCTGCAGGATCTGTGAATACAGCCAAATTCGTAGGTACATGAACCCATCATTTTCATCCTGAAACTCTGCTGATTCAATGTTATCAAGTGCTAACAAGTTTAGCTAGTATTCTAATACACATGCTCAAAGTACAAAAAAAGTTTTAAAAGCTGCTTGAAATTACAAATGAAAATTATCAAGTCTTTGTTCCTCCCCTCAAATGAGAAGGTCCAAATATTTTTTCTCTTCCACATGTTCCTCCCTTTTCTGACAGTTCTAAATACTGCTTTTCTTCTCTGAATTCCTTTCTGCTTTGGCTTAACCCAGACTTGGCACTGTACAAACAAAAACATCAACTGATAATGACACTAGATTCTAATCTCACTGTACCAGGCCAATCTTGATTTGCTCACAGCTTCATCCAGCAACAGATACAACCAAGAAAAATCAGTCATAGGAGATATGTTCTTAATGGCTACTTTTTCCCTAGCATAACATGTAAAAAGAATAATGATGGAACATTTTGCCTTCATAACAGAGAAGGACCAATAAAGACTCTAATTTCAAACAAAGTCCTCATTTTTTTACATGAACTCTGAATACTATTTTTAACCACATTCACAGATGTGAAAATCCTTGTAAGTAAAGTCCTCGTGAGGAGCAAGGTAGTGAGACAGAAAAGGAACTTTATTTTCCTGAATCTAAGCAACTTTCAGGCTTTATTATAGTTTCTTACATGAGAACAGAAGAATGACTGGACTTTCTGCACTGACCTGACGAAGGTTGATATAAACTGCATTCTGAAGAAACTCAGAGGCTTCCATGCTCCTTTTCTGTATCGCAAGGACCCTCACGGCCTTCACACAGGCTTCCAGTTCAATCACCCCAGCATTCTTGTACTTGAAGAGAAAGATAATTAAAAGTATGGTACCTGTTAGATTTGACAAGCATTTCTCCTCAAAACACAAGTCAGTTGTCACATCTCCCAAAGCCAGCAACTCCTGAATGTTAATGACTACACTGTTGAACTATCAACATACACCGAAGTGAAAATGAAGGTGTCATCAAAACATTATTATGTCAAACAACAGTTTTCAACATCTTCATTCAGCTCTTATTATTTTAAGACACAGCAGAGCTTCAGTCTGTGAATTCAGATTAGGTGAAAAGTTTGGAATATTAGCATCATTTTGGATATCCCCATGAATAATCTGTGTCCAAAACAAAAAAAATCCACCCTCACAGGTTAATAGATATATAAGCTAAAAGCCATGAATACACTGGTCAGTTTTATAACACTACTTCACCACTTCACCATTCTAAGCAGTGAACTGAAAAACTATTTTGCCTTTGCTATTTATTACAAAATATCTGAAATAACATGAGAATCAATAACATAGGAACGCTAGTTTTCCTGTTTCAAATTTATCTTTAGTTTAAACAGTATCATTGATTACAAATGAATTACAAATGATTCTAATTCTTCTACTATACAGTTGCAAATATTGCCTGCAAATGAACATTTCAGTTACACTACACAGCTTGCTTAAAGGTAGGAAAGAATGTATATACACATTGATCCGTTTCAACTCAGACAACAAATGCAGGCAATTTTCTAGATAAGCCATCTGTAAGTTTCTCAGCCACCACTGATACTGGATATTTGACTCTGTCTATCAACTATGTAAGTTAAACTCTGTTGAGGTGTTCATCATATTTGAAATTTAATATGGGAAATTAGGCTCAAAATGAAATGTAAGAGTAACTTTCCACAGAATTACAGTTATATTCCTTTATTGTGAATTTGAGATATCACCAAAAACAAAAAAAAAAAAGACAATGAAGAGTGAATATATTTTAGAAGAAGCTATAAAGGTTTCTTAAACTCAGTGATGACATCAAAACAACGTAGAAAGTGCTGCTTCCTCAGGAGAAGATATTTCACTGGTAGGTCTTAAGCAGAACAAAAAAAAAAACAAAAAAAACCTCTCGGTTACTTGCAAGTGAATCACAGAATGGGTAAGGTAGGAAGGGACCTCTCTAGTGATCATCTAGTCCAACCTCCCTGCTCAAGCAGGGTCATCTAGAGCTCATTACACAGGATCACATCCAGGTAGGTTTTGAATATCTCCACAGAAGGAGATCCTACAACCTGTCTGAGAAACCTGTTCCAGTGCTCTGGCAGTCTCAGAGCAAAGAAGTTTTTCCTCATGTTCAGACGGAACTTCCTGTGTTTCAGTTTGTGCCTGTTGCCTCTTGTCCTGTCATTTGGTACCACTGAAAAGAGTCCGGCACATGCTCTTGACACCCTCCCTTAAGATATTTGTAGACACTGATAAGATCCCCTCTCCATCTTCTCTTCTCCAGGCTAAACAGGCCCAGCTCTCATAGCCTCTCCTCATAAGAGACATGCTTCAGCCCTCTGATCATCTTCACAGCACTCTGCTGGACTCTCTCCAGTAGCTCCATGTCTCTCTTGTGCTGGGGAGCCCAGAATTGGCACAGGACTCCACATGTGGCCTCACCAGGCCTGAGGAGAGAGGGAAGATTACCACTCTCAACCTGATGGCAACACTCTTCCTAACACACCCCAGCATGCCATTGGCTTTCTTGGCCACAAGGGCACATTGCTGGCTCATGGTTAACTTGATGTACACCGAAAACTCCCAGGTCCTTTTCCACAGAGCTGTTTTCCAGCAAGCCAGTCCCCAGTCTGTCCTGGTGCATGGGGTTATTCCTCCCTAGGTGCAGGACCTTGCACTTGCCTTTGTTGAACTTCAGGAGGTTCCTCTCCACCCAACCTGTCCAAGTCTCTCTGAACAGCAGCACCACCATCAGGTGTGTCAGCCACTCCTCCCAGCTTGGTATCATCGGCAAACTTGCTGAGGAGGCACTCTGTCCCTTCCTCAGGTCATTGATGAAGAAGCTGAACAAGACTGGACCTAGTACTAACCCTTGGCGAATACCACTAGCTACAGCTAGTCCCACGCAGGGACAAGCCTTGGCAGCCCTTCCATGACATCTCGTATTCAGGCCCCTGGCAGGCAACAGACCTCTCTCAGCAAGGTCACGTCGGCAGGTAAGTGCCTCCATCCCCTGCTGCAGGGAGTCACCCACAACAAGCACTTGCTGCTTCTCCTGGGCATTCCCGCAAGGCACAGGGTCTGTCAGCCCACTTGCTTCCCTCGGAGCCACGCCCAGCTCCTCCTCAGCCTGGAGGGCACCGAACCTGTTCCTCAATTGCAAGTCTTCAGGAGGAGTAAGTCTTGCTCCTTCTGCGAGAAGTGACCAGTTTCCAGCCTTCTTCTGCAGTGTTGTGATGTACCGTTTCACTCGACACAGAGCCCTCCAGCAGCTCCTCTGCTGTGGGGGGCTGGGACTCCTGAAGCTGTCTGCTCTCTGAGAATACCCCGTCTATCTCCTGCTCATTTCCATGGATGCTACGCAGCCTACTGACTTCCTCCTCTAACTCCTTTACCTGGTGACACAGCTCATCAACACCAGCACACCTTCTGCAGGAGAGCTGACTGTCAGCCCAGGCCTCACGGAGAGGCCCCAAGCTCTCCCTGCAGCCTGAGACCTGCAGAGCTGCATCCGCTGTCAGAGGGTCTGTCTGGGCAGAAGCCTCTGACACAGCTGATGCAGTGACTCCAACAGCTACTGGGGAGTGTGCTCTGCGGCATGTCACAACCACATCTGAGGACATATACATAACTAGGATTGGAAACAAAGGTGCCCTCCTGCAGCCTTCTTTGCAGCCTGCTGTGTCTGTTCACTGCCTCTGTTACCTGCACTCAGTGAAGCTGCAATGAAGCATAGCTGTTACTTGGAGAGAGCATAATTGATATTATTGCAATCAATGTATGAATAACTTGTCCTAAACGAAGTCCAATAACTATACTTCAAAAAATACCCTCTTTCTAGACAAGCAATTTTTCATTATGTTAACACAAGAAGTTGAATGCATACTGAGAATTATTGTGTTATTGCAGAAGATTTTATTTATCTGAAACCATTTCTAAATCCATCTCTTTCCATTGCACCTGATCATAAATTAACTGATGTATGCAATATATATTTTGTGTACATTTGGAGAGTCTCCCTTTGCCGCAACTGTGGAAAACCGTATTTTCATAACTCAATTTAAAGATACTTCCAAAATCAAAGAGAGATAACTGAAGTACACAAGTGATTAAAGTGTAAATGAACAACTACAGGCCAGTACAACTAAACATATCTTTAGTGTTGATGTGGATACTGAGCCATTGCTGTCACAGTGTGAAACCAATTTTTTTTTCTTCATAGTATAAATGAGATCATTAAACTACCTTACTACCATGTGCTCAGCATTTCCATACTAATCTAGAAGAATGCTTCAGTAGAACTGAAAACTATTTATTTTTTTGTACATCCTCATTTAAGAATATTTATCTTTTACATTTTCTCAGGAAGCCTTACCTCTGTGTATGCTCTAAATAGCAGCCTCCCTGAGCAGTGCTGTAAAATCACACCCATGATCAGCACTCCCTGTATACATACGCTCCTGAACACACTCCTCAGAGACCATTCCAGCAGTCACAATAAATAAGCATCCAGCTGCTCGCACAACGCATAAAAGCATCAATAATGTCACTGCCATATGTACTGAAGGCCCTAAATCTACTTAATAGTTATCAAAACCTTCCAAATATAACACTTCTTACAGTGCTTTAAAAATAAGAAATTAATCCAAAACAGGTACAAGCAGACATAGGAAACAGTATAACTCAGCACACTGCCATTTTAGATGCCAACTTTGACCAAAGTTATGAGATGCCCAGGCTCTAAGCCAGGTATTTATTGCCATAGTATAAAATACTCCTATTTCTCCCATTACTTTATGTTTACTTTTTTGCACATGCTTTAAAAGATCCTCTGAAACCAAAGCCATAACCGTTCATTATCTACAAGAATTTCAGTGAAATTTCTTAAAATTAAGTAGGACTACCTTGCTGTAGTAAGAAATTGCTTCTTTATATTTATCTATGATGTCTTCAGGACTAAGGCAATTCTTAGCACGTCCTATCTCAGCACTGGTATCTGCATTTATACCATTTGAAGTCAGGGCACCTAAAACAGAAGAGGATAGGAAATGAGCAGAAATATTTTTAGCTAGCACTACATATCTAAGAAAAAATCCCTAGAATATGCTGTAGGTTTTACGAAAGCATACACAAAGAATAATTGAAGAAACTATGCCATAATCTAGGAAAAAAGTGTAGTCTTGTACTATGCTATATTAATAAAGAATGCAAATGAATTCAATCATAAAACAACAAAGAAATAACCTTTAACTTATTAAAAATCAAATATATCTGTAGCTTTTATATTGATTTGTATATTTAGACAATGAATAAAATATTGCATTGTTAAAATTAGATTACAATCAAATTTGAATATGAGTTTTTAATCTTTGAGAATTTTCTAAAGCACACATAAGAAAGAAATTGTGCAATATGTTATTATATATTAATTATTAGAACAGTGATCTCCTCCTCCAATCATTTAAAACAAACACTTCTCTTCCCTGTCTCCAACTTTAGAAAATTACTAAACTATTAAAAAAAAAAAAACCCTGAGGCCAGTACAATGATAAATTGCATTTCCTATATAAGAAAGAAAGAGAAAGAGACAGAGAGGCTTTACATACATAAGGGATAAGAATCTGAAATAGAAGTCAAAAAAAATCTGGGGTATTGCAAAGAACATGACAATTTTGTTTTTTGATTTTAATTTTATTGTAGAGTTAACATAATAAAATTAAACACATACATAAAGGTTTGGAAAGGCTCTATAGCTTTCCAAATGTTACTTAATCTGTAGGATTCAAAGTCCATGCCTAAGTTTATACTATAATTTATTTCTCCAAGAGGTTTCTCTCTTAAGATGGCAAAGAAACCTTCACATTTCAGAGCTGGACCAAACTCTTAAAACAGTTATGGTTAAGAACTACTCTGAATGCCACTTTCTAGTCCCTCTGTGTATTCAGAAATATGTTATTTCATATGCTTAAATGCTAAAATAACATTTTTCTCATGTCTGTCAACCCTGAAGAATTACACCAATGGCATCTGTAAGTTAATGTTGTAAGCTTTTAAGGAAGTTTTAAGGGCAAAATCTTTGTTGATGATGATTGATAGACTACCTTGATACTACAAGACTACATGTGACCACGCAGGTTTGTCTGTTAAAAAATTTAAAATTCCCACTACTCATGAAAAGAAACAATTTTTGATAAGACTTCCTGGGACATAACAACAGAACTACAGAATTTGTTTTGGGCTAACTACCCTTCACAGTCTTTTTGCTTCCTTAAGATTTATAGCCAAAAATTGAAGCACCAGGAATCAGTACCAGATTTGGCAAGTGGCAATAATTATCTACAGAAATGCAAAACAAATGCAAGTAATAACAAGAAAAGACTTTGGAAACATGCATGAAAATAATGTACCTGGATCAATGAGAACTTCTTGTGCCCCTAAAAGGAGGAACAAAAATGATTTTTTTTCAGCCTTCAATAAAGCCAACAAAATAAGCTCTTATAATATGGTTTATAACTATCATCAGGCTTGAACAAAATTATAAAATTTATTAGAATCATCATTCCTATATTGAAGGACTACCAAATATATAAGTAGTCACCATGTGTTATATCTAATTTTGTTAAAAAACAAATGTAAAAATCCTCTAACCTTACAATCAATTTTAAGACACACAAACAAGAATTGACAAATTTTAAAGGTATATTTAAAGTCAAATCCTTTTTTCACCCTTTTTTCTTGTTTTAATTGGCACGTTTCTATGACAGTCCACTTACTATATTTTAATAATCAGATCCTACAGTGATTTAAATCTCCCTATGTGAGTTCATTTAATCTACACAATACCTTAGGGTAACATCTTTAAAGAACTCTAACCAATATATTCCTTACAACAGTCATTAATTTCACTCCATGATTTTTTTTTTTTTGAAGGATCTAAATAAGGTCTATTCAACAAGTCAGACTATTTACAACAAATAGTTTAGGATTGTTGAAGATTAAGTTGGTTTAATCAGAAATGTAACATCTTGTAACCTTAAACTTTAATGAAAAATGGCAATAAAATTGTTAAGATTGAAGGTTAAGCAGTCCAAAACAATTGCTCTATGAGAGTGGCAGGACCTCCCTTCAACCAATTTTCTCAATCTCCACACCAGTAAACTATAGATTTAGAGTCTGATCAAAAAGGGTCTCCAACACCTCACTAAGGTTTCCTAATTCTTCTTGGGGAAAGGTCAGGTGACAAAATTCAGATATATTAATTAATTATTAATATTAATTAATATTAATTAATAATTACACTCCATACAAAATAAAACACAGTAGAATGAAGCCAAGAACAGCTAGTAAGATAAACATGAAGCAATGTGAATTCAGCTTATTCAATACACAGATCACCCAGTCAAAAGAACATGTCCAGGTTCCTGGTTAACCAGAACCGCTAAGCACTTCTCAGATCTGTTTTTCTACTAAAGGCTGCAAAGAGGTGAATCTGTCACTTCAAAGGGACACACTCTAAGGCTCTCCTACTACAAACAAAAGGTTTCAGGAACCTGAGTAATTGCACTTTTTCTTTAAAAAACTTTTTACTGTTAGAAAGATACTGCAGTCCAGTGGTTCAGGCAATGACCATAAGAAGGAAATCTGTCTTTGGAGAAGACAAGACTCCACATCTCCCTCACTTAGGCAAGTATATTAAACACTATGTTATTGACTAATTCTCTTCTGAACAAACTATTCTTGAGTAGCAACACACTTTCTAGGGAGCTTCAAAAAAAAGTGAAGGGTTCACCACCAAAATACAGACGGTATTCTGATGGCCGCAACACTTCCCAAATAGGTGTGAAATATGACATTACAATTCTACTTAGCAGAAAAATCATTTAACACCTCCCTTTCCTTAAGTTTGTGTTTTATACCATAAAAAGAGAGACAATATTAATGCTTCTCTCCCCAGATTTTTTTTTTAAATAAAGCAGACAACCACACCATTTGCTGAGTAGCCTAGTCTTGCACAATAGCCCAAAAATGCCAGTTGGTGGAAGCCACAGGAGATTCAAGAGGAACATGCTTTTCTTCACTAGGTCTCAGCACCGGGGAAATACCAAGAAAGCTTGTCCAGTCAAGCTTGAAATTACATATGCAAGAAGAGATGCAATTCCAGGCACATCAGGAAGATATAAAAATAATTACATCTATATTCCTCAAAAGCAAGTGTGAGTGGAAATTAAGTTTCAAGTATGTCATATCTTGATTTAGGTGGAATTTGGAAACCCAATTCCCCTTTTGGATCTGGCCTGATTCCACAGAAAGGTACACTGGAATTAGTTCCTGAGGTTAAATCCTGTCCTTACAAAATTAGCCGTATTAAGGTAGGGTAACTGTACAAACAAGGTTGCAATTAAAAAAAAAATTAAATGAAAGGCATTGCAGAGTCAGCAAAAGGTAATGAAAAGAATCTTTCAGAAAACATAGGAGAAAAACATCACATCACTAGCTATTTGGCTAGATATTAGAGTTCAACATTTCAGATCTCAAAACATTGAAAGGTCATAACTAGAGTAAGGGAACAATATCTCATAGACCATGAAATAACACTTTCATCTGAAAGTATGACACAGAAAATGTATTCAATTTTTCTTCATTTATTAATCTTTGGTTCATAGTTTCTCAAAAAATCTTGTCATATGGAATTTACACTGTTTTAAAGTAAGACTGCATTAACAAGCCTGCAGACTAACAGTGACAGAAAGACTTTGAATTACAAAGCAACTTACCAAAAAAAGAAACTATATACCTAAAATATATTTTATTCAATTATTTTTACAGTTTTGACTTATTTGTTACATTCTTTACTAAAAAGGAGTACCCTTTAGCAAGGAAGAGATTGCTACACATACTCTTAAATATTTGCTGAAAAGTGGAGAAAAGTTCTTAACTGTGTGACATTATAACATAATAGTCAGCTATTATGGTATAATATAAAATAATATAAAAAAACACTCGTAAGTCATACGACCAAATGAACAGATTTTACATGTTCACCTGCTATTCTCTCCTGAAATAAGGTAATTGTAATTGTTGATCCCAAAGTTATCTGGGGTCAACACACACCTTTTGTATTAAAGATGACACAAAGCATATGTTTGCTAGTTGTGATTTATATATGAATAAATCACATTTAGAAATGGGCTTTGCTAAATGAAGGAATTAATTTTAACCACATCACACACAAAAAAGTACTTATACTAGCAGATAAACTGAGCTTCTTTTTGCTTCAATACTGTTTAAGAACCTACGTACAAAACAGCAGCTGCACTGGGTTAGATCAGAGGTCTGTCCAGCTTACTAGTCTATCTCCCACAGAGCATATAAGAGCAAAGAAAGCTTTTATGATATTTCACTGAATAGGCTCTTTGCCTGCAGTCAAACAAAATTATTTGTTAAATGTTGACTTTGGAACAGCAAAACACCTCAGCATAAATATACCTAATTTTTCCTTCTCACATGTGCAGCTCTTTGATACCGTATGTGTTTTCTGAAAACTGTCTGCATTTCCTCCATCAAGCTAATTCAAGCTAAATTCAAGCTAATACTGACACTAAGCTTTAACAATCAGATGAAGTAATATTGATCCAAATCTTTAGAACTCTGTATAAAGCACACATGCTGATATTAGCACCAGACCAGTAGAAGAATCATTGATGTAAAAATTTCAAAAAGAAATATAGCTCGTTTGCCACAGTTCATCCTGTTATGTGTAGCAAATGAGGAGGATTTTGCCATTACTAAACATCTGAAACACTTACCTGGTCTGTGCCTGTTGCCTGCCTCAGCAGAAAGAGAACCTCCTTGCGCCCTGCGAGTCCCAGTTTTACCTCCAGTACCACCAGGGTAATGATAGATGACTGATGCTGAACATAGCCCTTCAAGAGCAGCTGGAGATTAAAGAAAGAACCAACAAATTAGTAGAGTCTGAGTTTACAAATTAGTGAGTAGAGTTTACATGAAGTGAAATATCATGTAGTAGAGTCAGTTTATTTACATGAACATGAAGTATACCTCAACTGGGGACCTAGTGACAAGGACATGGAAAAGGCTGAGATACTCAACATCCTTTTTGCCTCTGTTTTCATTGGTAAGGTTTACCCTCAGGCTTTCCAGATCCCAGCCTACTAGCAGAGTCTGTGGGAGTGAAGTATTATTCACACTAGAGGAAGACAGAGTTAGGGAGCACTTAATCCAGTTGGACACAAATCCACAATATGAGACAGGGTGCATCTGAAGCTGTCAAGAGAGTTGGCAAATGTCACTGTGAAGCTACTTTTTATCACCTTCAATGGTACTGGGAGATGTTTCTAACGACTAGAAAAAGATAAACACCACCCCAGTCTTCAAGAAGGAAGTAGCAGGGACCTCTGGGCAGGTCAGCCTCACCTAACTCCCTGGGAAGGCTATAGAGCCGCTTCCAAGCATGTGAAAGACAAGATGACTGGAAAAAGCAAACATGGATTTGCAGTGGATAAATCAGTCTTTATCAATCTTGCTGTCTTCTACAATGAGATGACCAGCTCAGTGGACAATGGAAGAGCAATGGCGTTGCATACCTTGATTTTAACAAGGCCTTTGACATGATCTCTCATAGTATCGTTATAGCCAAATTGATAAGATATGATTTGGATAAGTGAACCATGAAGTGGGTGGAATATCGCCTGGATTGCCAGGCTCAAAGAATGCAACCGGCAGTACAAAGTCCAACTGCTTGCCAGTTACTAGTGGTCTCTCACAGGAGGGGACCAATACTCTTCAATATCTCTATTAACAGCCTGAATGATTGCATAGAGCTCATTCTCCACAAGTTCACAGATGATACCAAACTGGGAGGGAAGCAGCTGGTACACTGAAGGACAGGGCTGTTATTCAGAGAGAACTTGACAGGCTGGAGATACGAGCCGACAGGAATCTCATGCAGTTCAACAAAGGCAAATGCATTTCAAATGGAATAACCCCAGGCAGCAGCACAGCCTGGGAGCAAACTGACTAGAAAGCAGCTTTGCAGAAAAGTCCCTGGGGTGCTGGTACACAAGTTAACAGGAGTTAACAGTAGGTTCTTGCAAAAAAGAAGGCCAACTACATAGCCATTTGTAGCCAGCTAGTCAAGAGAGGTGATTATTCCTTTTTATTCTGCACCTGTAAGACTTCAACTGGTGCACTGTGTGCAGTTTTGGGCTCCCCACTGCTAGAAAAACATTGACATGCTGGAGCAAATCCAGGAGAGGGCCACTGAGATGGCAGGGGACTGGAGTCCATGACATAGGAGGAGAGTTCAGAGAACAGGGTTTGCTCAGCCTGAAGAACAAGAGGCTAAGGGGAGATCTTATTGCTGTCTTCAAATATCCAACATGAAGATACAGAGGAGACTGAGCCTGACTCTTCTTGGAGGTATACAGTGGTTGGACAAGGCTCAACGGACACAAGTTGCAATACAGGAAATTTTGCTTTAATAAAAGATTTTTTTTTTAACTATAATGTATAAAATGTTAAGAATACGTTGCCCAGAGATTGTAGAACCTCCACCCTTAGAGACATTCAAAACTCAAATGGACAGGTCCCTGAGTAACCTGATTTAATTGGACCTGCTTTGAGCAGAAGGTCAGACTTAGTGGACCTTCCAACCTAAATTATTCTATGATTCTACGAGTGTAATTTTATAATGCAACAGATGGAGCTTAAAATATTTTCATGCCACGCACAAGTAGATAAGTTTTCTTTCCTGCTTGAAGAAATCTGAGCAATTTAATCTTTTCCAAGAGTAGAAGGAAAAAATGGAAAGCTGGAAATTGTTAAGATTTTTGTAACATATAATCTACACAGTAGATAAAATGCCAAACAGATTTCTAAGTAAAATGAAAGAGAAAAGTAAAAGCAGAGCTAGAGACAGCAATTTTACTAAAAAAAAGTAGGAAACTAAGAAGAAGAAATTTAATCCAGAGATCATGTCTGTATCCAATAAAAAGAAAAGAGCAGGAGAATAAATCAGAAAGGAAAAAGAAAGGTAAAGCCTAGGATCTAATGTGAAAGTAAAGAAGACTTGTCAATGGAAGTTAAACCCTTGTGGCATCAGCAGATGTAAAAGCAAACATCTTTTACTAGTAGTTCTAGGAAATACATGCAGGAAAGAATTTTAAATCATCTGTACAATCCACTGAAAGAAAAGGAACACTCTCCAAAAAACATTAAAAAGTTGCATTCAAATTTTAAAGTACATGCCTTACTTCAATATTTTATATTGTTTTATTAAACACACATTTTTTCTAATGCTTTTTATCCAATTTTTATTTTTGATTTAATTCTTAGTCACTCTTGACATTCAGATTTTGATCACCTAAAATTGTTCCTCCTTTTTATAATGTAGAAGGAATGTTATAGAAGATAGTTTTATTTCCTCGATTTTAACAAATACTCATTTGATTCACTATCATCAATTAATCCTACCTCCAAGCCACAGAAAGTCATTCACAGACCGCAGAAGCTCAACAGCCATGTGATAATGCACTAAAGAATCCTGTAACATCCCGGCTTGCAAACACAGGTCACCAACATGTTTCCGCATCCGGCCTTGACAACGCTTCTTATAGTGTCTGCAAAATAAAAGATAGAGTTTATAGTTACTTCCAGGAAACACCTCTTTGAGATAATATTTAACCTTTTTTTTTCCTCCTTAATAATGTATCAGCATTAATTTACTCTCTGAGCAAACATCCAGTAGGAATTCTAACCAGCATAATATGCAGAAGAAGCCATCTTCTGAGGAGATATGGAGCAACCCAAAACATCATATATTTTGGCTATATAACATTAATATATAGTCAGTTAAAGTTCAAAGATTGTTCTTCAGAGTGCTTTAATAGAGTTTAATAATATCATAAATTAAATAAAAATATACTTATAAAAAGTAAAGAACTGCTAATGTCTGTGAAGTAGTATTACCTCTTAAGAAATATCATGGCCTGTTAAAAACGAATGCTTTTCTTTTGAAGAGATAATTAGCAGAAGAATTGATTAAGCCTGCAGCTCCTTTCCATTCTTCCTCCTACTCCACACTTAGAGGTCCAACATGACCCTATCATTTCACTCAAGAACTGACAGGGTTGCTGTTCCTACTCCTCTTTTATTCATTCAAATAAAAGTTCAAACATCAGCAATAGTTTCTGTCCTATCCCAACCACAATTAATAGCCAAGGACAATAAAGTCTTACTGAAAATATTAAACAGATGCTTTCGTACAACTGGAAAGGCAATCAAAGTACAGCATATTAATTTATTTCCTTTAGATTTTAAGGCATAAAGACTAGGAGAGATGACAACAATGAAAACATTTATATTAACTACTTGTTACTGTTTTTTACTGAAGACAAGCATCAAATCCTATGCTATCCCCTGCATTCAGCCATGAAATAATGTCTCATTTTTTGAACTTGTTTCAAAAAAAAAAAGTTATCAAGAGGAAAGGTCTGAAGACAAAATAATGGACTCATGCCTTGGTCCGGGTTCAAAAATTTACAGGCAGAAGTTATATGGAAAAATACACAATCTCACATTTAAAATTTGATTAAGGAAGCAATCAGAACTAGTGTTATTTACAAGAAGTCAAGAAGTATGTCTCCTATTGCTTCTGTCCAGAAAAAAAAATGCAAATAAATCCCATAAATCCATAAATATATATTCCCACTTCTCTGATCAACCACATCATATTCACAACTGATATGATGAAGATAGCAACACATAAAACTACAAAAAAATCTGTTTTCTTTATCTTTCCGGTATGTCAAGATATTGTATTATTTATTATTTTTTAGTTTTTCAACCAGCCTGTACTTTATGGATCTGTTTTAAGCAAAAAAAAAAGCAGTAAAACTTGAAGTGAAAACTAAGCTGCTCTGCCCAAACTAAAAAGGGACATCAAATCCTAACAAGATTGAGTTTGAATCTGAGTTTCGGCTTTTAGAGAAATACAGTTGCAAAAACGTTGGTTTTTAACCTTGTAAAAAATTTATATTCTCTTACACCATCCTGATTCAAGTCAGGGTTTTGTTAATTTTTGCATTTTAGAATGAAATGAAGATTATAACTGTTATATTTCTTTCAATTTGTTGCACAGAATAAATAGTGGAATGGGGAAACATACTTTCCTTATGGAGCTATAATTTTATTCAGAAATGCTAACACTTCAAATTTCCTGCCCTTAAGCTTTCAAGTATTCTGTAGGTTATGGACAAATTGCACTCTTTATTCTTGGAAAAAAATGTCATTTAAAAGTTTTTTTTTATTAATAAATACAAAATTATTTTTATTCGTTATCATCCTAATTCTCTTTCCTGGTATTAATTACAGTATCAATTTGTCATCATGATCTGTAACAGGCCTTTTTTTTCTTCCAAATGTTAGTATTACAGCCAAGAAACAAAGCTTCTGATCAGCTGAAAGGTTGTATAAAATTTATTTTAAGAAGCTACTGTCCATATTTCAAATGAGATCACTTCATACACCTAACTACCAGCAATCAACAGACTAGCAGTAACATTTTAAAAATATAATATGTAAATTTAGAGATCAAAGAGAAGAGTTCAAAATATCTAAACAAAGCAAACCAAATGGATTTACTAATTTCCAGATTGCATCAATTACTCAATTTTGCTTGATTTTATTATTGCTTTTTGCACTTAACTGGAAGAAATATTTAAAATCCTGTAAAATAAATACTACTCAAAAAATCAATATAATTTTAACAACATCATTAAATTTCCATGAAAAAGGTCAGGAAATTTTTACAGTAATTGTTTCCAATTTGCATATTTTTAAGTTCTTAAGTGTATGTTCTAAAACAAATGCAGAATAGAGCTAGACTTCTAAACTGTGATCTCATACCAGAAACGCTTCCGTTGTACAGACTTACCAACAACTCTTCCTAACCAGTATCTAATCCTGCTAAACACTTCTGCACATGTCAATATATCCAAAACATGAATGCATCTGCTCACTGCAGTAAAACTGAGACATCAGTAAACATTGTTCATATATAACATTTCTCTTTCAGAACCTCTCCCTGTTTATAAGCTAAAACATAAGTTATTCCTGATGATGGGGATATTAGCTATAAATTCCTAAAAGGCTGAATGCATTCTAGGCTCTTAAATGTGGTATCAAGATAGGATCTATATCCTACACTCTCCGCAAAGCCTTCACCATCCTCCTTGAGAACACTTCCCTACTAATTATAGAGGAAATTTGCAATGTACAGATGTATAAATTGTGTCTTATTATAGCACTCACAATTAAGTGCAATAAATTCAGGCCTTAAATTACAAATATGCTGGTTTTCAGTTACTGCAAGTGTGTCTGAACAGATACAGCAAAGACTTTTTTAAAACTAAAAGCAAAGATTTTTTTTAAAAACTAAACCTATTCTCCATAGACAGTAAAGCTCAATTTACTTTTTTTCAGAAGCTTTTTTCAGAAAAAATCACATCTACAAAATCAGGTAATTAACAGTACGACTAAGTGAATTATGATTTAATAAATTACTGGATCAATAATTTAATGTATAGTAAATTCAATGAAACAAAAATCATACATGCTGATCCACCTAGGATGAAAGTATGATTATTCATAAAGCTTCACAACTTCACCTGAAGAATCAGGCTGCAAAGCTGAAAGAAAGACGCTTATAGATAAGATCTTCCTAATTTAATTTTGATTAAAACATTGTTTAATTGTTTTGGCTCTCTGTTGCTTAATCCTAATCTATTTGATGGTAAAGAGCGCACACAAGCCAATTGCTATTTTTTCTAGGATAAGCAGAGGTCAGGTCCTTGTCATAGCCCAGATGCTAGGTAAGCAGTCTTGCTCAAAGACACCACAAAAACAGGCCCTTCCAGGAAGCATGATGCACTCAAAAATATCTCAGAGAAAGCAATGTCATGTAATTCAGGACTACATGCCATATAGCTGTAACTTCAGATCATCACCCAAATCCATCTTCAGAAGGTCCTCTCCTCAACACATGTACATACACGTCTACAAAGCTAGTTTAAAATCTTCCTTTCTAAAGCCGCCCACCCATGTCAATTTTCTACTAAACATATGGTACTTTTCAGAATAACAACCACCATCATCACCATCAGTAACCGTTACTGCTACTTGAAACTGGAGGAGAAAAATACCATTCTAGTTCTCAAAATGGAACCACAAAGCACTACTATAAACCATTTCCACTTTTACCTCATTCACTATATAGGACACATTCTTTACCCCTCCTTCTCCAACTCTTTTCTTCTCTGACCTCCCCCTTCTGCAATTAAAATTGCCTAGAATGGCTAGAAGGATAATATTTGGAAAATTCAGAGCAACAGTATTATATTTCAAGACATAAATTATTTTCATTAAAAAAAATCCAGCAAGAAGTTT
Source organism: Rhea pennata (assembly GCF_028389875.1). Lineage (NCBI taxonomy): Eukaryota > Metazoa > Chordata > Aves > Rheiformes > Rheidae > Rhea > Rhea pennata. The sequence goes on from NC_084664.1 coordinate 159,791,959, forward strand.
GAAAGGAATTTCTGAATCCTCAAAATTTCAAAAAGGCTAAATTTAAAAATAAAGCATGCAAAATGAAATCACAAAAGTATTCATGCAAAATGCTTTAACAAAATTTTCCATTAAATTCTGCCAATTCCAGTTAGCATGCATAACTATAGATATCACCAATCATAACATTATCCAGACTTATAAAACACAGCTACAGCATTTGACTGACTTCCAGAACTTTTGAATTTGGAAACCAAACACAGGCAGCAATAGCTTCATGGCTTTGGTGTTTAAAAAATAAAGCAAATTCCAGAGGCCAGCAGCCATCTAAGCAAATTATGTGTGTCCTACAAAAAAATTCAGCATTGCTACCAAATACAGTTGCCAAATGCATCAAAAGGATTCAACTACAGTAGTGAGGGTCCAGGCAGCAATAGTTTTTGTATATACTGAAAAACAAATATAAAAAGCAACACTAAACTATGCAATGAAGGCAGAGTGGAAAGGCAGGACATGGAAGAAAGCTAACTATTTTTAAACATACGCGATCACAGCCTACCTTTTTAGACCCAACAACAAACTCACAGGGCAGTATGAGAGAAGAAGAAAAAAAGAAAGGAACAAAACAAAAATTAGAAAGACAGAAAAAACAGAAACAAAATTAACAGCCACATATACATACTTAAACATCACAAAGTTTGACAGATCAGTGAACAAATCCCACCTACTGTACTACTTAGAAAAACAGATTTTTATAAATAGAGCCTTACTTTGTAATCACTCAATATCATTAAATGGAAGCCTTATGAGTATTAAAAAAAAATTCCTAACACACAAACTGATACAAACAATATTAAAATGAGCTTATCTAAAAAGATTATTTATACAAGCATGTTGAGAATTTTTTTTCTAACTGAAAACAGAAAAGTCACAGAAAATTTAAGCAAATGGAATTTGCCAAAATGGTCAAGAATGGACTGATTTCAAAGGAAAAGACTTATCCTACATCTTGAATCAAACCCTACTGTACTATATTCAGTAACACAGATGAAGAACATGGAAATCATCTTTAAAACAGCACACACTAGCTATGACCCTACTATATTTCTGGTAAGTATGTTTCCCAGTTTCAAGTTGGGAAGACTTTTATATTGTTACGAGAATATACATTTCCTTCAATCCAAGTCAGTTCCCAGACATCTACGAACCAAGAGCAACTGATCTCAAAAACTTTTTTTCAACTATCCTCAGCAGTACTATGACAATATCTTATGTAATTTACAGATGAAGAATAGGAATATAGGCAAATTAACAGATTTGCCATAATAATCTATTGGCTGGCTGCCCTAGAATTAAACCTAGGTCAGCCTTCCAGTCCTACAGTTTCTGTTAATGGGCTTATCTTTCTTCAACACTTCTTAGGACTCCCCCATAAAGATCCCACTATTTTTGCTACATAAAAAATGTTTTTGACCAGCCATAAAAGTTATTCAGCACAAATTGTACAATGCTTTTCTCTATATTACTCTCTATATTACTGTCTCTATATGAATTCTGGGAACATTATCTGCTAAGTATACAAACAATCTGTCAAAAACCAAAGATCAACTATACCTTTCCTCAGAATCTAATCTGAAATGTAGTTTAATTCGTGTTCCTAATTTACGAATGTCGCATCTCAAAAGACAACAATTAGGTTTAATGACTATGCAACCTAGTGGCAAACATTCGTTCTTGATCCTAATGTACTTGATACTATTTTTTGCCCCTCTACTCAGCCCTGGTGAGGCCTCATCTCGAGTACTGTGTCCAGTTCTGAACTCCCCAGGACAAGAGACACATGGAGCTGCTGGAGAGAGTCCAGCATAGGGCTACAAAGATGATCAGAGGGCTGGAGCACCTGCCCTACGAGGAACGGCTGCGAGAGCTGGGCCTCTTCAGCCTGGGGAAGAGAAGACTTACGGGGGAACTTATCAATGTGTACAAGTACCTGAAGGGAGGGTGTCAAGGGGACGGGGACAAACTCTCTTCAGTTGCCCCATGTGACAGGACAAGAGGCAATGGGCAGAAACGGAAGCACAGGAAGTTCCGCCTGACCGTGAGGGGGAATTTCTTCCCTGGGAGAGTGACGGAGCCCTGGACCAGGTTGCCCAGAGAGGTTGTGGAGTCTCCTTCTGTGGAGATCTTCAAGGCCCACCTGGATGCAGCCCTGTCTAACATGCTCTAGGTGACCCTGCTTGAGCAGGGGGGTTGGACTAGATGATCTCCAGAGGTCCCTTCCAACCTTTCTGATTCTATGATTCTATGTCAATCTTACAAACTAGGCAAAATAAAATATCAGTCCTAACCATCTTGTTCTGATTATATCATCAACACTAATCCTAATATTTTACCATAAATCTGTTAGAGAAAAGTCTATTTTCATGTTGAGATACTGAAAAAGTTGAGTAGTTTTAATTAGTCTTTCAGCTGGAGAAAAAAAAAGAATCACATGATAATTATTACAGCCCATGTAACTTCTTAACATATTCTCACTCAATATGTCAACCTGATTCATGAGCTGAGGGTTACAGCTGTACTCTAAATCTAATGAGACCTTTGCTATGGACTATCAAATTTAACTTCAAAAATCCAGAAACTGCCCGAAAATATATGCTTATTTAGACTAAACAGACATCCACAACTGCAGCAGCAAAGATGCGTACTGTTTGTTACAAGCACTAACTTCCATGCATTTAATATAGAACATCGAGGGTCTTGTAGCAGTTAGTTTCACATTGACTGTAAGGTCAGGATATACTATACCAATAAAATGAAAACAAAGTGGGGAAGAATAAAAACAGCATGTAAAAAGATCAAGGGGACAATCTTTGCCTTTCACCCTTTAAAAATTTCACTCTATTTAGGAAAAGCTGTTTCACTGTCCTCACTATCTCAATAACATCTTGATTTTTGACTTTATTCTTTAAACTCATCATACCCAATATTCAAATAATCGACGAAGTAGCAGAAGTTATTATACCAGATGTTTTCTTATGCACTCCAAGCACTTAGACAACCTTTATTCCCTCACTGGACAGAATTATACAAAGCAGCATCTTGCCTAAACAGAAATTGGATGCAATGCAATAAGGACATTTCTAACCCTGTATCTCCATACTATGACTTGAATCAATGATTTCCCCTTAATTAGGGAATCAGTAACTGCAGAAGACAATATGCTACAATAAAAACCTTTTATTGAAACCCAAGTAACAAAATGAAATACACTAGTATTCCACATCTAAAGACTTAGGCGTAAGTTGTTTTAAAGTGTAAATTTGTTAATAAACTGATCTCAGTTCAAACACATTCCACATTCCTGAATTTCTGCTAAGTAGATCACCAAAGCAGAGATATGCCATGTTACATGAAAGGTGCCTAGGAGATTGTGCAAAGGAGCTCACATACATTATGCATGCGTATTTCTAACTGAACTAGGGGTGATAACTTTTCTTAAAGGTGCTTTTTCCAACTGGGAATGTCATCGCCATCAATTTAGGATCATGCACATTTCTCATTTCTGTTACAAAACTCAACGATGTAAAAAAAAAAATCACTTTCTTAGTTTCCTGTCTATTGCAAAACATTAAACTGAATAGAAAGATCTTTTTATTCGGCTTGTATATGCTACTACATATAAAGCCCAAGTTTTAAAACAATCAGAAGGGCTAATTCCTTAGCAAAATAAAAAACTGAAAAACATTTTTATTTTTCAACTGAAGTGGAAAGTTTAGAACATTCATCACCTTTACTTTGAGAAGTTAAATAAAGAAAGCACTTAGTTAAAGTATATCCTTTGACTCAGACTTACTGGAAACCTATTTAGTATTCAAGCCATTTGACAAGGTTGCACACACATCTAAACTACTGCTTAATTCTTTGTAAATCCATACATTTACTGAACCAGGGTATGGGAAAAGGGACATGCACTCTATATTTTGCAAAGAGTTGAAGCATGACACCAAATTTGTTTCCAGGTTTCAGTGTAACAGCACAAGATCTCTTCTTGAATATGTATGGATAAATAGACTCCTTGTTATCTGAGCTACCCACCAGTTCAGAATTTCACAGGAAATATTTGGCCACTAGCTACCCACAGTCAATGCTCATAAATAAGTAATTTTACAGTAAGTAATTTTACCATTTGGAAACATATTACTTAGATGACAATTGAACGGCAAAATTAACTCTGATATTAAGGCAAAGATTTGAGGCAAAATTCATACTTCTCTTAGTCTCATAGTTTCTTAGATGGAAAATCTTGATCATTATGTTCATCCAAAATTCATCCAAATTTAGTAACTAAAGTCAAGATGTTAAAAGGGTTCATGTAGCCTACAACATTTTATTGTCCATATTATCCATGATAAAATGGTAACATAATAATCTATATTGCTAATGAAAGTCAAACAGTACAGGGACTAACCAGAACACTGAAAGAATAGTTACAGTTGGAAACAATACTGGTAGCAAGCTGGAGCTGCACAACACTGAAGAGGATCTGGAGCAGGGGAAGAAGGTGGTGTTGGCCACTCCTTCAAGCAACTACAGATAACTTAATGGAGGCTTCAAACTACTTAGAAACTCAGAATACTGTCTTCCAGTATATTACACTCTTAAACAGAGATTCTAAGGCTAACATTAATTATGTAAGCTGGGTAATTAACTCGGTATGGAGGCCTCATGAGCATGCTTCTACAGCTCTGAATAAGGCATCCAGCTGGATACCTTTGAGCTTTAACCACTGCTAGCATCCCTAGTCATAAAAGATTGATTGAAGATATTATTCCCATATATACTATGTATTTTGTTAGGCCTTCCATACCTCTCTCTTCTCCAAGATGACAGGATGATGTTCGATATCTTACTTTGGATTTGCCTTTGAATAGTGGAGCCAAATAGATTTTGAAACTGCCCAAGGCTAGCAAACCAGAATTACTAATCCCTAATACCAGAACTACATAACACTCAAATCTGAAAGCTGAGCATGCAAATGATTAGGAGGGAGTGATGTGATGTTAATTAAAAAAAATACTATAATATAGACAAAAACCTCTACACAAAGATATCAGTTGTGAGTGGAATGGTAGCAAAACAAGATGAGTCAAGAGCATCAACTAATTTATGAAAGATTGGGCAAGATGCTGAACTTAGTCAACAAAACTATTTGATCACTACTTCATAGGATGAAAAAGAAGACAGAATCTTTGTTTGATTAGTCCAATACTACTACAAAAAATATATAATTGATTTTGCCAATGTCAATTGAATTTATTAATACTATGTATCTAAAAAACATTTGTTTCTTTTCAGTAAAAAGTCTCATTACAGTGGAATCTGTCAGATCTCTCTGTGACTTCTTCCTACTATTTGATTAGCCTCATAAATATTTATATGGATAAACACAAAACATCAAATACAGTCAGACAGCAAATGAAGTTCTCTTAAACAGACACACGCAATAACATAGGGACATGATCTTTGGGGTAACAAAGCATGCTTTATCCTTTCTAATATGCTTATTCTAGAGGCTAGCAATTGCTACATGTGTTTTTCAAAACCTGTCAGGTGATAAAAATAGCTGCTTACCTACTATCTGTGTCCAGACCTACAAAATCTTTCTTTTCAAAAGGAACACAGAGTAGTGGGATCTTGTCTCCAGACTTATCAGTGGCTCTGTCAAGTCGCTTAGATTCTAACACAATGAAGAGGGATTCAATAAAATCTTCTATTCTCTTCTCCACAGTCTCACATTCATCATAACTGGGATAAAACGCCACATCTGTGCGCGGCTGCTCTGCAATCTCTCCTTGAAGTCCGAAGACAAACAACCGGGAATCATACAGTGTAGAACCATACATTTCCTTTTGAAGGTGGAATTTTTCAAAGGTCTGAGGCCAGTCCTTTGCAGAAGAACATTCTGTAATAGTTATCAGCCCCACAACTTTGCGGTGTGTCTGAAAATCCCCCCATTCATTATTCTCTGGTGGATAATGGTGCCTGTAACGGATATACAACACACGCTGAGAGTCGTGCACGTTCACCTGACTCACTGTTGAAATTCGCTTGTAGATCCTAAAGAAGCTCTCTTCTGGTACAATACCAATTGGCTGAACCACAACCAGGAGAGTCTGATGGTCCTCAGCACACTGCATGTAGTCAGGAACGCTCATTTTGCATCAACTGCAGGCTAATAAAAGAAAAATGTACATTATTTCTTTAAACATGCAGAAGTACCCATGGCTGCTGAATCGAGGACTTCGATTCTAAACATTTCCGCATTCTGTATACTACGAATTCCTTTATACTTCTTTCATACTTAACTGTTGTTTTCTTCTCTTTTTTTCATGTTAAAACATTATTTGCTCTACAATACTAATACTTTCATAATTTTACTAAAATTTCAACAACATATCAGAGGCCTCATCTGAGACTCAAGACTCTCCAGTCTGTCTCTATACTACACTCTGTGGAAACATAGAAAATTAGGTGAAGGGTAAACTAGTATCAAATCAGAATGATCACATAGTTGCCAACGCTTTTCACAAGGCCACCTAAAAATCAGACCTGGAATATTTATTCTGACAGAATTGAAGTCACTATTTTCTCAAAACACATACAGGTTTATCAGGACCAGGCAATTACTTCTTCCTTGTTATTTAAATATTTAAAATTCCTCCCCCTTTGAGCTCTACAATCGACTGTACTACTGTGGCTGTCTTAAACATTAAGATGTGCACAGCTGAAACATTTTCATCTCCTTTGAGGCCTCCTGGACCACACAGAACTTCTGTTGGATTTCAGCTTCAAAATGCCCTCTAAAAAATGAAGGTACTGGGGGCGGGGAGGGGGGAAGCAACACAATGACACTAATTGGTTTTACCAACTATCATCAAGAAAAAGTGTCTCGTGTGCAAGAACGTGGGTGGCGGGAAAGAAGCTATTTCAAGGAGGTTTTTTAATTACAGACGGCGCAAAGCCGGGGGCACCTGTTCCTCCGAGCGCCCCTCGCCCGCTCCCCTCAGAGCGCGGAGAAGCGCGGCCAACGGCCGCCAGGCGCGCGAGGGCGGGGCGCGGGGGGGGGAGGGGGCGCCTCAGCCCGCCGACCCGCAGCCCCGCGTGCGAGCGGCCCTGCCCCTCCCCCGCCGCGCGCGCGCAGGGCACGAGCGGGTGGGTAACGCGGATGGGGGGGGGGGGGGGCGGGGGGGGGCACTCACAGCCGGGACAGGAACCGCCCCCGCCTCCTTCTGCTGCCGGACACGCCGGGGGGCGGGGCGGGGCGGAACTGACGGCAGCCGGCGCGCCCGGCGTCGCCCCGCCCCCCTCTCGGCGGGCGGCGCATGCGCAGGGCGGCTCGTGGCCGCGCAGGCCGCGCCGCGCTGTGAGGAGAGGCGGTGGCGCCGCCGCGCTCCTCCCCCGTGTGGCCTCGGGGGCGGCCCGCGGCCCCGGGAAATGGTGTTTGTTTAGTGAGCCGAGAGGCTTCGCTCGTCCATCAGTTTGTAAATGGGGCTTCCGCTGAAACAGAAATGATCTCGCATCATTTGGCAGGCAAGTCCCAACTGCCAAGTTCTCTCCTTACCGTACAGCTGAAAACTGCTCTGATTTGCCAAATACCTCTGAAATGGCCTCTCCGTGAGAGAGTCTGGCCGAACGCTGGCTGTTGCCCGAAGAGCAGCGCCGGTGCATTTCCCAGCAGACGGTCCACGCAAGTGGTGCAGCCCTCCCCAAAACACAGGCTGATGAAAATGAGTTCCCTCCAAGTTTAACTTTTCTAGAACAAACAAGTTTTAGAACTCGTTATTATACAAACACTTTGAGAATAATAAAAAATACAGTTAACTACTGGCTTTAGACAGAAAACATAATTTAAATTAATTCCTGCTAATAATGGCTGCCTTACAGCTCAGTCTTAAGGAGACCTTGTCACAAATATTGCTGGGGAAAGATTAAAGGGTTTGGGAAGGGTCGTAAGAGCCTAAATCTACTTCCAATACACAGATATATATAAATGTAGACAAATGAATGGTCTTAAACCACTTAGGCTGATAATTACTTGAATAACCTGAGAACTTACTTCTCAGTGACAAGTCAAAAGCCTTTGTGAAAACAAAAGGAGCTAGGGATTTCTCAGCTGACAGGTGTCTCCCCTTAGAAAGCACCACATTTATTAGCTTTACAGATGCATGTGAAGACACACGGGACATACATACTGCAAACTTACTTCTTTGCACATTACTGGCCTCTTGACAACTAGGGAGAGAACTGGAAAACAACACTCCACAAACAGGCTTTTCTACAACAGTTTTACTTTTTAAAAAATACATCTCTGCTTGCAAAACACCCAAAACCTCTCACAACCTTTGCCTCTCTTTACAAGACTAGGGTTTTTTTGTATTCCACAGAAATCCAGCAGAGCAGACACATGTCCCTGGATGTCACATTTGCTTCCAATATGCTGCTCGTTTTCCCTGTAGGAAAAATGCCTGCTGCCAGGTCATTCCCCACGGAGATGCTTTTATCCATTTATCAAACCAGATCATCAACCAGACCATCTCATCGGCTGATCCATTCTTATGCCCCCTTCACTACCACCAGCGCTATCACCCCAAACAACGGAAGTGAAAACTGCTCTCTACCCGCCAGTTTGCAATGTCTCCGGCACCCCGATGGGGTGCTTAGCCTCCCCGTCTCTATTTTCCCAGTGCAGATGCTTAGAGAAGAAAAGAGCATATCAGTACTTAAGGACAGGGGCGCTCCGACAACTCTGTGGGCAGGTGCTCCCCTAGGAACAGTAACTAGCTGGTGCAGTTTAATTCAGCCTCCGTATTGCTCTTCAAAGTTGGAGTTGGTCTGCACGCACCCTTTCTGCCACGTTGGGCAGCAACAAGGCGCATCAGAGAATTGGACCCTCCTATTCATCTTCCATTTTAGCTGCATATACTTATTAACAATCAATTAAAAGTTGTGAGACCTTGTTCAACAGCCACTCTCATAATCAAAGAGCCGCTAATCTGTTTGCTTTCACCTCCTCCAAAATGCTTTGGATCCTGAGAGCAGTCTGATGCCCTAAGGCATTGG